>NC_134362.1:187208150-187535650 GCF_048569485.1 Anomaloglossus baeobatrachus | reverse complement strand
GCGTCTGCCGCCAGAGCTCGGTGATCGTGAGACCGTGCCATGAAAACCGGGACCTTGTTGTTGTGCCGTGACGCCATCAGGTCGACGTCCGGCATCCCCCAGCGGCGACAGATCTCCTGAAACACGTCCGGGTGAAGGGACCATTCCCCTGCGTCCATGCCCTGGCGACTGAGAAAGTCTGCTTCCCAGTTTTCCACGCCTGGGATGTGAATTGCGGATATGGTGGATGCTGTGTTTTCCACCCACGTCAGAATCCGCCGGACTTCTTGAAAGGCTTGCCGACTGCGTGTTCCCCCTTGGTGGTTGATGTACGCCACCGCTGTGGAATTGTCCGACTGAATCCGGATCTGCTTGCCCTCCAGCCACTGTTGGAAGGCTCGCAGAGCAAGATAGACTGCTCTGATTTCCAGAACATTGATCTGAAGGGTGGACTCTCTCTGAGTCCACGTACCCTGAGCCCTGTGGTGAAGAAACACTGCTCCCCACCCTGATAGGCTCGCATCTGTCGTGACCACCGCCCAGGATGGGGGTAGGAACGACTTTCCTTTTGACAATGAGGTGGGAAGAAGCCACCATCGGAGAGAGTCCTTGGCTGCCTGAGAGAGGGAGACATCCCTGTCGAGGGACGTCGACTTCCCGTCCCATTGGCGGAGAATGTCCCATTGTAGAGGGCGCAGATGAAACTGCGCGAAAGGGACTGCTTCCATTGCTGCCACCATCTTCCCTAGGAAATGCATGAGGCGCCTCAAGGAGTGGGACTGGTTCTGCAGGAGAGATTGCACCCCTGTCTGCAGAGAGCACTGCTTGTCCAGTGGAAGCTTCACTATCGCTGAGAGAGTATGAAACTCCATGCCAAGATATGTTAGTGATTGGGTCGGGGTTAGATTTGACTTTGAAAAGTTGATAATCCACCCGAAACTCTGGAGAGTCTTCAGTGCCACGTCCAGACTGTGTTGGCATGCCTCTTGAGAGGGTGCCTTTATAAGTAGATCGTCCAAATACGGGATCACGGAGTGACCCTGCGAGTGCAGGACAGCTACTACTGCTGCCATGACCTTGGTGAAGACCCGAGGGGCTGTTGCCAGCCCGAAAGGTAACGCTACGAACTGCAGGTGTTCGCTTTCTATAACGAAGCGTACTTTGTTGGGGCTTGTTTTGTCTGTGTTGAGGTAAGGATGAATCCTTACCCTTGGAGTGTTTAATGATTTCATCCAAACGCTCACCAAACAATCGGTCACGAGAAAAAGGCAAACTGGTTAAGCACTTCTTGGAAGCAGAATCTGCCTTCCATTCTCTCAACCACAGGGCTCTGCGCAAAACCACGGAGTTGGCTGACGCCACCGCCGTACGGCTCGTAGAGTCCAGGACAGCATTAATCGCGTAAGACGCGAATGCAGACATTTGAGAGGTCAATGGTGCCACCTGCGGGGCAGATGTACGTGTGACCGAGTCGACTTGTATAAGCCCAGCTGAAATGGCTTGGAGTGCCCATACGGCTGCAAAAGCTGGCGCCAACGACGCTCCAATAGCTTCATAGATGGATTTCAGCCAGAGCTCCATCTGCCTGTCAGTGGCATCTTTAAGTGCCGCTCCATCTTCTACTGCAACTAAAGATCTAGCTGCAAGCCTGGAGATTGGAGGGTCCACCTTGGGACACTGGGTCCAACCCTTGACCACGTCAGGGGGAAAAGGATAGCGTGTATCTTTAAGCCGTTTAGAAAACCGCTTCTCAGGATAAGCGTGGTGTTTCTGGATTGCGTCTCTAAAGTCAGAGTGGTCCAGAAAAGTGCTTAATTTACGCTTGGGATATCTGAAATGGAATTTCTCCTGCTGTGAAGCTGCCTCCTCCGCAGGAGGAGCTGGCGGGGAAATATCTAACATCCTATTGATGGACGCTATAAGATCATTCACTATGGCGTCACCATCCGGTGTATCCAGATTGAGAGCGGTCCCAGGATCAGAATCTTGATCAGTTACATCCGCCTCATCACCCATAGATTCGTCCCGCTGGGATCCTGACCAGTGAGACGAAGTTGAGGGCCCCTTATAACGAGCCCGCTTAGGTTGTCTGGGACTGTTGTCTGAGTCAGAATCGTCACCCTGGGGTGCATGTGACACCCCCGGAGCTTGGAAGTGTTCCAGCTGAGGGGGACCAGGGAGCAATGAAGCCACAGTGTCCATGGTCTGAGTTACTGGTCTAGACTGCAATGTTTCAAGAATCTTTGACATGGTCATAGACAATCTGTCAGCAAAAGCTGCAAACTCCGTTCCTGTCACCTGGACAGCATTCACAGGTGGTACACTCTGGGTCACGTCCAGCAGAGGCCCCGGCTGTGCAAGTTGCACAGGGGCCGAGCACTGCACACAATGGGGTTCAGTGGAACCTGCCGGTAGAGCAGCCCCACATGCGGTACAGGCAGCATATAATGTCTGTGCCTTGGCACCCTTGCGTTTTGCGGACGACATGCTGTTGCCTCCTTGTAATCTAGGAGGGTATATAGCCGAGAATCACCAGCGACCATACAGTACAAAGTATTTGCAAACACAAAATACTCAGTATACAAACGGCACAAGTGGGGGTGAGCCCTTGAGGGCTGCTTACCGCCCGCTGAACAGCGGGTAGGAGGCCGTAGAATCCCGTGTCTGGGTCTCCCCGTCTCCCCTCTGCAGCTCAGCGTGCAGGCAGGAATGGCTGCCGGCGTTCTGTGAAGAGGGGCGGACCGTGGGCGTGCCACAAACAAAGTGCGGGAAACTGCGTCCTACTGTGCCTGGTGTGAGGGCTGGAGTATGTAAAAAAGACTCCAGCCCTCAGCGCTGATGCTCTGTACAGCGTCCCGCCCTCCTCCTGACTGGCAGGTGCGGAGGCGGGAACGAACGAACTAGGCCGCAAAAGCCGGGGACTGTAGTAATAAGCGCGGCCGTGATATATGCACGGTCAGCGCGGAAGTCCCCGGCGCACCACAAGTCCCAGCCGCGTCGCAGTCCCAGCGGCCGGCGCGACCGTTCTCCCTGAGTCTACCCACTCAGCTAAGCTGAAGTGAGGAAATGGCACAAGCGCAGCAGCGCTGTTGTCCCCGGCGCACTAACACACCCAGCAATGCTGCGGTGTGCGCGCGTATGCACGGGGACACAGAGTACCTTGACGGAGCAGGGCCATGTCCCTGACGATACTCAGCTCCATATCCAGCGGCTTCTCCAGGGGCTGCGGATGGAGCACGGTCTCAGTGCCTGGAGACCGGTAAAATCCCACTTCACCCAGAGCCCTAATGGGGATGGGGAAGGAATCAGCATGTGGGCTCCAGCCTCCGTACCCGCAATGGGTACCTCAACCTTAACAAGCACCACCGACAGAAAGTGGGGTGAGAAGGGAGCATGCTGGGGGCCCTGTATGGGCCCTCTTTTCTTCCATCCGACATAGTCAGCAGCTGCTGCTGACTAAATAGTGGAGCTATGCGTGCGTGTCTGACCTCCTTCGCACAAAGCAAAAAACTGAGGGACCCGTGCTCCCACGGGGGGGTGTATAGCCAGAAGGGGAGGGGCCTTACACTTTTAAGTGTAGTACTTTGTGCGGCTTCCGGAGGCAGTAGCTATACACCCAATTGTCTGGGTCTCCCAATTAGGAGCGAAAAAGAAATAAGGCTACACCCCGAGTGCAGTCATGATGAATGCACAGCACCCGTAATGAGGAGCCACTTTACCTTTTCCACCTGCTCCTTGCACTGGGTAATCAGCTCCACGGTTCTCTCGTAAGCAGAATTGATGAGGTCTCTCGCCTCCTGGTCGATAAGCTCTGCAGTCGCTTCACTGTAGGGTCTATCTGCGATCATTTCCCCCTGACGTCCAAGGTCAAAAGACACCTGACCCAACTTTTTGCTCATTCCAAAGGTCACTATCTGTAAGGACAAATCGCTGTAAATTTAGACCAAACTATAATACCCGCAACTAGCAAAAAAAAAAAAAAAATAATAAAATAATATACATATTAAATATATTTAATAATAAATGTATATATTTTTTATTTGGTAATAATAATAAATATGTTTTATTTATTTAATAAATTTAATAACAATAATGTATATATATATATATATATATATACACATTATTGTTATTAAATTTATTAAATAAATATAATATATATATATATATATATAATATTTTATATTTATTTAATAAATTTAATAACAATAATGTATAAATATATATATATATATATATATATATATATATATATATATATTAAAAAATAGTTTAATAAATGTACATATGTATACATATATATATCTATACTAGAAGGTGGCCCGATTCTACGCATCGGGTATTCTAGAATTTACGTATTGTGTAGTTCATGTATGATTTTTGTTATAGAGATATATATATATATATATATATTATATATATATATATATATATATATATATATATATATATGTTGTTGTGTGTAGTTACCAAGTGTTTGTGTAGGGGCTGTACATGTTCTGGGTGTTGTCTGGGTGTGGCGGGGGGTGAGAGCGGTGTTGTATGTGTGTTGCGTTGTTTGTGGAGCGCTGTGTGTCTGTCGCGTTGTGTGTGTTGCGCGGTTTGTGTGGGTGTGGTGTGTTTTGGGGGGAGGTATGTTTTGTGCAATGTGTGTGTTGTGCGGTATGTGCGTATATTTATGTATGCCACGGTGTTTGTGTGTTGGGTGTTGTGTGTGTGCAGCGTTGTCTGTGTGTGTGGGTGTCTGTGTATGGCGGTGTTTATGGTTCCCTGTGTGTGTGTGTATGTGTGTGTGTTGGGGGGAGGTGTGCACCTCCCATCGTGCTCCATCCCCCATGCTGCGCACCCCCCATCATGCCCCATCCCCTATGCTGCGCATTCCCCATCGTGCTCCATCCCCCATGCTGCGCACCCCCATCGTGCTCCATCCCCCATGCTGCGTACTCCCCATCGTACTCCATCCTCCATGCTGCGCACTCCCCATCGTACTCCATCCTCCATGCTGCGCACTCCCCATCGTGCTACATCCCCCATGCTGCGCACCCGCCATCGTGCTCCATCCGCCATGCTGCGCACTCCCCATCGTGCTCCATCCCCCATGCTGCGCACTCCCCATCGTGCTCCATCCCCCATGCTGCGCACTCCCCATCGCGCTACATCCCCCATGCTGCGCACTCCCCATCGTGCTCCATCCCCCATGCTGCGCACTCCCCATCGTGCTCCATCCCCCATGCTGCGCACTCCCCATCGTGCTACATCCCCCATGCTGCGCACTCCCCATCGTGCTACATCCCCCATGCTGCGCACTCCCCATCGTGCTACATCCCCCATGCTGCGCACCCGCCATCGTGCTACATCCCCCATGCTGAGCACTCCCCATCGTGCTACATCCCCCATGCTGCGCACTCCCCATCGTGCTACATCCCCCATGCTGCGCACCCGCCATCGTGCTCCATCCGCCATGCTGCGCACCCGCCATCGTGCTCCATCCGCCATGCTGCGCACTCCCCATCGTGCTACATCCCCCATGCTGCGCACTCCCCATCGTGCTACATCCCCCATGCTGCGCACTCCCCATCGTGCTACATCCCCCATTCTGCGCACCTCCCCATCGTGCTACATCCCCCATGCTGCGCACTCCCCCATCGTGCTACATCCCCCATCGTGCTACATCCCCCATGCTGCGCACTCCCCCATCGTGCTACATCCCCCATGCTGCGCACTCCCCATCGTGCTACATCCCCCATGCTGCACACTCCCCATCGTGCTACATCCCCCATGCTGCACACTCCCCATCGTGCTACATCCCCCATGCTGCGCACTCCCCATCGTGCTACATCCCCCATGCTGCGCACTCCCCATCGTGCTACATCCCCCATGCTGCGCACTCCCCATCGTGCTACATCCCCCATGCTGCGCACTCCCCATCGTGCTACATCCCCCATGCTGCGCACTCCCCATCGTGCTACATCCCCCATGCTGCGCACTCCCCATCGTGCTACATCCCCCATGCTGCGCACTCCCCATCGTGCTACATCCCCCATGCTGTGCACTCCCCATCGTGCTACATCCCCCATGCTGCGCACCCCATCGTGCTACATCCTCCATGCTGCGCACCCGCCATCGTGCTACATCCCCCATGCTGCGCACTCCCCATCGTGCTACATCCCCCATGCTGCGCACTCCCCATCGTGCTACATCCCCCATGCTGCGCACCCGCCATCGTGCTACATCCCCCATGCTGAGCACTCCCCATCGTGCTACATCCCCCATGCTGCGCACTCCCCATCGTGCTACATCCCCCATGCTGCGCACCCGCCATCGTGCTACATCCCCCATGCTGCGCACCCGCCATCGTGCTCCATCCGCCATGCTGCGCACCCGCCATCGTGCTCCATCCGCCATGCTGCGCACTCCCCATCGTGCTACATCCCCCATGCTGCGCACTCCCCATCGTGCTACATCCCCCATGCTGCGCACTCCCCATCGTGCTACATCCCCCATTCTGCGCACCTCCCCATCGTGCTACATCCCCCATGCTGCGCACTCCCCCATCGTGCTACATCCCCCATCGTGCTACATCCCCCATGCTGCGCACTCCCCATCGTGCTACATCCCCCATGCTGCACACTCCCCATCGTGCTACATCCCCCATGCTGCACACTCCCCATCGTGCTACATCCCCCATGCTGCGCACTCCCCATCGTGCTACATCCCCCATGCTGCGCACTCCCCATCGTGCTACATCCCCCATGCTGCGCACTCCCCATCGTGCTACATCCCCCATGCTGCGCACTCCCCATCGTGCTACATCCCCCATGCTGCGCACTCCCCATCGTGCTACATCCCCCATGCTGCGCACTCCCCATCGTGCTACATCCCCCATGCTGCGCACTCCCCATCGTGCTACATCCCCCATGCTGTGCACTCCCCATCGTGCTACATCCCCCATGCTGTGCACTCCCCATCGTGCTACATCCCCCATGCTGCGCACCCCATCGTGCTACATCCTCCATGCTGCGCACCCGCCATCGTGCTACATCCCCCATGCTGCGCACCCGCCATCGTGCTCCATCCGCCATGCTGCGCACTCCCCATCGTGCTACATCCCCCATGCTGCGCACTCCCCATCGTGCTACATCCCCCATGCTATAATAGTTATCCTATTATACTCAGAGGAGTATAATAGGAGGACTGTAATAGGAGGAGTAGTCCTGGGGGGAGAGGAGTATAATGCCGACTCCCTGCACATGTGTGCCGGGAGCCGGTGTACACTGGTAACTATGATACACATCGGGTAACCAAGGGACCTTAGTTAGCCGATGTGTATAATGGTTACCAGCGTTCACGGGCTCCGTCAAGATCCCAGCATCGCAAGGTTATGTCTGGCGCTGCTGGGATCGTGACAGAGCCGGTGTACACTGGTAACTATGATATACATCGGGTAACCAAGGGACCTTAGTTACCCGATGTGTATAATGCTTACCAGCGTTCACGGGCTCCGTCAAGATCCCAGCAGCGCAAGGTTATGTCTGGCGCTGCTGGGATCGTGACGGAGCCGGTGTAGAAGCAAGCGATATCCCAGGATGTTGTGAGTGTGTGGATGTGATGTGTGAGGTGTGTGTGAGAGTGAGTGTGATGTGTGTGTGTGTACTCACCTGGGAGTCGGAGCTCCGTGTCAGTTGGGCCAGAGCGAGCGTGCATTGCGTGAGGGGGCGGGGCCTGCAGAGAGCCGGGGCGAGAGGCCAATCCGTGGGGGGGGGGGGGGGCTATGGCGAGCCCAGCGGCCAATCAGCCTTGTGTCACCGTAAGGACACAATTTTGGAGCATGACAGACAGACAGACAGAATAAGACAATTATATATATAGATATCTATATATATAATTGCCTTATTCTGTCTGTCTGTCTTGCTTCAAAATTGTGTCCTTACGGTGACACAAAGCTGATTGGCCGCTGGGCTCGCCATGGCCCCGCCCCCCCGCACAGATTGGTCGCTCGCCCAGGCTGCGCCCCCACACGGATTGGCCGGCCGCTCGCCCAGGCTCCGCCCCCCCACAGATTGGCCTCTAGCCCCGGCACCCTGCAGGCATTGGCAACTCGGCCACGCCCCGCCCCCCTCACGCAATGCACGCTAGCTCTGGCCCCGCCCCCCCACGCATTCCCCGAACCGACACGGTCACGGAGCCACGACTACCAGGTGAGTACTGTACCCCTGGAAGCCCACATCAGCATACGCCGCCAAACCAGCTGCTGGAGGGGGCTGGGAGGAGAGAGGCTGATCCTGGGGAAGGCTGGGATGGGGAGGCTGAGAGAAGAGAGGCTGAGGCTGGGGGAGGCTGAGGCTGGGGGAGGCTGGGAGGAGAGAGGCTGATGCTGGGGACCGAAAAGGCTGATGCTGGGAGGAGAGAGGCTGATGCTGGGGGAGGCTGAGGCTGGGGTAGGCTGGGAGGAGAGAGGCTGATGCTGGCAGGAGAGAGGCTGATGCTGGGAGGAGAGAGGCTGATGCTGGGAGGAGAGAGGCTGATGCTGGGAGGAGAGAGGCTGATGCTGGGAGGAGAGAGGCTGATGCTGGGAGGAGAGAGGCTGATGCTGGGAGGAGAGAGGCTGATGCTGGGAGGAGAGAGGCTGATGCTGGGAGGAGAGAGGCTGATGCTGGGAGGAGAGAGGCTGATGCTGGGAGGAGAGAGGCTGATGCTGGGAGGGGAGAGGCTGATGCTGGGAGGGGAGAGGCTGATGCTGGGAGGAGAGAGGCTGATGCTGGGAGGAGAGAGGCTGATGCTGGGAGGAGAGAGTCTGATGCTGGGGGAGGCTGAGGCTGGGATAGGCTGGGAGGAGAGAGGCTTAGGCTGGGAGGAGAGAGGCTGAAGCTGGGAGGAGAGAGGCTGAGGCTGGGAGGAGAGAGGCTGATGCTGGGAGGAGAGAGGCTGATGCTGGGAGGAGAGAGGCTGATGCTGGGAGGAGAGAGGCTGATGCTGGGAGGGGAGAGGCTGATGCTGGGAGGAGAGAGGCTGATGCTGGGAGGAGAGAGGCTGATGCTGGGAGGAGAGAGGCTGATGCTGGGAGGAGAGAGGCTGATGCTGGGAGGAGAGAGGCTGATGCTGGGGGAGGCTGAGGCTGGGATAGGCTGGGAGGAGAGAGGCTGAGGCTGGGAGGAGAGAGGCTGAAGCTGGGAGGAGAGAGGCTGAGGCTGGGAGGAGAGAGGCTGATGCTGGGAGGAGAGAGGCTGATGCTGGGAGGAGAGAGGCTGATGCTGGGAGGAGAGAGGCTGATGCTGGGAGGAGAGAGGCTGATGCTGGGAGGAGAGAGGCTGATGCTGGGAGGAGAGAGGCTGATGCTGGGAGGAGAGAGGCTGATGCTGGGAGGAGAGAGGCTGATGCTGGGAGGAGAGAGGCTGATGCTGGGGACAGAGAGGCTGATGCTGGGGACAGAGAGGCTGATGCTGGGGACAGAGAGGCTGATGCTGGGGACAGAGAGGCTGATGCTGGGGACAGAGAGGCTGATGCTGGGGACAGAGAGGCTGATGCTGGGGACAGAGAGGCTGATGCTGGGGACAGAGAGGCTGATGCTGGGGACAGAGAGGCTGATGCTGGGGACAGAGAGGCTGATGCTGGGAGGAGAGAGGCTGATGCTGGGAGGAGAGAGGCTGATGCTGGGAGGAGAGAGGCTGATGCTGGGAGGAGAGAGGCTGATGCTGGGAAGAGAGAGGCTGATGCTGGGAAGAGAGAGGCTGATGCTGGGAAGAGAGAGGCTGATGCTGGGAGGAGAGAGGCTGATGCTGGGAGGAGAGAGGCTGATGCTGGGAGGAGAGAGGCTGATGCTGGGAGGAGAGAGGCTGATGCTGGGAGGAGAGAGGCTGATGCTGGGAGGAGAGAGGCTGATGCTGGGAGGAGAGAGGCTGATGCTGGGAGGAGAGAGGCTGATGCTGGGAGGAGAGAGGCTGATGCTGGGAGGAGAGAGGCTGATGCTGGGAGGAGAGAGGCTGATGCTGGGAGGAGAGAGGCTGATGCTGGGAGGAGAGAGGCTGATGCTGGGAGGAGAGAGGCTGATGCTGGGAGGAGAGAGGCTGATGCTGGGAGGAGAGAGGCTGATGCTGGGAGGAGAGAGGCTGATGCTGGGAGGAGAGAGGCTGATGCTGGGAGGAGAGAGGCTGATGCTGGGAGGAGAGAGGCTGATGCTGGGAGGAGAGAGGCTGATGCTGGGAGGAGAGAGGCTGATGCTGGGAGGAGAGAGGCTGATGCTGGGAGGAGAGAGGCTGATGCTGGGAGGAGAGAGGCTGATGCTGGGAGGAGAGAGGCTGATGCTGGGAGGAGAGAGGCTGATGCTGGGAGGAGAGAGGCTGATGCTGGGAGGAGAGAGGCTGATGCTGGGAGGAGAGAGGCTGATGCTGGGAGGAGAGAGGCTGATGCTGGGAGGAGAGAGGCTGATGCTGGGAGGAGAGAGGCTGATGCTGGGAGGAGAGAGGCTGATGCTGGGAGGAGAGAGGCTGATGCTGGGAGGAGAGAGGCTGATGCTGGGAGGAGAGAGGCTGATGCTGGGAGGAGAGAGGCTGATGCTGGGAGGAGAGAGGCTGATGCTGGGAGGAGAGAGGCTGATGCTGGGAGGAGAGAGGCTGATGCTGGGAGGAGAGAGGCTGATGCTGGGAGGAGAGAGGCTGATGCTGGGAGGAGAGAGGCTGATGCTGGGAGGAGAGAGGCTGATGCTGGGAGGAGAGAGGCTGATGCTGGGAGGAGAGAGGCTGATGCTGGGAGGAGAGAGGCTGATGCTGGGAGGAGAGAGGCTGATGCTGGGAAGAGAGAGGCTGATGCTGGGAAGAGAGAGGCTGATGCTGGGAGGAGAGAGGCTGATGCTGGGAGGAGAGAGGCTGATGCTGGGAGGAGAGAGGCTGATGCTGGGAGGAGAGAGGCTGATGCTGGGAGGAGAGAGGCTGATGCTGGGAGGAGAGAGGCTGATGCTGGGAGGAGAGAGGCTGATGCTGGGAGGAGAGAGGCTGATGCTGGGAGGAGAGAGGCTGATGCTGGGAGGAGAGAGGCTGATGCTGGGAGGAGAGAGGCTGATGCTGGGAGGAGAGAGGCTGATGCTGGGAGGAGAGAGGCTGATGCTGGGAGGAGAGAGGCTGATGCTGGGAGGAGAGAGGCTGATGCTGGGAGGAGAGAGGCTGATGCTGGGAGGAGAGAGGCTGATGCTGGGAGGAGAGAGGCTGATGCTGGGAGGAGAGAGGCTGATGCTGGGAGGAGAGAGGCTGATGCTGGGAGGAGAGAGGCTGATGCTGGGAGGAGAGAGGCTGATCCTGGGAGGAGAGAGGCTGATGCTGGGAGGAGAGAGGCTGATGCTGGGAGGAGAGAGGCTGATGCTGGGAGGAGAGAGGCTGATGCTGGGAGGAGAGAGGCTGATGCTGGGAGGAGAGAGGCTGATGCTGGGAGGAGAGAGGCTGATGCTGGGAGGAGAGAGGCTGATGCTGGGAGGAGAGAGGCTGATGCTGCGGGCAGAGAGGCTGATGCTGCGGGCAGAGAGGCTGATGCTGCGGGCAGAGAGGCTGATCCTGCGGGCAGAGAGGCTGATCCTGCGGGCAGAGAGGCTGATCCTGCGGGCAGAGAGGCTGATCCTGCGGGCAGAGAGGCTGATGCTGGGGACAGAGAGGCTGATGCTGGGGACAGAGAGGCTGATGCTGGGGACAGAGAGGCTGATGCTGGGGACAGAGAGGCTGATGCTGGGAGGAGAGAGGCTGATGCTGGGAGGAGAGAGGCTGATGCTGGGAGGAGAGAGGCTGATGCTGGGAGGAGAGAGGCTGATGCTGGGAGGAGAGAGGCTGATGCTGGGAGGAGAGAGGCTGATGCTGGGAGGAGAGAGGCTGATGCTGGGAGGAGAGAGGCTGATGCTGGGAGGAGAGAGGCTGATGCTGGGAGGAGAGAGGCTGATGCTGGGAGGAGAGAGGCTGATGCTGGGAGGAGAGAGGCTGATGCTGGGAGGAGAGAGGCTGATGCTGGGAGGAGAGAGGCTGATGCTGGGAGGAGAGAGGCTGATGCTGGGAGGAGAGAGGCTGATGCTGGGAGGAGAGAGGCTGATGCTGGGAGGAGAGAGGCTGATGCTGGGAGGAGAGAGGCTGATGCTGGGAGGAGAGAGGCTGATGCTGGGAGGAGAGAGGCTGATCCTGGGAGGAGAGAGGCTGATGCTGGGAGGAGAGAGGCTGATGCTGGGAGGAGAGAGGCTGATGCTGGGAGGAGAGAGGCTGATGCTGGGAGGAGAGAGGCTGATGCTGGGAGGAGAGAGGCTGATGCTGGGAGGAGAGAGGCTGATGCTGGGAGGAGAGAGGCTGATGCTGGGAGGAGAGAGGCTGATGCTGCGGGCAGAGAGGCTGATGCTGCGGGCAGAGAGGCTGATCCTGCGGGCAGAGAGGCTGATCCTGCGGGCAGAGAGGCTGATCCTGCGGGCAGAGAGGCTGATCCTGCGGGCAGAGAGGCTGATCCTGCGGGCAGAGAGGCTGATCCTGCGGGCAGAGAGGCTGATCCTGCGGGCAGAGAGGCTGATGCTGCGGGCAGAGAGGCTGATGCTGCGGGCAGAGAGGCTGATGCTGCGGGCAGAGAGGCTGATGCTGCGGGCAGAGAGGCTGATGCTGCGGGTAGAGAGGCTGATTCTGCGGGTAGAGAGGCTGATGCTGCGGGTAGAGAGGCTGATGCTGCGGGTAGAGAGGCTGATGCTGGTGCAGCATGGGGGATGGAGCACGATGGGGGGTGCGCAGCATGGGGGATGGAGCACGTTTGGGAGTGCGCAGCATGGTGGATGGAGCACGTTTGGGAGTGCGCAGCATGGGAGATGGAGCACGATGGGGGGGTGCGCAGCATAGGGGATGGAGCACGATGGGGAGTGCGCTGCATGGGGGATGGAGCACGATGGGGAGTGCGCAGCATGGCGGATGGAGCACGTTTGGGAGTGCGCTGCATGGGGGATGGAGCACGATGGGGAGTGCGGAGTATGGTGGATGGAGCACGTTTGGGAGTGCGCAGCATGGCGGATGGAGCACGTTTGGGAGTGCGCAGCATGGTGGATGGAGCACGTTTGGGAGTGCGCAGCATGGCGGATGGAGCACGTTTGGGAGTGCGCAGCATGGCGGATGGAGCACGATGGGGAGTGCGCTGCATGGCGGATGGAGCACGTTTGGGAGTGCACAGCATGGGAGATGGAGCACGATGGGAAGTGCACACCTCCCCCCAACACACACACACACGCGCGCGCACTGCACAACACACCACACACACTGGGAACCAAACAACTGCCCCAGACACCCACACACACACACAGACAACGCTGCACACACACACACACACAACACCCAACACACAAACACCGCGGCACACACAAATATACGCACATACCGCACAACACACACATTGCGCAAAACATACCTCCCCCCAAAACACACACACAAACCGTGCAACACACACACACACAACGCTACAGACACACAGCGCTCCACAAACAACGCAACACACATACAACACCGCTCTCACCCCCGTCACACCCAGACAACACCCAGAACATGTACAGCGCCCTACACAAACACTTGGTAACTACACACAACAACATCTATAATATATATATATATATATATATATATATATATATATATATATATATATATATATATATATATATATATATATATATATATATATATATATATATATACACATATACATAACAAAAATCATACATGAACTACACAATACGTAAATTCTAGAATACCCGATGCGTAGAATCGGGCCACCTTCTAATATTACATATATATATATATATATATATATATATATATATATATATATATATATATATATATATATATATATATATATATATATATATATATATATATATATATATACATTTTTTTTTTTTTTTAGGTGGGCCACTGCCCTTGGTACATATATAGCCCTCATAATACACTTACTGACCAATATACACTTTTATTTAGGATTTGCTAGTTTTTCTGTTCTCTCTCTTGGTCTCCCAGAACCCTTGTGACCTTTTTCTTTGTTTTTATTATTATTAAAACAAAAAGATATGTCTATATGTATACATTTAATAATAAATGTATATATTTTTTATTTGGCAATAATAATCACACATTTTATTTAATAAATATATTTAAAACAATAATATATATGTATAATAAATAAATATATAATTTTTTAAGAATAAATTAATATATATTTTGAATAATAAATTAATATATATATTTAATAAATGAATATATATATTTAATAATATGTGTATATATATATATATATATTTTTTTTTTTTATAAGAATAAATGTATATATATTTATTTAAATAATAATAATATTTTATTATATAATAATAAGTGTATATGCAATATTTTGTAAACTTTATCATTTTCTGACCTGTGCATAAGCAGTCTGTGTGACCTTCTTCAGGTCATCTTGTGCCCCCGTTGTGATGCGACCAAAGAAGATCTGTTCAGCCACGCGGCCCCCCAGCATCATACACATCCGGTCGAATAGTTGTTCCTTCGTGTATAGATATTGCTCCTTCGGGAGATATTGTGCATAACCTAAGCCTTTCCCTCTGGGAATGATCGATACCTGAAGGTGGAAGGAATGACGGAGGATTTATCATGAGCTTGTGCTCTGCATTCATATCATTTGCCTACATTGGGGGTAGATGTGTTAGTGGTTAACCCCTTCAGCACACAGTGATGCACATTACGTCTATGTATCATGTGTAAAGTAGACCAAATGTGACAAGGTCATCATTTCATGGTTTCACCCACCTTGAGAAGAGGGTCTGCGTGTTCCAAGAACCAGCCAACCACCGCATGTCCGGCCTCGTGGTACGCCACCGTCCGCTTCTCGTCTGGCTGAAGGACCTGAGTTTTCTTCTCCAGCCCTAAAAGCAGAAGGATCTAACATAAGGAAACGTAAAACACAAAACCGCACTATCTTGTCCTTCCGGTCATCATTGCAGTACATACAGCTTTGTGGAGTCTGTAACATACTAAGAATGACCGCCAAGGTTCTCACCTCCAATGACGCGCTCAATCGCCTTCTCAAAGTGCTTTTCCACCACATACTCATTCAGGTGTCTGGCCGCAATCAGAGCCGCCTCATTACAGACATTGGCGATATCAGCACCTGAGACAAAGACATAAGACGTCACGGTGCAGGAAGACGCAACGATGGGGTGACCATTGGAGCGAACATTCTGGTTTATTAGAATATGGGGATATCCTCCACCTGTAAAGCCTGGAGTCAGAGCCGACAACTTCCGAGACAAGTCATCCTTGCTGATGTTTTCAGGCAACTTTAAAGGACGTAGGTGAACCTTAAAAATAGAGGCTCTTCCTTTGATATCAGGGGGACCTACAGGAGAAAAAAAAAAAAAAGAATAAGACACAATCTCTTTATAGCAAATTCGACTCGAAAAAGTGAGAATTGTAGACGCTTTATTATTACAAAGGATCCCTGATGCGGAATATGAAAAAAGATTTTGGGTACTCACCGTATAATCTCCTCCTTCTTGGAGCCTTTATTGGGGAACACAGGAAACCATGGTTTGCTGTGTCCCCTAATGAAGCAATAGAGAAAGAAGAGTTTGGGTACTCACCGTAAAATCTCACTCTTGGAACCTTTATTGGGGGGACACAGGAGACCATGATTTGCTGTGTCCCCTAATGAAGCAATAGAGAAAGAAGAGTTTGGGTACTCACCGTAAAATCTCACTCTTGGAACCTTTATTGGGGGGACACAGGAGACCATGATTTGCTGTGTTCCCCAATGAAGCGATAGAAAAAAAAAATAGATTTTGGGGTACTTACCATAAAATATCTTTCCTCTGAGCCTTCATTGGGGGACACAGCTCATGGTTCTGTGTCCCCCAATGAGGAGAGAGAGAAATCCCATTCTTCTAAGTTATAGATTTTGCAACTAAATGGTTTATATAAACTGTAAGAGACATTTAATATTAATCCTTCGCCTCATTGGGGGACATAGGACCATGAGCTGTGTCCCCCATTGAGGGCTCAGAGAAAGATTTTACAGTGAGTACCCAAAAAATCTACTCATCGTAAAATCCCTTTCTTGGAGCCTTCATTGAAGAAAATCATAGTTTGCTGTATCCCCCAATGAAGTGATACAGCAAACTATGATTTTCTTCAATGAAGGCTCCAAGAAAGGGATTTTACGGTGAGTACCCAAAATATTCTTTTCTCTATGGCTTCATTGGTGGACAAAGCAAACCATGGTTTCCTGTGTCCTCTAATAAAAGCTCAGAGAATAAGATTTTACAGTGAGTACCCCAAATCTTTTCTCTATTGCTTCATTGGTGGACACAGCAAACTATGGTCCTGTGTCCCCCAATGAAGGCTTTGAGAGAGATTTTACGGTGAGTACCCAAAATCTTCTTTTCCCTATCGCTTCATTGGAGGACACAGATAAACCATGGTTTCCTGTGTCCCCCGATAAAAGCTCAGAGAAAGAGATTTTACGGTGAGTACCCAAAAATCTTCTTTTCCATTGTCCAGATTTGCTGCGGTAACAAAATCTTTACTATATACTTCCGAGGCAGGACCCTTTGTGGGTGTACGGATGCAACCATAGGCCATAGGGTCCCATCAATAAAGAAAAGGCAAATATTATACAAACACATATAAAACACTTTTTTGGTAATCTTTATAGGGTACAATGAATCCTATGGATACATTGGCCATATATGCAAAATATAAAGCTTAGCCATATATACAGTCGCTATGAGTGGGTTGAATCCCCTAAACACTATCACTCATACAGAGGATAAATGTACGATCACTGGGGTCTGACTACTGAGACCCTCAACGATCATTAGAAGGGGGGTCCTGAAGTGCAGCAGACCTGTGCGTACAGGTGGGCAATATTAGGGTGTCTGTCCTAGTGGTATACACTTACATAGTGCTGGGTAGCCCACCTGATAAAATAGCATGGTGCACTACACGTAAATCAGTAACCATGGTCCATCTGTATTCTGCACCTGTCCAACCTCCACCTTTTATTGTGAGGTCTTGTTGTACCTTGCAGTGCTATAGCATTGTAGGGCATTAGTACATATGGCCTTTTTAATGTGTTTTTTGAAGGGGATTTGATATCTTTTTCAGTGAATTGTGGCACTGTACAAGTGTCACACTCACAAGAAAATTCGAGACCACCATTTTTGTGGTTGTTGGGGGGTCCCGGCAGTTATACCCTGGGTAATCATACATTTATAACCTACTCTGTGAATAGGTGATAATGTAGTTTATACGACAATCCCTATAATACATTTCCTCCTCCCTTGCTGACTTACAACCTACCAATGAAGATTTGCCGATCAAATCGCCCTGGTCTCATCAAAGCTGGATCCAATATATCTGCACGGTTGGTGCCGGCCAGGACCACCACATTTGTGTCAGAGTTAAAGCCTATAGCCAAGAAGAAGAAAAAATAATAATTGAGCTATGAGGTTTAGTAGATCAGTGGTCTTTAACCTGAGGTTCCCCAGAACTACAGCTCACACCCTCTACCTTCCTATGACTCCCCTGCAGCGATCTGATCAGTACTCACCATCCATTTCTACTAGCAGCTGGTTTAGGGTGTTTTCTTGCTCACTGTGCCCTCCGAAGGTCCCTTGCCCTCGTTTTCTGCCAACAGCATCGATCTCATCGATGAAGAGGATACATGGAGCATTCTTGCGAGCCAATACAAACATGTCCCGGACCTACAGGATAGTAATTGTACAGGTGTACTATTAATATAAAAACAGGTGGCCCCCGGTATCCGATCCTTATAAACCTACCCTGGCCGGGCCAACGCCGACGAACATCTCCAGGAACTCTGATCCATTCACAGTTATAAAAGGCACATTGGCTTCTCCTGCGGTTGCCTTCGCTAGTAGGGTCTTTCCGGTGCCGGGGGGTCCAGTGAGCATTGCTCCCTAGTCAAAAAAATAGAACTATACTAATATCCAGTTTTTTAAAATTGAAGAACGGGCTAACGCTTTTGAGATCCACCCTAATAATCTCTGTACCTAGTTACTAGAAATCCGAATTCAAGGCCTGAAACGTCCTGTGTAATAAATTATGGATAGTAAAGTCTTGATATAATGCCCTCTTTCCCCTGTTCTCTTACCCGAGGTATCTTTGCCCCCAAATCATGATATTGTTTGGGATTTTTGAGGAAATTCACAAATTCCATTATCTCTAATTTCGCCTCCTCGCATCCAGCCACATCACGAAACTTGACATTGATGTTTCCTTTCATCATCTTGGCGGTTGTCTCCCCGATGCCAAAAATGCCACCACTTTTCCCTCCTCGGACAGAGTTCATAAGACCCTTCCGCAGGCTATAAAATATGTATCCTATGATGAGTAGTGAGGGAATGAGGCTCATGAGGAAAGACCTGCAAAAACAAGAGGATAAAGACACAGATTAGGAAGATAACAATACAGTCTACTTTATAAAGTAAAGTCATGTAGGTGTCACGCTCGCCGCCGGGGATGGTACTGCGGTGAGCAAAAGTGGATCCACTGGACCACAAGAGGACCCCGGGCTTAGCCTTTTAGTGAGTGGCTTGACTAAGCACCCACCACAAGGCAGACGCCAGGTACCACTCTCAGGGCAGGGACGACTGTGGCAGCTGACCCCCAGGGCAGGGTTGGACACAAGAGACGACAGGGCTGAGTCTCGAGTGTAAACAGGAACCACAAGGGTTGCAGGGGCAGATGAGAAGGCCAGGGCGGTCAGACACAGTCTCTGGTGTGGCGAAAGCCAACGGGATGACTAGGGCTGGAGGCACAGCCAGGACAGACAGGCACAGATTCTGGTGTGGCGAGGGCCAGCGGGATAGTTCAGGCTGGAGGTATGGCATAGACGGACAGGCACAGTCTCTGGCGTAGCTAGGGCCATTGGGATAGCTGAGGCTGGAGGTACGGCAGAGACAGACAGGCACATTCTCTGGCGTGGCTAGGGCCATCGGGATAGCTGAGGCTGGAAGTACGGGAGAGACGGACAGGCACAGACCCGGGCCACCTGAATAGCTGAGGCTGGAAGTACGGGAGAGATGGACAGGCACAGACCCTGGCATGGCGAGGGCCACCTGAATAGCTGAGGCTGGAGATACAGCCAAGGCAGACAGGCAGGGACACTGGTACTGACAGGACAGGATTGATAGGCAGGGAACAAAAAGGACTGAATAGACGGGAGAGACAAGGAGACCTGACAACTAGCTAGCTGGAGTACTGGATACTAACTACTTAAGCGAAGGCATTGATCAGGCACCTCCCCTAGTGGGAGCTTGCCCTAAATATCCAGTGTCTCAAAAGCAATAGGCTGGGAGGCACTTCCTGGGAGTGGCGCGTTGGTCCTTTAAAAGATGGGCAGTGGAGAACGCACATTCCCTAGTAGCGGTCCGGGAGATGCTGTGACGAGTGCACACACTCCAGGGGGCAGGGGAGGGGGAGAAGAAGCAGGGACACCGGACAGCGTGGAGGGACCCAGCCGCGGTGGGGAGTCAGTCAGAGCACGTCCACGCACCAGAGCAAGGAGCGCAGGGACGCAGTGTTACAATAGCTTTTAAAAGAATATTAACTTATTATTGCTCTCTGTTATCAGCTATATCAAGTCAGATATATATGTATCTGTGACGCCCTGGACTAGCCAGGTAGTCACAGATAGCGCCCCGCACAACACCAGTCCCACACAAGGTGACATCAGCTAAACCACATAAACCCTAGTCACCTCCCTCAGTGCTTGGACACACCAGGGAGGCAGAGCCAGGCGGTTGTCCACGCCCACCGAGGAGTTCAGAGAGCCTGAGGCAGGAAACACAGTTAGTTGAGTCTGGGGAGTCAGATTAGTGACAGGAGTGAAGGAGAGTGGAGGCAGGCCTGTGTGACAGGTCTGCAACTGACTGTGAGGTGTGAGGGTCGTAGCCCGAACACCCTGGCTAGGAGGCAGACGGTGGCCTAGCCTGCAGGAGCCGGGAAGACGGCTTGGTGGAACCGTGGTGGACCGGGACAGGGTAGAGGCCCGCCGATACCGACCCGGGGAACCGACTGGAAACCGGTGCACACAGGAAGGGACTTGACCCTGAAACGAGGTCCAGATTCCACTGGACTGAGTTAATTCACTGACTGCGGTCTGGACCTTAGGTCCTTTCCCACCCAAGTCCCGACTGAAGACATCAGCCCACCGAGGGGGATAGAAAGCCACCGCACAGGCAGAGAGATCCCACGGGCCAGCGTCTGCGGGCAAACGGGCCCTCCGACATATACACAGCCGGGGAGCGGACTCCCGTCGCTGAAGCGCAGGCAGTCTACACATTCACAACATGGTGCAGGAGAAAGGCCAAGGCCACCGAACCGGGTGGGGGACCAGACGCAGCCGGCTGCGGGCACCGACCACCATCAACTTTGTTTACCAGAGACTTGTGTGTGTCAATAACAGCGAGTACAACAGTGCCATCCGGCCGCGCACCGCCCAGCTACTTCTCTCCAACGGGTCCCGGGGCCATCATCCCTGCCCACAGAGGGGTTAACATCGGGCTGTACTACCATCTCCCCCGGGTGCCCCGTAACTGCAGCGGTGGGGTCTACACTTTCACCACAGCCCGTGGGTAGCGACACGAACTTAAACACAGCCTCGGCCGTGCACCTACCTACCACCCCTCTAAGTAGCGCCAGCACCCTTTCAGATCGAAGTGACCCCGGGTCCGGAGGCGCTCGAGCCACCCACCAACGAGCCCGGA
The DNA here is from genome assembly GCF_048569485.1 of Anomaloglossus baeobatrachus. Classification (NCBI taxonomy): domain Eukaryota; kingdom Metazoa; phylum Chordata; class Amphibia; order Anura; family Aromobatidae; genus Anomaloglossus; species Anomaloglossus baeobatrachus. Next base: position 187,514,904 of record NC_134362.1, on the reverse strand, counting down.
TCAGAGCAGCTCGGCTGCGGCCGAGCGCGGGGCGGTACATATATATAGCTATATATCTCTCTATAAACCTACCCATCGCTCTCAGTGCTATATACAACAGTGATCCGATCAGCTGGTTCGATCCCCAGATCCTGCTGTGCCATCTCCAGATTGCGCTCAAAGCTGTCCACACTGCCGATATTAAACCAAGCTTGTGTCTGAAATATACAAAGGATGGTACATATTTCTTATATAACCACAATTCCCCAAAAAGTTGGGACTGTGTGTGCAATGTAGATAAAGCAAGAACATGATCATTCGGAAATATCTTATAGCCATACTTTTTTTTTTAGAACAGAACATAGAGCACAGATCAGACGTTGAATGTTGGTCATTTTACTATTTAATTTGGGAAAACAAATAATTTAAAAATTGGATAAGTCACATACACCCATGGTCCTGTGTTCCCCAATAAAGGCGAGAGAGAAAAGACCATGGTAGAGAGGCAGAGTCTCTCAGAAGCAAATATGGTCAGAGATTTAACAATCGGAGAATAACTGCATCTAAAAATTGTGGAGAAATTTCAGAAAGACGTTCCCCAGCATAAAAGTGCAAAAACTTAGAATCTCCTCCATCTACAGAACATAATATCAAATGGTTGAGAGATTATGGAGCAATCCATGTGTACCAGGGACAAGGCTGACGGTCAATATTCGACGCTCATGATCTGCGGGCTCTCCGGTCACACTGCATTTGTAACAATAAGGATTTGGTAGTGCAAATCAGTCTATATTGGTCCAGTAATTCTCCCACAATTCATTGTCTGTACACAGTTTGCCATGCAATCCATAAATGTAAGAGAAAGCTCCATCATGCAAAGAAGAAGCCTTATATCAGCACAATGCAGAAACTCTGCTTTGGGCCACAGCTCATTTATAATGGAGAGGCAAAATGGAAAACTGTTCTGGGGTCATAAAATCAAAGAAGGGAATTTTGTTACTTACCGTAAATTCCTTTTCTTCTAGCTCCTATTGGGAGACCCAGACGATTGGGTGTATAGCTACTGCCTCCGGAGGCCACACAAAGCATTACACTAAAAAGTGTAAGGCCCCTCCCCTTCTGGCTATACACCCCCCGTGGGATCACTGGCTCACCAGTTTTAGTGCAAAAGCAAGAAGGAGGAAAGCCAATAACTTGGTTAAACAAATTCACTCCGAGTAACATCGGAGAACTGAAAAACCGTTCAACATGAACAACATGTGTACCCGAAAAAAACCCAAAAATCCCGAAGGACAACAGGGCGGGTGCTGGGTCTCCCAATAGGAGCTAGAAGAAAAGGAATTTACGGTAAGTAACAAAATTCCCTTCTTCTTCGTCGCTCCATTGGGAGACCCAGACGATTGGGACGTCCAAAAGCAGTCCCTGGGTGGGTAAAGAAATACCTTATGTTAGAGCTGCGAAGACAGCCCTCCCCTACGGGGAGGCAACTGCCGCCTGCAGGACTCTTCTACCTAGGCTGGCGTCCGCCGAAGCATAGGTATGCACCTGATAATGTTTGGTGAAAGTGTGCAGACTCGACCAGGTAGCCGCCTGGCACACCTGTTGAGCCGTAGCCTGGTGTCGCAATGCCCAGGACGCACCCACGGCTCTGGTAGAATGGGCCTTCAGCCCTGATGGAACCGGAAGCCCAGCAGAACGGTAGGCTTCAAGAATTGGTTCTTTGATCCATCGAGCCAGGGTGGCTTTGGAAGCCTGCGACCCTTTGCGCTTACCAGCGACAAGGACAAAGAGTGCATCGGAGCGGCGCAGGGGCGCCGTGCGGGAAATGTAGATTCTGAGTGCTCTCACCAGATCTAACAAATGTAAATTCTTCTCATACCGATGAACTGCATGAGGACAAAAAGAAGGCAAAGAGATATCCTGATAAAGATGAAAAGAGGATACCACCTTCGGGAGAAGCTCCTGAATGGGGCGCAGCACTACCTTGTCCTGGTGGAAGACCAGGAAAGGAGCCTTGGATGACAGCGCTGCTAGCTCAGACACTCTCCGAAGAGATGTGATCGCTACCAGAAAAGCCACTTTCTGTGATAGTCTAGAAAGTGAAAACCTCCCTCAGAGGCCCGAAGGGCGGCTTCTGGAGGGCAACTAGTACCCTGTTCAGATCCCATGGATCTAACGGCCGCTTGTACGGGGGTACAATATGACAAACCCCCTGCAGGAACGTGCGCACCTTAGGAAGTCGTGCTAGACGCTTTTGAAAAAAGACGGATAGCGCCGAGACTTGCCCTTTAAGGGAGCCGAGCGACAAACCTTTTTCTAACCCAGATTGCAGGAAAGAAAGAAAGGTAGGCAATGCCAAAGGCCAGGGAGACACTCCCTGAGCAGAGCACCAGGATAAGAAAATCCTCCACGTTCTGTGGTAGATCTTAGCGGACGTGGGCTTCCTAGCCTGTCTCATGGTGGCAACGACCCCTTGGGATAATCCTGAAGACCCTAGGATCCAGGACTCAATGGCCACACAGTCAGGTTCAGGGCCGCAGAATTCCGATGGAAAAACGGCCCTTGGGACAGTAAGTCTGGTCGGTCTGGTAGTGCCGACGGTTGGCCGACCGTGAGATGCCACAGATCCGGATACCACGCCCTCCTTGGCCAGTCTGGGGCGACGAGTATGACGCGGCTGCAGTCGGATCTGATCTTGCGTAGCACTCTGGGCAAGAGTGCCAGAGGTGGAAACACATAAGGGAGCCGGAACTGCGACCAATCTTGCACTAAGGCGTCTGCCGCCAGAGCTCTGTGATCGCGAGACCGTGCTATGAAGGTTGGGACCTTGTTGTTGTGCCTGGACGCCATTAGGTCGACGTCCGGCCTTCCCCAGCGGCTACAGATTTCCTGAAACACGTCCGGGTGAAGGGACCATTCCCCTGCGTCCATGCCCTGGCGGCTGAGGAAGTCTGCTTCCCAGTTTTCTACGCCGGGGATGTGAACTGCGGATACGGTGGAGGCCGTGGCTTCCACCCACGTCAGAATCCGCCGGACTTCCTGGAAGGCTTGCCGACTGCGTGTCCCTCCTTGGTGATTGATGTATGCCACCGCTGTGGAGTTGTCCGACTGAATTCGGATCTGCTTTCCTTCCAGCCACTGCTGGAAGGCTAGTAGGGCAAGATACACTGCTCTGATTTCCAGAACATGGATCTGAAGGGTGGACTCCTGCTGAGTCCACGTACCCTGAGCCCTGTGGTGGAGAAAAACTGCTCCTCACCCTGACAGACTCGCGTCTGTCGTGACTACCGCCCAAGACGGTGGTAGGAAGGATCTTCCCTGTGATAATGAGGTGGGAAGAAGCCACCATTGCAGAGAGTCCTTCTGTGAAAAGGATACTTTCCTGTTCAGGGATGTTGACTTCCCGTCCCATTGGCGGAGAATGTCCCAATAAGAGGACGCAGATGAAACTGCGCAAACGGAACCGCCTCCATTGCCGCCACCATCTTCCCGAGGAAGTGCATGAGGCGTCTTAAGCAGTGCGACTGACCTTGACGGCGAGTCTGCACCCCAGTCTGTAGTGACCGCTGCTTGTCCAGCGGAAGCTTCACTAGCGCTGAGAGGGTATGAAACTCCATGCCAAGATACGTTAGTGATTGGGTCGGTGACAGGTTTGACTTTGAGAAGTCGATGATCCACCCGAACGTCTGGAGAGTCTCCAGCGCAACATTCAGGCTGAGTTGGCATGCCTCTTGAGAGGGTGCCTTGACAAGTAGATCGTCCAAGTAAGGGATCACAGAGTGTCCCTGTGAGTGCAAGACTGCTACCACTGCCGCCATGACCTTGGTGAACACCCGTGGGGTTGTCGCCAGACCGAATGGCAGAGCTACGAACTGAAGATGGTCGTCTCCCATCACGAAACGTAGAAAACATTGGTGCTCTGTAGCAATCGGCACGTGGAGATAAGCATCTTTGATGTCTATTGATGCTAGGAAATATCCTTGAGACATTGAGGCAATGACGGAGCGGAGGGTTTCATCCGGAACCGCCTGGCCTCCACGTGCTTGTTGAGCAGTTTTAGGTCCAGAACGGAACGGAAAGAGCCATCCTTTTTTCGCACCACAACCAGATTGGAGGAAAACCGTGTCTTGTTCCTGAAGAGGAACAGGGATTACCACTCCTTCTGCCTGCAGAAGAGCATCGGCTCGGTGGGGAGGTGGGGACGTTCTGAAGAATCGAGTCGGAGGACGAGAACAGAACTCTGTCCTGTGCACGTGGGCACAATGTCCCTCACCCACCGGTCTGTGACCTGTGGCAGCTAAATGTCGCCAAAGGCGAGCGAGTCTGCCATCAACCGCGGATGCGACTTTTGTTAAGGAATGGGAAACCATACAATTGGATTGCTCTATGAGACTGTTGCAATTAGTTTTAAAGAAAAACATAGAAGATTATAATGATTTGAGTTTGGAATTGGAAAAATTTAAAACAGGATACCCATTCTAGAGTGACTGAGGATTATTGGTCCTCATTTACATCTAAGTTGGATAAAAAACTAATGGATGTTCAGACAGAAATTAAAAATAAAAAAAGAGAAAAATTTTTAAGAGACAAGCATGATTATGACACCAATCAGATCTTTTGCTGGACAAAGGATAAGGTCAAGGGATATAAAAAACATCAATATATGTATAATAAGAAAAAATCGCATGTACAAAATAAGGGATATTGGACTACCGATTCAGAATCTAGTGGCTCTGAAGAGGTAGTACCGGGTCCTTCAAGAGATACCTCTTCATCAGTTCCCACTCCTGCCCCTTTAGGAAACGCATCCGACGGGGGGGCAGGAAGGGGCACAAGAGGAAGAGGACGCAAACGAAAGATGGTGTCATGGAGGAATTGAATGATAATCAATTGCTTGTCTCTTTGAATAAGAATATAATAAATCTGTCGGAGCATTCACTGACCAGCGATATGGTGTCCGTTTTGTCTAAGGGGTTGAGCTTTTGTGTTCCAGAAGAATTTAATTTTGTGGAATTTAGAGTGGATCTTTATAAGGCAATAAGGAAAATACATTTATTCAAATTCTTTAACCAAATGCCTCACAACATAAATCTGATTCCTGAGGGTGAACAACCATGCATGGTGAATGATGGGAGTTTTGATGTGACAGGGGCCTTCGACCCTGACACATTAAAAGAAGCTACACTGTTAATGAGCTTGAATGATCCCACATTGGAGTCCGAAGTGGACATAAATGAAATAATGTGTGAACCCATGAAATTTAAAAAAGGAAATAAATCAGATTTTTGTCCACCAACAGTACATGGGAATTTGATCGATTTGTTCCAGGATACTGTTATAAAAAAAGTAGAGGCTTTGAGGTATCCACAAGTTAGTAGGAATTTGAGTGCAGGTGAATTAGCTGCGGTAAAAACTATGCGCACGTGGGAAGATACTATCTTCCGCGAAGCGGACAAAGGGGGCAACATTGTCCTCATGTCCCGTGATATGTACCTGCAGGAATGCTTAAAACAGCTACAAGATCGCACAACATATAAACCCTTACTGTCAAACCCTATTAATGAATACAAAAAACAACTTGTACGTCTCTTGGACAGATATGTAATCCTCGGTTTGATTTCTAAAAAACAAGCAGAAAAATTGATCCCGCCTTTCCCTACGAGACCACACTGGTACTGTATACCAAAAGTGCACAAAAATGAAAAAAATCCTCCTGGACGTCCAATAGTGGCGGGGATTGGCTCACTGACTGAGCCACTCTCCCACTATTTGGACTGGCTGCTGAGACCCCTGTTGTCCCATATTCCGTCTTATGTTAAAGACAGTGGGGATTTTGTGTCACTCCTCAAAGAAGTAACATGGCAGGAGGGATACAATTTAACCACAATTGATGTGGATAATTTATACACACGGATCCCACAGGCTTTGGGAGTAGAGGCAGTAAAAGACATTGTCACACGCAGTGGCAAAAGTCCTTTGTTTTGTGATTTTGTTGGTGAAGCGCTGGAATTTGTTTTATCAAAAAATGCCTTCATGTTTCTAGACGGGTGGTATGTACAGTGCGGGGGTACTGCAATGGGTACCCCCGTATCATGTGCCATGGCCAATATTTTTTTGGGACAATTTGAAGGCAAATATGTATATACAGTGAATAACCCGTTCTTGAAGCATATTAAATACTATTTAAGGTATGTCGACGACATGTTCATGGTGTGGGATGGGACAGAAAAGGATTTTTCCGATTTTGTTTCCTATTTAAACACCACCAACACCATGAACATGTCGTTTACCTCTACCTTTGGAGGCAATACTATAAGTTTTTTGGATGTGGAGGTTGGGGTCAATGATGGAGTGATCGCAACAAAAATTTATAGAAAACCCACAGCCTCCAACTCTGTTTTACATTATGAAAGCGCCCACCCGCAGCACACAAAAACTGCCCTCCCGTACTCGCAGTTTTTGAGGGTAAAAAGAACTAACAGTACCAGTGTGACCTTTGAGGAACAGGCTTCTGAATTAAAAAATAGATTTTTACAACGGGGTTATCCCGATACTATTATCAATCTAGCATATGAAAAAACTAAAAAATCTGCAAACGAGGATAATCGTCTCTGTCCAGTAGCCAACTCAGGAGGGGTGAAAAAGAGAAAAGAAAAGAACACTAATGATAGGTTCACCTTTAGTTTCAAATTCGGACCTATGTTTGACATCATAAGAAAAACGCTTAATGAGAACTGGCACATCCTAGAAAGGGATCCTGAATTGAAAAATATGACGGCTTCTAAGCCATTAGTTTCCTACAGGAGATGCCACAATTTGAGGGACTTGCTGGTTAAAAATAGATTAACCAGCAAAAACACATGGTTGGAAAAACAGTCTCCTAATGGCAACTTCAAATGTGGCCAATGCAGATTTTGTAGTCTGCGTTTGACCGGCAAGTCTGTGAAAATTGGTGCACATACACACTATGTCAATCAGTTTATATCGTGCAAGACAAAATTTGTAGTCTATGCAATAGTATGTCCCTGTGGGAGATTTTATATAGGAAAAACTATCAGATGCCTATATGTTCGATTTAAGGAGCACTATAATTCAATCCAGACAGGAAAGGGATCCCCAAGATTGATAGCACATGTACGAGAATCGCACAATGGCTGCCCTGATGTTCTGAATTTTGCCGGTTTGGAAAGGGTGTCACTCCCATCGCAAGGAGGGGATCACCACAAACTGTTGTTGCAAACGGAGGCAAAATTAATTATAAAATATGGAGCACAGGGCGCATTGGGAATGAATGACCGTAACGACTTATCAGTCTTTTTGTAAAGGATTTTTTGCACAAAAACAGGGCATGGTAAAATAATGGTATATGTCTGACAATGGGTGGGATAATTAATGGAATAAATATCCCAGATAAGTGAAATCAAGTTGTAATCCTGATTACGCATATAAACCATGTATGAATTGATTTTTGTGAATATTATAATGTCTCATACCTCTGTAATATTGTCCGATTTTTGTATTTTTCACAATGATTGCTTTTAATTGTTTGGTACGTGAAATATGCACACAAAGTACCTTTTAATTGTATTATACACTTCATGCACACTTTTTGTATATGTGGGGAGGTCACCTGGATGCATGACCCTATTTAGGGAGGGCTGATCTTACCCCACATGTGGACCCGTGGAAGCCCAATCACAGGCGAAACGGCCGTCGTCCATAGTGAGGGGCCGCATCCAGGTCTCCTCCACCCGCTGATTTTACAACACCTTTTAACCGAGTTTATGGAATAAAGATTATCCGGAAAAAGACATCAGCATTGGTGCGGTCTTATTCTTCTTCTGTATTGATGAACTGAACTGACTTTTGCTGTTTGGACCTGCACGCTGATCCGGCTTCCAACAAGGACGTCTGGTGCTATATTCCTTACCCTCCAGTGATCCCAGGTGTGATAGGCGTGTATGGGTGGTGCAGGACTGTGTTCTCTTGGATTCATACGTGGGCACAATGTCCCTCACCCACCGGTCTGTGACCTGTGGCAGCTAAATGTCGCCAAAGGCGAGCGAGTCTGCCATCAACCGCGGATGCGGAGAGATGAGAGAGCTGAGAGTCATGAGGAGACCGCCTTGGTAGCGGTTCCTCCGGCTGCCTTCCTTGGGCGTGATTGAGCCCCCGGAAACTGAGCCCCTCTGAGGCTTTTCAGCTCTTTTGGACGAGGACAATTGGGACCTGCCCGAGCTTGGGAAGGACCGAAACCTCGACTGTCCTTCCAGGACAGCATTAATAGGGTAAGTCGCAATGCAGACATTGCGAGGTTACGGACGCCCCTGCGGCACAAATGTACATATGCTCAAGACCAGCTGTGCAAGAACAGCTGAAAAGCTTAGGGTGCCCATACGGCTGTAAATGCCGGAGCAACCGACACGCCGATAGCCTCATAGACAGATTTCAACCAGAGTCCATCTGTCTGGCATCTTTAAGTGAAGTCCCATCTCCACTGCAACTATAGCTCTAGCCGCAAGCCTGGAGATTGGAGAATCCACCTTTGGACCCTGGGTCCCGCGCTTGACCACGTCAGGGGGAAAAGGATAACGTGTATCCTTAATACGTTTGGAGAAAACGCTTATCTGGTAAGCGTGGTGTTCCTGGACTGCTTCTCTGAAGTCAGCGTGGCCAGAAAAATACTCAATATACGTTTGAGCTACTGAAATGGGACTTCTCCTGCTGTGAAGCTGACTCCTCCGCTGGGGGAGCTGAGGGAGAAAGATCCAACATTCCATTGATGGACGCTATAGGATCATTCCTTATGGCGTCACCATCCGGTGTATCCGGATTGAGAGCGTTGTCAGGATCAAAGTCCTGATGAGCTACGTCTGCCTCATCATACAGAGAGCCTCCTGGGACCCCCCCCGGAGCACCGATTTTATTCCCAACGAGGGTGGCCAGGGAGCAATGATCCAGATTGCCCATGGCCTGTCCGGACTGCAAGTCTCTATCCCATTGCAACTCCATCCCTGTCCTTGGACAGGGTTGACAGGTGGTTCCTTTGGCCACGTCTAGTAGAGACCCCGGCTGACCAAGTGCTCCAGGGGAGCATTGCACACAATGGGGTTCAGTGCCGTGGAACAGTATCACATGCAGTAAAAACAGCATCGAAAACCTGTGTTGCTTATATGCTGCTGCCGACTAGCCATCTAGGACATAGAGCCAAGAATGGCGACCGTACAATGCAATGTATAGCATACAAGCATAAAGTACAAATGAACACTGCAGCACATGCAATACAAGCAGCATAGAAAGCCTGTGCCTTGGCACCCCTGCTTTTCTGCTGCTGTAGACTAGCCATCTAGGGGAATATAGCCCAGAATATCGACCATACAGTGCAATGTATAGCATACAAGCATAAGTACAAATGCACACTGCAACCCCTGCAATACAAGCAGCATAGAAAAAACCTGTGCCTCAGCACCTCTGCTTTTCTGCTGCTGTAGTCTAGTCATTCTAGGCGAAAATAGCCCAGACTAGCGACCGTACAGTGCAGTGTATAGCATACAAGCATAAATACACATGAACACTTCAGTACATGCAATACAAGCAGCATAGAAAGCCTGTGCCTTAGCACCCCTGCTTTCCTGCTGCTGATGTGTCGCCATCTAAGAGGGCATATAGCCAAAAATAGCGACCTATGCAGTGTAAGCATAAAAATACAAATGGACAACTGCGGTATTTAGTGGGGTCAGCACTTCAGGTGCCGCTTACCGCCCGCCTATAAGCGGGTGTGTGGTCGCCCTAGTCCTGTGCCTGGTTGCCCAGAGTCCGATCTCTCAGCTCGGACTGCAGGAATGGCTGCCGGCGTCTTCTCCAGCTCGTGTGAGTAGGGGCGGGCCGTGGGCGTGCCCCCAAGTCAGAGCGGGAAACCGGCGTCCCACAGTGTCCAGTGAGAGGGCTGGAGCATGTAAATAAGGCTCCAGCCCTCGGCGCTGCTGATTGTACAGCGTCTCTCCCCTACCCTGATTGACAGGGTGGGGGCGGGAACGAAGCGGAGCTAGGCCGCAAAAGCCGGGGACTGGATTTATAAGCGCCGCCGCCGTAAAAGCGCGGTCGGCGCTAAGTCCCCGGCACACTACAAGTCCCAGCCGCGCCGCCGCTCCCGGAGCGTCCGGCGCGGTAGTTCCCCATACATAAAGTCACTCAGCTAGGCTGCAGTGACTGTAACCCTTTACTGTCCCCGGCGCACTAGCACACCCAGCAAGTCTGGAGTGTGCTGTGCCTGTGTGTACGGGGACACAGAGTACCTGAATGGTGCAGGGCCATGTCCCTGAACGGTACCCAGCTCCGTATCCAGCAGGTTCAATGGGTCTGTGGATGGAGCCAGGCCTCAGGGCTTTGGGGCCGGTAAGATCCCACTTCCTCAGAGCCCCTCAGGGGGATGTGGAAGGAAAACAGCATGTGGGCTCCAGCCGCCGTACCAGCAATAGGTACCTCAACCTTACAAACCACAAGCGGGGTGAGAAGGGAGCATGCTGGGGGCCCTATATGGGCCCTCTTTTCTTCCATCCGATATAGTCAGCAGCTACTGCTGACTAAACAGTGGAGCTATGCGTGGATGTCTGACCTCCTTCGCACAAAGCAGAAAACTGGTGAGCCAGTGATCCCACTGGGGGTGTATAGCCAGAAGGGGAGGGGCCTTACACTTTTTAGTGTAATGCTTTGTGTGGCCTCCGGAGGCAGTAGCTATACACCCAATCGTCTGGGTCTCCCAATGGAGCGACGAAGAAATGTGAATTTCTTTATTGAAACCATGGACACCATGTCTTGTGGTCTCAAGAGGAGAGAAGCAGCCGGCTTGGTATCGAGCCGAGGGCCCATCCGCCTTGGTATAGAAGCCGAGGGCCCATCCGGCTTGGTATGGAGCCGAGGGCCCATCCGCCTTGGTATAGAAGCCGAGGGCCCATCCGGCTTGGTATGGAGCCGAGGGCCCATCTGGCTTGGTATCGAACCGAGGGACCATCCAGTTGGTTATCAAGGGGAGGGACCATACAGCTGGTTATCGAGAAAAAGGACCATGCAACTTGTTATAGACCGGAGGGACCACCCAGCTGGTTATAGACCGGAGGGACCACCCAGCTGGTTATAGACCGGAGGGACCACCCAGCTGGTTATAGACCGGAGGGACCACCCAGCTGGTTATAGACCAGAGGGACCACCCAGCTGGTTATAGACCAGAGGGACCACCCAGCTGGTTATAGACCAGAGGGACCACCCAGCTGGTTATAGACCGGAGGGACCACCCAGCTGGTTATAGAGTGGAGGGACCACCCAGCTGGTTATAGAGTGGAGGGACCACCCAGCTGGTTATAGAGTGGAGGGACCACCCAGCTGGTTATAGAGTGGAGGGACCATTCCGCTGGTTATAGAGTGGAGGGACCACCCCGCTGGTTATAGAGTGGAGGGACCACCCCGCTGGTTATAGAGTGGAGGGACCACTCCGCTGGTTATAGAGTGGAGGGACCACCCCGCTGGTTATAGAGTGGAGGGACCACCCCGCTGGTTATAGACCGGAGGGACCACCCAGCTGGTTATAGACCGGAGGGACCACCCAGCTGGTTATAGACCGGAGGGACCACCCAGCTGGTTATAGACCGGAGGGACCACCCAGCTGGTTATAGACCGGAGGGACCACCCAGCTGGTTATAGACCAGAGGGACCACCCAGCTGGTTATAGACCGGAGGGACCACCCAGCTGGTTATAGACCGGAGGGACCACCCAGCTGGTTATAGAGTGGAGGGACCACCCAGCTGGTTACAGAGTGGAGGGACCACCCCGCTGGTTATAGAGTGGAGGGACCACCGCGCTGGTTATAGAGTGGAGGGACCACCCCGCTGGTTATAGAGTGGAGGGACCACCCAGCTGGTTATAGAGTGGAGGGACCACCCAGCTGGTTATAGACCGGAGGGACCACCCAGCTGGTTATAGACCAGAGGGACCACCCAGCTGGTTATAGACCGGAGGGACCACCCAGCTGGTTATAGACCGGAGGGACCACCCAGCTGGTTATAGACCGGAGGGACCACCCAGCTGGTTATAGACCGGAGGGACCACCCAGCTGGTTATAGACCGGAGGGACCACCCAGCTGGTTATAGACCGGAGGGACCACCCAGCTGGTTATAGACCGGAGGGACCACCCAGCTGGTTATAGAGTGGAGGGACCACCCAGCTGGTTATAGAGTGGAGGGACCACCCAGCTGGTTATAGAGTGGAGGGACCACCCCGCTGGTTATAGAGTGGAGGGACCACCCCGCTGGTTATAGAGTGGAGGGACCACCCCGCTGGTTATAGACCGGAGGGACCACCCCGCTGGTTATAGACCGGAGGGACCACCCCGCTGGTTATAGACCGGAGGGACCACCCCGCTGGTTATAGAGTGGAGGGACCACCCCGCTGGTTATAGACCGGAGGGACCACCCCGTTGGTTATAGAGTGGAGGGACCACCCCGCTGGTTATAGACCGGAGGGACCACCCAGCTGGTTACAGAGTGGAGGGACCACCCCGCTGGTTATAGAGTGGAGGGACCACCCCGCTGGTTATAGAGTGGAGGGACCACCCCGCTGGTTATAGAGTGGAGGGACCACCCAGCTGGTTATAGACCGGAGGGACCACCCAGCTGGTTATAGACCGGAGGGACCACCCAGCTGGTTATAGACCGGAGGGACCACCCAGCTGGTTATAGACCGGAGGGACCACCCAGCTGGTTATAGACCGGAGGGACCACCCAGCTGGTTATAGACCGGAGGGACCACCCAGCTGGTTATAGACCAGAGGGACCACCCAGCTGGTTATAGACCGGAGGGACCACCCAGCTGGTTATAGACCGGAGGGACCACCCAGCTGGTTATAGACCGGAGGGACCACCCAGCTGGTTATAGAGTGGAGGGACCACCCCGCTGGTTATAGAGTGGAGGGACCACCCCGCTGGTTATAGAGTGGAGGGACCACCCCGCTGGTTATAGACCGGAGGGACCACCCCGCTGGTTATAGACCGGAGGGACCACCCAGCTGGTTACAGAGTGGAGGGACCACCCCGCTGGTTATAGAGTGGAGGGACCACCGCGCTGGTTATAGAGTGGAGGGACCACCCCGCTGGTTATAGAGTGGAGGGACCACCCAGCTGGTTATAGAGTGGAGGGACCACCCAGCTGGTTATAGACCGGAGGGACCACCCAGCTGGTTATAGACCAGAGGGACCACCCAGCTGGTTATAGACCGGAGGGACCACCCAGCTGGTTATAGACCGGAGGGACCACCCAGCTGGTTATAGACCGGAGGGACCACCCAGCTGGTTATAGACCGGAGGGACCACCCAGCTGGTTATAGACCGGAGGGACCACCCAGCTGGTTATAGAGTGGAGGGACCACCCAGCTGGTTATAGAGTGGAGGGACCACCCAGCTGGTTATAGAGTGGAGGGACCACCCCGCTGGTTATAGAGTGGAGGGACCACCCCGCTGGTTATAGAGTGGAGGGACCACCCCGCTGGTTATAGAGTGGAGGGACCACCCCGCTGGTTATAGACCGGAGGGACCACCCCGCTGGTTATAGACCGGAGGGACCACCCCGCTGGTTATAGACCGGAGGGACCACCCCGCTGGTTATAGAGTGGAGGGACCACCCCGCTGGTTATAGACCGGAGGGACCACCCCGTTGGTTATAGAGTGGAGGGACCACCCCGCTGGTTATAGACCGGAGGGACCACCCAGCTGGTTACAGAGTGGAGGGACCACCCCGCTGGTTATAGAGTGGAGGGACCACCCCGCTGGTTATAGAGTGGAGGGACCACCCAGCTGGTTATAGACCGGAGGGACCACCCAGCTGGTTATAGACCGGAGGGACCACCCAGCTGGTTATAGACCGGAGGGACCACCCAGCTGGTTATAGACCGGAGGGACCACCCAGCTGGTTATAGACCAGAGGGACCACCCAGCTGGTTATAGACCGGAGGGACCACCCAGCTGGTTATAGACCGGAGGGACCACCCAGCTGGTTATAGACCGGAGGGACCACCCAGCTGGTTATAGAGTGGAGGGACCACCCCGCTGGTTATAGAGTGGAGGGACCACCCCGCTGGTTATAGAGTGGAGGGACCACCCCGCTGGTTATAGAGTGGAGGGACCACCCCGCTGGTTATAGAGTGGAGGGACCACCCCGCTGGTTATAGACCGGAGGGACCACCCCGCTGGTTATAGACCGGAGGGACCACCCAGCTGGTTACAGAGTGGAGGGACCACCCCGCTGGTTATAGAGTGGAGGGACCACCGCGCTGGTTATAGAGTGGAGGGACCACCCCGCTGGTTATAGAGTGGAGGGACCACCCAGCTGGTTATAGAGTGGAGGGACCACCCAGCTGGTTATAGACCGGAGGGACCACCCAGCTGGTTATAGACCAGAGGGACCACCCAGCTGGTTATAGACCAGAGGGACCACCCAGCTGGTTATAGACCGGAGGGACCACCCAGCTGGTTATAGACCGGAGGGACCACCCAGCTGGTTATAGACCGGAGGGACCACCCAGCTGGTTATAGACCGGAGGGACCACCCAGCTGGTTATAGAGTGGAGGGACCACCCAGCTGGTTATAGAGTGGAGGGACCACCCAGCTGGTTATAGAGTGGAGGGACCACCCAGCTGGTTATAGAGTGGAGGGACCACCCCGCTGGTTATAGAGTGGAGGGACCACCCCGCTGGTTATAGAGTGGAGGGACCACCCCGCTGGTTATAGACCGGAGGGACCACCCCGCTGGTTATAGACCGGAGGGACCACCCCGCTGGTTATAGACCGGAGGGACCACCCCGCTGGTTATAGAGTGGAGGGACCACCCCGCTGGTTATAGACCGGAGGGACCACCCCGTTGGTTATAGAGTGGAGGGACCACCCCGCTGGTTATAGACCGGAGGGACCACCCAGCTGGTTACAGAGTGGAGGGACCACCCCGCTGGTTATAGAGTGGAGGGACCACCCCGCTGGTTATAGAGTGGAGGGACCACCCCGCTGGTTATAGACCGGAGGGACCACCCAGCTGGTTATAGAGTGGAGGGACCACCCAGCTGGTTATAGAGTGGAGGGACCACCCCGCTGGTTATAGACCGGAGGGACCATCCAGCTGGTTATAGACCGGAGGGACCACCCCGCTGGTTATAGTCCGGAGGGACCACCCCGCTGGTTATAGAGTGGAGGGACCACCCCGCTGGTTATAGACCGGAGGGACCACCCCGCTGGTTATAGAGTGGAGGGACCACCCCGCTGGTTATAGACCGGAGGGACCACCCAGCTGGTTACAGAGTGGAGGAACCACCCCGCTGGTTATAGAGTGGAGGGACCACCCCGCTGGTTATAGAGTGGAGGGACCACCCCGCTGGTTATAGACCGGAGGGACCACCCAGCTGGTTATAGAGTGGAGGGACCACCCAGCTGGTTATAGAGTGGAGGGACCACCCCGCTGGTTATAGACCGGAGGGACCATCCAGCTGGTTATCAGAGCCAAGAGTGTTTGAAAAGCTTTAAATAAAAACTAAGTTTTGTAACATACCCGGGAAACGCAGTCCCCCCAACTCCCCCCCACAGAAAACCCCCAACATAAAAGATAAGTGCAATAGTATCCAATATATTCATCAGATCACTAAGTATGTAAAAGGGTTCTTAAACAGACATTACAAATACGAGATCCACTTTACACCAACATGTCAATACTCAAAAGAGACCTAAATGAAATCTCCTCAGTTCTCTCGAGGCGAAGCCTGAGCCGTCTATCCGGGGCGCCCAAACTTTGAGATACAGTCTCTTTTTAGATATATCGCTTTTTCCATACTTATCAGCCAGTTCACTTTGCTAATGTACTCCGGAATAGAGGGGGTCTGGTCATCCAACCAATGCTGTGCTATCAGCTTTCTAGCCATGTATAGCATTCTAGCTACCGCTGTTTTGCCATACTCGTCCGTCACCAGATCTTCAACGTACCTAGTTCCTGTATTTCTGATGGCATGGGGCTGCATTACTGTCTATGACATAGGCAGCTTATACATGAAAGGTGAGCGTTATATAGAGGTGTTAGACGTTTGGATGGAGCAGATGTTGTTCTATTTCATAACCATACACTGCCTTCATCACAGCAGCATGTCTCTGCAAGAGAAGAGTTCGGTGGATGAGTCTGCCGACCCTAGTCCAGACCTTTCACCAACAGAAAACATTTGGGGTTTTATAAATTGGAAAATCTGGCATAGAACCCAGACTGTGGAGCAGCGAGAGCCTGACATCACATAAGTAGGGCTCATCCATAATTAGAAATGTTCCCTAATTGGAATACCCAACAAGTTGGCCACGGGCGTAGCAACGTTTTGGAGATGTGTCGCTGCCACCGATTTCTAAATTAGTACATTTTTTTCCATATGAAACGGGAAAAGATCTAACATTCATCTTCTGATCTGTGTCCTATGTTCTGCTGCAAATATATTTTGGAAAAAACTAGTCATTTAATCCGAAAATTCCTGGTTCCTTGTTTTTGGAATTAGGGCTGTACAAACACAGGCGTATAAAATCCAATGAAGATGCTGGAAGGAAAGCGGTGGATGTTACCGCTGCACATTTGCCATCAGCGGATGGTCGGATGATACGTGTTCTTACCTCTGTAGGGGACCCGTGCGCAGGAATCACTCTTACATATTGCTTATTGACGATTTCTAGCCGACCGACCTGCAGTGAATAGAAAAAGGAATAAATATCAACAATCAGATAAAAAAAAGTGAGTAAAAACCTCTCTGCTGCTGAGAAGTGCAGGCGGTGTGTAATGCTCGCGGCTGGTGTAGGGGCTGTGAGTGGGGTTAGTGGACCCACTGGACCACAGGGAGGGGACATACGCTTACCCTTTAGTAGGAGGGGCTTAACTAAGCGCCCACCGCAAGGTGAACGCCAGATACCACTCCCAGGGCAGGGACCGGGACTGTGGCAGCTGACCCCCAGGACAGATGACGGATTCAGGTATAGATACATGTACAGGCAGGATGACTGAGGCAGGCTGGACAGGCGGGTACAGACAGGAGTAGTTGGCAGGGCAGGGACAGAAAGGTATGGGACAGAGTGACTGACACAGAAGTAACGGGACGTGACAATTAGCTAGACAGACAAGACACTGACTAAATGGAAAAATTGCACAGGCACCTCCCCTAATGGGAGGGTGCCTTAAATACATAGTGCCTCTCAGCCATAGGCTGAGGCATTTCCTGGAAATAGCGTGCCAACCCTTTAAGAGGAGGGCCGGGGCGCGTGTGAGAGCCTTAAGCACACTCTTGGGAAACCTGGGCTGTGTGCACAGGCCCCAGGAGGGGGAAGGAGACAGCACCACACATGGATGACTGGGGGAGTGACGGGGAGGAAGCGACCCAGTCGGGGCGATAAGTCGGCAGAGACGCTGGCACTAAGAGGGTATCCGGCATCCGTTCATCTCTAGCTTTGTTAATGGCTAAGCGATGATTCGGCGATCCAGATAGGGTGGACCAACTATTCCTGACCAATTAGCAATTAAAAATAGCACTTATAAGATAATTATGGGCAGATATTTATTGGTAGATCCCGGCAAATTAAACAAGATCTGCCAAAAATCAAACCTGTAATGTGACAGAATAGAACAAGTTGTCCAAACCTTTGTCTCCTCTGGAGAGAGGTGGTGCTCTCAGCTGATCTCTCCATCCTTATAGCAAGCAGAGGTCCATTTTTCCAAAATGTACATTAATACATCAACCTGCCCGCATTACACAAAAGCCAGATGAACGGTATGTAATGGAAACGTACCAGCCCTCGTTCCAGGTAGAAATGGACAAATTCCTTCCAACTAATTTCCTTGCCGGAGTCTCGAAGGTAAAAAACTGCAAATCCGGTGAACAGTCCGGCTGCCAGGATCATAAAGCTGCGGAAATCTTTATCATCCCATGGGAATTCACCCTGTAGCAACAAGTCAGGAGGCAGGATGGTTAATATCTGCACATATCATGGAGCGATCACTGCGTTATCATTAGGACGTTCACTTAGTCACTCAGGAGGCTAAATGTGACCCCGTCCTTGTAACCAGTGGTTGTTCCTAAACCACCACAATCCACTATCCTGCAGATTTTTAGGAAATCCTTTTGAAAGAAGGAAGAAAAAGGGAGGGGAGAAAGGAAGAAGAAGAAAGAAAGAAGAAGAAAGAAAGAAGAAGAAAGAAAGAAAGAAAGAAAGAAAGAAAGAAAGAAAGAAAGAAAGAAGAAAGAAAGAAAGAAGAAAGAAAGAAGAAGAAAGAAAGAAGAAAGAAAGAAAGAAAGAAAGAAAGAAAGAAAGAAAGAAGGAAGAAGAAGGGAGGGGAGAAAGGAAGAAGAAGGGAGGGGAGAAAGGAAGAAGAAGGGAGGGGAGAAAGGAAGAAGAAGGGAGGGGAGAAAGGAAGAAGAAGGGAGGGGAGAAAGGAAGAAGAAGGGAGGGGAGAAAGGAAGAAGAAGGGAGGGGAGAAAGGAAGAAGAAGGGAGGGGAGAAAGGAAGAAGAAGGGAGGGGAGAAAGGAAGAAGAAGGGAGGGGAGAAAGGAAGAAGAAGGGAGGGGAGAAAGGAAGAAGAAGGGAGGGGAGAAAGGAAGAAGAAGGGAGGGGAGAAAGGAAGAAGAAGGGAGGGGAGAAAGGAAGAAGAAGGGAGGGGAGAAAGGAAGAAGAAGGGAGGGGAGAAAGGAAGAAGAAGGGAGGGGAGAAAGGAAGAAGAAGGGAGGGGAGAAAGGAAGAAGAAGGGAGGGGAGAAAGGAAGAAGAAGGGAGGGGAGAAAGGAAGGGAGGGATGGAGGGAGGAAGAAAGGGAGAAAAAGGAAGAGAGGGAGGAAGAAAGGGAGAAAAAGGGAGAGGGGGAGAAAAAAAAAGGGAGAGGGGGAGATAAGGAGAGAAGGAGGGGGCGACTTGTGTTTTCATTAGATCACACTTCTGTATCAGTGTTACTGCTCACAGTAGGGTCTGGAAGATATATAGCTGTGCCTAAAAGTGTTGGCACCCTTGAAATTGTTTCAGAAAGAAGGGAATTTTGTTTACTTACCGTAAATTCCTTTTCTTCTAGCTCCAATTGGGAGACCCAGACAATTGGGTGTATAGCTTCTGCCTCCGGAGGCCACACAAAGTATTACACTTAAAAGTGTAAAGCCCCTCCCCTTCTGCCTATACACCCCCCGTGCCTCACGGGCTCCTCAGTTTTGGTGCAAAAGCAAGAAGGGGGAAAAAATCATAAATTGGTTTAAAGTAAATTCAATCCGAAGGAATATCGGAGAACTGAAACCATTCAACATGAACAACATGTGTACACAAAGAACAACAGCCCGAAGGGAACAGGGGCGGGTGCTGGGTCTCCCAATTGGAGCTAGAAGAAAAGGAATTTACGGTAAGTAAACAAAATTCCCTTCTTCTTTGTCGCTCCATTGGGAGACCCAGACAATTGGGACGTCCAAAAGCAGTCCCTGGGTGGGTAAAATAATACCTCGTAAGAGAGCCGTAAAACGGCCCCTTCCTACAGGTGGGCAACCGCCGCCTGAAGGACTCGCCTACCTAGGCTGGCATCTGCCGAAGCATAGGTATGCACCTGATAGTGTTTCGTGAAAGTGTGCAGGCTCGACCAGGTAGCTGCCTGACACACCTGCTGAGCCGTAGCCTGGTGCCGCAAAGCCCAGGACGCACCCACGGCTCTGGTAGAATGGGCTTTCAGCCCTGAAGGAACCGGAAGCCCAGAAGAACGATAAGCTTCGAGAATTGGTTCCTTGATCCACCGAGCCAGGGTTGATTTGGAAGCCTGTGACCCTTTACGCTGGCCAGCGAGAAGGACAAAGAGTGCATCCGAGCGGCGCAGGGGCGCCGTACGAGAAATGTAGATTCTGAGTGCTCTCACCAGATCTAACAAGTGCAAATCCTTTTCACATTGGTGAACTGGATGAGGACAAAAAGAGGGTAAGGAGATATCCTGATTGAGATGAAAGGGGGATACCACCTTAGGGAGAAATTCCGGAACCGGACGCAGAACCACCTTGTCCTGGTGAAACACCAGGAAAGGGGCTTTGCATGACAGCGCTGCAAGCTCAGACACTCTCCGAAGTGATGTGACTGCTACTAGAAAAACCACTTTCTGCGAAAGGCGTGAGAGAGAAATATCCCTCATTGGCTCGAATGGTGGTTTCTGAAGAACCATCAGCACCCTGTTCAGATCCCAGGGTTCTAACGGCCGCTTGTAAGGAGGGACTATGTGACAAACCCCCTGCAGGAACGTGCGTACCTGTGGAAGTCTGGCTAGGCGCTTCTGAAAAAACACAGAGAGCGCTGAGACTTGTCCCTTAAGGGAGCCGAGTGACAAACCTTTTTCCAATCCGGATTGAAGGAAGGAAAGAAAAGTGGGCAAGGCAAATGGCCAGGGAGTAAAACCCTGACCAGAGCACCAGGATAAGAAGATCCTCCACGTCCTGTGGTAGATCTTGGCGGACGTTGGTTTCCTGGCCTGTCTCATAGTGGCAATGACCTCTTGAGATAACCCTGAAGACGCTAGGATCCAGGACTCAATGGCCACACAGTCAGGTTGAGGGCCGCAGAATTCAGATGGAAAAACGGCCCTTGAGACAGCAAGTCTGGTCGGTCTGGCAGTGCCCACGGTTGGCCGACCGTGAGATGCCACAGATCCGGGTACCACGACCTCCTCGGCCAGTCTGGAGCGACGAGGATGGCGCGGCGGCAGTCGGACCTGATCTTGCGTAACACTCTGGGCAACAGTGCCAGAGGAGGAAACACATAAGGGAGTTGAAACTGCGACCAATCCTGAACTAAGGCGTCTGCCGCCAGAGCTCTGTGATCTTGAGACTGTGCCATGAATGTCGGGACCTTGTTGTTGTGCCGGGACTCCATTAGGTCGACGTCCGGCAGCCCCCAGCGGCAACAGATCTCTTGAAACACGTCCGGGTGAAGGGACCATTCCCCTGCGTCCATGCCCTGGCGACTGAGGAAGTCTGCTTCCCAGTTTTCTACGCCCGGGATGTGAACTGCGGATATGGTGGAGGCTGTGGCTTCCACCCATAGCAGAATCCGCCGGACTTCCTGGAAGGCTTGCCGACTGCGTGTGCCGCCTTGGTGGTTGATGTATGTCACCGCTGTGGAGTTGTCCGACTGAATTCGGATCTGCTTGCCTTCCAGCCACGGTTGGAACGCCTTTAGGGCAAGTTACACTGCCCTTCTCTCCAGAACATTGATCTGAAGGGAGGACTCTGGCTGAGTCCAAGTACCCTGCGCCCTGTGGTGGAGAAAGACCGCTCCCCACCCTGACAGACTCGCGTCCGTCGTGACCACCTCCCAGGATGGGGGCAGGAAGGATTTCCCCTTCGACAGAGAAGTGGGAAGAAGCCACCACTGAAGGGAAGCCTTGGCTGCCCGAGAAAGGGAGACGTTCCTGTCGAGGGACGTCGACTTCCTGTCCCATTTGCGGAGAATGTCCCATTGAAGTGGACGCAGATGAAACTGCGCAAAAGGAACTGCCTCCATTGCTGCCACCATCTTCCCTAGGAAGTGCATGAGGCGCCTCAAGGGGTGTGACTGGCCTTGAAGGAGAGATTGCACCCCCGTCTGTAGTGAACGCTGTTTGTCCAGCGGAAGCTTCACTATCGCTGAGAGAGTATGAAACTCCATGCCAAGATATATGTCAGTGATTGGGCCGGTGTCAGATTTGACTTTGGAAAATTGATGATCCACACGAAACTCTGGAGAGTCTCCAGAGCAATGTTCAGGCTGTGTTGGCATGCCACCCGAGAGGGTGCCTTGACCAGCAGATCGTCTAAGTAAGGGATCACCGAGTGTCCCTGAGAGTGTAGGACTGCTACCACTGTTGCCATGACCTTGGTGAAGACCCGTGGGGCTGTCGCCAGGCCGAAAGGCAGTGCCACGAACTGAAGGTGTTCGTCCCCTATGGCGAAACGCAGGAAGCGCTGATGCTCTGGAGCAATCGGTACGTGGAGATAAGCATCTTTGATGTCGATTGATGCTAGGAAATCTCCTTGGGACATTGAGGCGATGACGGAGCGGAGCGATTCCATCCGGAACCGCCTGGTTTTTACGTGTTTGTTGAGCAGTTTTAGGTCCAGAACCGGACGGAAGGATCCGTCCTTTTTCGGCACCACGAACAAGTTGGAATAAAAACCGTGACCCTGTTGCTGAAAAGGAACAGGGATCACCACTCCTTCTGCCTTCAGAGTGCCCACCGCCTGCAGAAGAGCATCGGCTCGCTTGGGGGGCGGAGATGTTCTGAAGAATCGAGTCGGAGGACGAGAGCTGAACTCTATCCTGTAACCGTGAGACAGAATGTCTCTCACCCAACGGTCTTTTACCTGTGGCAGCCAGGCGTCGCAAAAGCGGGAGAGCCTGCCACCGACCGAGGATGCGGTGTGAGGAGACCGAAAGTCATGAGGAGGCCGCTTTGTGAGCGGTTCCTCCGGCGGTCTTTTTAGGACGTGACTTAGACCGCCATGAATCGGAGTTCCTCTGATCCTTCTGAGGCCTTTTGGACGAGGAGAATTGAGACCTGCCCGCGGACCGAAAGGACCGAAACCTCGATTGTACCTTCCATGGTTGAGGTCTGTTTGGTTTGGACTGGGGTAAGGATGAGTCCTTTCCCTTGGATTGTTTAATGATTTCATCCAATCGCTCACCAAACAGGCGGTCGCCAGAAAATGGCAAACCGGTTAAGAACTTTTTGGAAGCAGAGTCTGCCTTCCATTCACGTAGCCACATGGCCCTGCGGACTGCCACCGAATTGGCGGATGCTACCGCCGTACGGCTCGCAGAGTCCAGGACAGCATTAATGGCGTAGGACGCAAACGCCGACGCCTGAGAGGTTAAGGACACCACTTGCGGGGCAGATGTACGTGTGACTGCATTAATCTGCGCATGACAAGCTGAGATAGCTTGGAGTGCCCATACGGCAGCGAATGCTGGAGCAAATTACGCGCCGATAGCCTCATAGATGGATTTCAACCAGAGCTCCATCTGTCTGTCAGTGGCATCTTTGAGTGAAGCCCCATCTTCCACTGCAACTATGGATCTAGCCGCCAGTCTGGAGACTGGAGGATCCACCTTGGGACACTGAGCCCAGCCCTTGACAACGTCAGGGGGGAAGGGATAATGTGTATCCTTAAGGCGCTTGGAAAAACGCTTATCTGGACAAGCTCGGTGTTTCTGGACTGCCTCTCTGAAGTCAGAGTGATCCAGAAACGTACTCATTGTACGCTTGGGAACCTGAAAACGGAATTTCCCCTGCTGAGAAGCTGACTCCTCAATTGTAGGAGCTGGGGGAGAAATATCCAACACCTGATTGATGGTCGCTATAAGGTCATTCACTACGGCGTCACCTTCAGGTGTATCTAGGTTGAGAGCGGCTTCAGGATCAGAATCCTGATCTGATACCTCCGCTTCATCATCCAGAGAGTCCTCCTGCTGAGACCCTGAACAGTGTGATGAAGTCGAGGGAATTTCCCAGCGAGCCCGCTTAGGCGGCCTGGGACTGCGGTCCGTGTCAGAGACCTCACCCTGGGACCTATGGGTCACCCCAGGAGCACTTTGCTGCTCCAATTGAGGGGGGCCTGGGGCCTGAGTCACCGGTTTGGACTGTAAGGCTTCTAGTATTTTAGCAGACCATTTATCCATACTCTCAGACAGTTTGTCAGCAAATACTGCAAACTCCGTCCCTGTCACCTGGACAGTGGCAGCAGGTGGTTCCACCTGGGCCACCAGTAGCAGAGGCTCCGGCTGAGTAAGTGCCACAGGGGCCGAGCATTGCACACAATGAGGGTCGGTGGAACCTGCCGGTAGTACAGCTGTACATGAGGTACAGGTTGCAAAGTAAGCCTGTGCTTTGGCACCCTTGCTTTTTGCGGACGACATGCTGTTGTCTCCTCTGAGTACAATGCAGGAGGGTATATAGCCAAAAATCAACAGTGCGACCGTACAGTGTAAATGTATAGCATATATGCCTATATATATATATATATGTACACTTCGGCACTCAGTGGGGCCAGCACCACAGGTGCTGCTTACCGACCGCTCAAAGCGGTTGTGTGATCACCAGATTCCCTGCCTGGGCCTCCCAGAGCCGTGTTGTCTCTCCTCTCCAGCGTCAGAAGTGCTGACAGGAATGGCTGCCGGCGTTCTGTGGGGAGGAGGGGGCCGTGGGCGTGCCCTAGAAAGTGCGGGAATCTGATGCCCCACTGTGCTGAGTGAGGGGGGGAGGAGGATACAAAGTATGCTCCAGCCCTCAGCGCTGACGTCCTGTGCAGCGTCCCGCCCTTCCCCTGACTGGCAGGCCTGGGGGCGGGAATATGCGATACTAGGCCGCAAAAGCCGGGGACTAAAGTTATAAGCGCGGCCGGCAAATAAGCGCGGTCGGCGCGGTAGTCCCCGGCGCACTAACGCACCCAGCAGTGCTGCAGTGTGTATGGCACAAGCGCTCCATGCGCGGTCCCCCACGGGGACACAGAGTACCTCACAGTAGCAGGGCCTTGTCCCTGACGATACCCGGCTCCTGTCCAGCAGATTCCCCAGGGGCTGCGGAGGGAGCACGGTCCCAGTGCCTGGAGACCGATTAGGATCCCACTTCACCCAGAGCCCATTAAGGGATGGGGAAGGAAAACAGCATGTGGCTCCTGCCTATGTACCCGCAATGGGTACCTCAACCTTAACAACACCGCCGACCAGAGTGGGGTGAGAAGGGAGCATGCCGGGGGCCCTGTTATGGGCCCCCTTTTCTTCCATCCGATATAGTCAGCAGCTGCTGCTGACTAAGATGTGGAGCTATGCGTGGATGTCAGCCTCCTTCGCACAAAGCATAAAAACTGAGGAGCCCGTGAGGCACGGGGGGTGTATAGGCAGAAGGGGAGGGGCTTTACACTTTTAAGTGTAATACTTTGTGTGGCCTCCGGAGGCAGAAGCTATACACCCAATTGTCTGGGTCTCCCAATGGAGCGACAAAGAAAGAAATGATTTCTCTCAGAAAATTATTGCGATTACACGTTTATATCCTTTGTGTGTATTGGAAACATGAAAAAAACCCCAAAGAACATAAGGCAAACTGGACGTAATTTCACACAAAACCCCAAACATGGGACGGACAAAATTGTAGGTAAACAAATTTGTTTCAAGCATGTGATGCTCGTTCAAACTTTCAAACTCACATGCAGCAAGTAACAGGTGTGGGCAATATAAAAAAACGGGAGAAGTTGACTCAATCTTTGCATTGTGTGTCCGTGTGTGCCAGACTAAGCATGGATAACAGAAAGAGGAGAGAACTGTCTGAGAACCAAAATTGTTGAAAAATATTAACAATCTCCAGAGCTCTTGATGTTCCTTTGTCCACAGTTCGCAACAACACATGGCACTGTAGCTAATCTCCTGGATGTGGACGGCAGAAAAAAAAACTGATGAAAGGTTGTAACACAGGATAGTCCGGAGGGTGGATAAGCAGCTTCAATCAAGCTCCAAAGAAATTCAAGCCGTCCTGCAGGGTCAGGGGGCATCAGTATTAACATGAACTGTCCATACACATCTGAATGAAATGAAACGTTATGGAGGAGACCCAGGGGGACCCCACTGCTGACACAGAGACATAGAAAAGCTAGACTGCAGTTAGCCAAATGTACGTGAGTAACCAAAATCCTTCTGGGAAAGTGTCTTGTGAACAGAGGAGCCCAAGATGGTAAAGCACATTATTATACTGTTTACCGAAAACGGAATGAGGCCTACAAAGAAAAGAACACAGGACCTACAGTCAGATATGGTGGAGGTCAGAGATGTTTTGCTACCTCTGGCACTGGTTGCCTTTATTCAAGGCATTATGAAATCTGAAGATTACCAAACAATTTTGGGTTGTAATGTAGAGCCCAGTGTCAGAAAGCTGAGTTTAGTCCTAGGTCATGGGTCTTCCAGCAGGTCAATGACCCCAAACACTTCAAGAAGCCCCAGAAATGGATGGAAACAAAGCGCTGGAGAGTTCTGAAGTGGCAGCAATGAGTCCGGATCGTAACCCATTGACATCTGTGGAGAGATCTTAAAAGACCATTCCAGTTGTTTTACTTCCCTGCTGGAATGGTGCTAAGCCTCCCGTCTTATACTCAACTTCCGGCACCTTCACCTTCTATCGCCGCCGCTCTGGTTGGTCTCAGCGATTTGTGACCTGTCGGATGCTCTAGTGTTTCATGGAGCGGCCAGAGGTCACAAATCAATGCATCGCTATGAGAGGCTTCTTCTGGCCTCTTAGAGATGCATTGGGAGCTTGTGGCGTAACTTCTGACTTCCAGCCAGTCAGCATTTACTGTCACAAGATGGTGCCGCAGGACCAGAGCGGCATCGGTAAAAGGTGAAGGCGCCGGAAGGTGAATATATGACATTCAATATGTACATGTAATACATGACAATATTACATTTAAAGCACAAGTCCAGTACAAATATTAAGTTGAGGGTGCAACAAGTTTGTCCGCCCATTTTTGTGCGTGTGTGTGAAAGCATGTCCACTTTGCTTTTTTTTTTCCTCTGTTTTGATTTTTTTTGTGTTGTTCCAATACACACAATGGAAATAAACATGAGTATAACAAAATGTACATAACTGCAATAATTTTCAGGGAGAAATATTATATTTTCTGGTACAATTTCAAGGGTGCCAACACTTTCGGCCATGACTGTACCCGGGTGACCGCTGTACTTGTAGGTCTATGTGGTTTTCTTAGTATAGAACACCGCTGCTACTCACACACCTTCTGCACTCGCTGCCACCAGCCGGGCTCTTTCCTATTCCCATCCTTCTTATTGTTGCTCCCGCTGTTGTCTTGTGAACCCGATTCTTTGTCTGTAATGGAGATCACATCACATTAAAGGAGAAAACAAAGCAACAGTGCGGTCCGGCAAAGGAAGAGGTGAGTACATCCAAGTCACTGCTATAAGCGTAAACAGGATTAAAGGGCAGCACGGTGGCTCAGTGGTTAGCACTGCACGGTGGCTCAGTGGTTAGCACTACAGTCTTGCAGCGCTGGGGTCCTGGGTTAACATCCCACCAAGGACACCATCTGCAAGGAGTTTGTATGTTCTCCCCGTGTTTGCATGGGTTTCCTCCGGGGTCTCCGGTTTCCTCCCACACTTCAAAGACATACTGATAGGGAATTTAGATTGTGAGCCCCAATGGGGACAGTGTTGCCAATGTATGTAAAGCGCTGTGGAATTAAATAGCGCTATATAAGTGAATAAATATTATTATCCCAGATTAAAGGTCACCTATCATTTTATATATTATATACTCCCTTCCTTACGTGTCCAGGCAATCGGTAGCGGTCTGGGTCATAAGACACCCCCCCATCATCAACTGCTCAAAATAAAGGCCCTGCTCAGCAAGAAGAAGCGCCAACCCCCTGCAAGAGTGTAATGAACTCAATAAAAAGTCTATACACCGGAACACAAAGGGGTCACAGACTTTCTATTGAGCCTATGTAAGAGCTCAGAACTTCTGCAGACAGTTTGAGCAATTATCGGTGGCAGTCTTGCAGCGCTGGGGTCCTGGGTTCAAATCCCACCAAGGAAACATCTGCAAGGATGTTCTCCCCATGTTTGTGTGGGTTTCTCCCACACTCTAAAGACATACACATAGGGAATTTAGATTGTGAGCTCCAATGGGGACAGTGTTGTCAATGTATGTAAAGCGCTGTGGAATCAATAGCGCCATATAAATGAATAAAGATTATTATAGTCTCAAGATCAGCAGGACACGGTAGGAAGAGAATAGATATTACATATATATTTATAATAATATATTATAATATATAATATAATAAATTATAATATAATATATATATTTAAAATAATAAAAATAATATCACATAACAAGTAAAATAATAAAATACATTTTAAAAAAAAATCTGCATCCGAAAACAGCGCCACACCAGTCTGCAGGAAGAGTGCAGTATTGCAGCTCAGTTCTATTCACTTCAATAGGATTGCAAGTTTTATTATTTTTTAATCTTGCCCACACCCTTTAATACCAGCGAGACGTTACATACCTCTATAAGGCTTAGAGCCCATGAATGATAACATCGGTGACGGCCTCCATTGGAGGTTGTGATGGAACACCAGGCTTCCTCTTACAGACTGCAACAACAAAAAAAAAAAGCACAAGTGTCAATGGTCTATGGGGGAACAATGACAAGGAGAAAAGAGTTAAAGGGTTAATGTCCCCCGTCATATATGGGGATAGTCCTTGTAAAATACAAGTCATTTGGTAATTTGAGATATAAATGCTTTTCTTTACACCTCATTGCCTTGGAGACCGACCAACGCTGCTAGACAGCAGAACATGCGCAGCACTTCCAAGTTCTTGTCTATTGAGCTTGTAAGCACGGTCTTGGAGCTGGGAGTCTGCTTAGTAGCAAGTCAGCAGCGGTGGTCGGTCTCCAAGGCAACGAGCTAGAAACAAGAGAAAAAAAAACAAGGGTTAGTATCTGGAAAGAGCCTAACATTATAGCTGACTTTTACCATTTTCGATACCTCTGCTTGCTGTCAGTTCCTTTTATATCAATCAAGTCGGAGAACAGGCTGTTTGCTGAAAACATGGCCCGATTTTTAGGCCAAGACCACAATGCACGCGCACCGTCACTGTATGTAAAGGCCTGTTCAGACCTGTTCCATGGCACAGCTGAGGGTTTGCTACAGTTGCATCTGATTTAGAGTCCTCTGTGAGTTCAGCAGAGCAGCAGCAGGACTGATCTGACCACTTCTGAGGGTTTGCTACAATGTATCAGACGTTCTGGCTGCAGAGAACTACTTGCAATGTATACAATTGTAGCAAATCCTCAGCTGTGAGATGTCTCCAAACTGCAGGGCTTCAGCCTCTGTATATAAATGGTGCCTCAATTCAAAGGCAGCAAGCAGAGGGGGTGAAAATAGACAGACAATGCACAGCAGCAGCTGAGCTCACACACTGCACAGGCCTCACCTGCCGAGTCCCAGCTCCACAGGACAGACCCCGCCACCAGCCGGCCCGACAACATCGCACCAGCCCGGAGGAGAGCAGGCGCCCGACCCCGGCACTCATCTCACTCTACTGTATGGGGATGAGGCAATGTCACTGAAACTGGCAGACACTAGGCTGCCAACTGCGCCTGTCAACTTTCAGCCAATAGAAAAACAGCAATCCGGGCAGGCAGTGTATAGACACACTGTAGGGGGCCTTCACGACCGGTCCTTCTGTGTCCTTCACATATTGTTGTCCGGTAAGGAACAAAGTATAGCTTGATTAGTTCCATACTATTTAGTATTGATTTTTCGGTTCCTAGATATTTATGGGGCAGGGATGACTCGTGTTGTAACCCTGATGTTAAAGTAACATACATTAAAAAGTGGGTATATATGTAGAAATAGGTGTAATTTTGAGAGTTCATTAAAGGGGTATTCCACCAAAAAAAATAAATCTATCCTTACTCCCCCTCCCCGGGTCCATTACTGACTCTCAACCCAACCCCTCCTTCTGGTATGTGTTATTATCTACAGTGCAATCAGTGATTAGCTGCAGCGCTGTTGATGTGACATCAGCGCTGCAGACAACAGACACCTGAAGCAGAAGTAGAGACTCAGCACCGGACCAGGTGAGGGTGAGTGAAGCACAGTTTGTTTTAAAACAAACTGCATGGGAAATGGAAAACGTATACACGTGGCCCCAGCGTCTTGTTGTCAGGCAAACAATACAGTTATGGAGCGCTGCTGTCCAAGAGTCTCCTGTTACAGGAGAGATAAAGAGTAAAATTTACACACAATGATTTTATATATATTTTGCACAAGTCATGAACAAAAAATAAATGCTTATAAACTCCATTATTTCAAAACTCCATTATTTCCTGCTCATCCATAAAGATGTAGGCTGTCCTGCTCGGATAGGCATTTAGATAGGGATACAGAAAGGAGATACGCCTTGAAGTTGGCTGCTGGGCTCACCTATAACTGGCCTTTTTATACACTGTCTCAAATTTTGAATTTATTTCCTTAGCAGTAATGCATGTCCAAGTCCCTATATTCAATGTTTGCATACCTTAGCGCCTCCGACTGCAGCTGTTTACTTGTTAAAGAGTTTTTATTTTTGCGCATGTCATGGACAAAAAAATACTTAAACTGTCATGTGTAAATACTTCGTAACATGTAAAAAAAAAAAAAAAAAAAAAAAAGAGCGTCTGGTTTTCAGGACATTCAGACTGTTAGGGCTGCCCCTGTCCGCCCGCTAAAAATGACTCCCTGACCCTGAGGTTTTGCTGTCTTGCCCGACAACGCCAGTCCTTATCACTGATATATGACATATGACATGTCTGTGGATAGGCAGCAAGATTTTATAATAATCTAAGTGCACTCACCTATCTTTTATGGAAAAATCAGGTTTTTGAAGGAGTGGGACAATTTTAGGTCTCCTCAAAACAATGAAAGTGTGTGCAGATCCACAAAAGCACAACAAGGAGGTGTACATACACTAATTATATATATATATATATATACACACATATGTGTGCGTGTGTATGTGTGCGTGTGTGTGTATATATATTATATTATAATATATATATATATATATATATATATATATATATATATATATTAAAAACATAAGGCAGCTGAGCTTAGAAACCACTCTTATTTTCTTTAAAGCAGGTTGTATAAAGTAACCATGATCAGATGCTCGGACACTAGATGGCGGCAGAAGTGCCAACTGGTCATGAGCCATTCAGCTGCCAAATGACCTGATGAATTCTGCAACCACATCATTAAGAATGTAGCTCTCCTGCTTTTCTGCATGCGCGGTGTGTGTAGGGTCTATACCAGGGGGTTGTCTAGTATTACATGGTGTTCATGTCCATTTAAAAATAGTTTTAGACATTTTTGTCTTTGAGTATCCCTGTGAACTGCTGTCAGAATTACCCAGTGCATATTTTTCACACTTGCTTTATTATTAAGCCTTCTGAGTTAAATGGGGGTGAGAGATTTGGTGCCATGCTCGGGTGCGCAGCACTCGTAACTAGTGATGAGCGGGCACTACCATGCTCGGGTGCGCAGCACTCGTAACTAGTGATGAGCGGGTACTACCATGCTCGGGTGCTCAGTACTCGTAGCTAGTGATGAGTGGGCACTACCATGCTCAGGTGCTCTGTACTGGTAACTAGTGATGAGCGGTCACTACCATGCTCAGGTGCTCAGTACTCGTAACTAGTGATGAGCGGGCACTACCATGCTCGGGTGCTCTGTACTGGTAACTAGTGATGAGCGGGCACTACCATGCTCGGGTGCTCAGTACTCGTAACTAGTGATGAGTGGGCACTACCATGCTCGGGTGCTCAGTACTCGTAGCTAGTGATGAGTGGGCACTACCATGCTCAGGTGCTCTGTACTTGTAACTAGTGATGAGCGGTCACTACCATGCTCGGGTGCTCAGTACTCGTAACTAGTGATGAGCGGGCACTACCATGCTCAGGTGCTCTGTACTCGTAACTAGTGATGAGCGGGCACTACCATGCTCGGGTTCTCTGTACTCGTAACTAGTGATGAGCGGGCACTACCATGCTCGGGTGCTCTGTACTTGTAACTAGTGATGAGCGGGCACTACCATGCTCAGGTGCTCTGTACTTGTAACTAGTGATGAGCGGTCACTACCATGCTCGGGTGCTCAGTACTCGTAACTAGTAATGAGCGGGCACTACCATGCTCGGGTGCTCTGTACTGGTAACTAGTGATGAGCGGGCACTACCATGCTCGGGTGCTCAGTACTCGTAACTAGTAATGAGCGGGCACTACCATGCTCGGGTTCTCTGTACTCGTAACTAGTGATGAGCGGGCACTACCATGCTCGGGTGCTCTGTACTTGTAACTAGTGATGAGCGGGCACTACCATGCTCAGGTGCTCTGTACTTGTAACTAGTGATGAGCGGTCACTACCATGCTGGGGTGCTCAGTACTCGTAACTAGTAATGAGCGGGCACTACCATGCTCGGGTGCTCTGTACTGGTAACTAGTGATGAGCGGGCACTACCATGCTCGGGTGCTCAGTACTCGTAACTAGTAATGAGCGGGCACTACCATGCTCGGGTGCTCTGTACTGGTAACTAGTGAGGAGCGGGCACTACCATGCTCGGGTGCTCAGTACTCGTAACTAGTGATGAGCGGGCACTACCATGCTCGGGTGCTCTGTACTGGTAACTAGTGATGAGCGGGCACTACCATGCTCGGGTGCTCAGTACTGGTAACTAGTGATGAGCGGGCACTACCATGCTCGGGTGCTCAGTACTGGTAACTAGTGATGAGCGGGCACTACCATGCTCGGGTGCTCAGTACCCATAACTAGTGATGAGCGGGCACTAGTAGTGATGGTAATCCCTTCTCATCACTAGTTACATGTTTTTTCACTCCTGTACAATCCCTTGAAGACTTTTGTCTTAAGTGTTCCAAAGAGTCATAAGGTTTGATCAAAAGTTGATGGTCACCCAACAATGGAGAGAGCGTGCTCTATGCTCCTATCTCAGTAAGGGAACAATCAGTCTTCACTAAATATAGATTTTACAGATGACTTAAGAGTGAAAGATCAGTCCAGGAGGAGAAAGAAGCAGATGTCTTCGATAGGACATATTACAAAGTTCCTTCTTTTCACTTTTTTTTATTACTGGATGCCGTTCTATAAGTTTTCATGAAGTAAGTCAAATTTTTCAAAAGGAAATCTAGAATGCTGCTATTCGCTATAGTTCTGCTGCACACCGTTCTAGTATCTATAGGAGAGTGACGGTTGCTCCGGGTCCTGTACGGCAAAGCTTTAGTTCCTGATTTCTAAAACCACAGCTATGATACAACTTCCTAATATTGTAACTTCAGTTAAGGAATAAAATCATTATTTTGCCTTTTTTTTTTTTTTTTGCAACTCCCAAAGATTTTACATTGACAATGAAAATGAAGATTATTTTAAGCCAAGGGTCATTTAAGTCACTGTGCTGCAGCAAATGACAGGGGCTGCTGCAGCTAATGTGGCTGGTGCTGCAGAAAATGATAGGGGGCTGCTGCAGAAAATGATAGGGGCTGCAGCAGCAAATGATGGCGGCTGACGGAGCAAATGACGGGGGCTGCCTCAGCAAAGGATGGGGCTGCTGCAGAAAATGATGGGGGCTGCTGCAGAAAATTATGGGGGCTGCTGCAGCTAATGATGGGGGCTGCCGCAGCAACCGATGGATGGGGGCTGCCGCAGCGACCGATGGATGGGGGCTGCCGCAGCGACCGATGGATGGGGGCTGCCGCAGCGACCGATGGATGGGGGCTGCCGCAGCGACCGATGGATGGGGGCTGCCGCAGCGACCGATGGATGGGGTTTGCAGCAGCAACCGATGAATGGGGGCTGCCGCAGCAAAGGACGGGGGCTGCCGCAGCAAAGGACGGGGGCTGCCGCAGCAAAGGACGGGAGCTGCCGCAGCAAAGGACGGGAGCTGCAGCAGCAAAGGACGGGAGCTGCAGCAGCAAAGGACGGGAGCTGCAGCAGCAAAGGACGGGAGCTGCAGCAGCAAAGGACGGGAGCTGCAGCAGCAAAGGACGGGAGCTGCAGCAGCAAAGGACGGGAGCTGCAGCAGCAAAGGACGGGAGCTGCAGCAGCAAAGGACGGGAGCTGCAGCAGCAAAGGACGGGAGCTGCAGCAGCAAAGGACGGGAGCTGCCGCATATTTTTCATGCTACATTTTCCTATACCGTAAGAAGCTGTGACAATGCATTGTCGATAATGATTTTTAGCAATGGCCTAATCATCCCATCACCTGGTGAACGAGCATTTTTCGCATTCATCTGGTGATCGTGGGCATGTTTACACAAAATGATAATTAGTGGACAATAATTGCAGAGTACACTCTTTCCCGATTATCATCTCGTATAAACAGGCCTCAAGAGAAAAAAAGAAAAAAAAGAGAAGTGACTACAGGATCTAAGGACTGTCTGAAATCTCTTACCAGGGGCGCACATAGGTCCGCATTGGAGCTGTATACAAAAAACGGTAGACTTTTTAACACACCTATTGGTAGCAAAGCTCATACATTTTAAGAAATGGATTTTTTAGTTGATCCCTTAATATTCAGATCACTACACCCATGGCCTGAATGAATGAGATGCTCTGAAGAAAAAGAAGACAATGTTGAATAGCATCAATTTTATTGTCAAAATCAATTTTTAATATACAAGGGGATAAATAACAGCAAAAATTCTCTTAATAAATAATATTGATCCTCCGGCTCATCCCTCCCCCACCCCTCCCTTTATAGATATTTTTGGATTCCCCATGTTTGCCAGTGATGAGTGGTTTCGCCGCAATCAGTGTTTTACTAAACTGGTCTGTTAAAGGGGTTGTCCGGGACTTTAAAATTGATGATTTCTGATTGGTGGGGGAAGTCTGTGGTCGCCCCCCACCAACCAGCTGTTCCCGATTTTGCCAAAACTACTCAATTACAGAGCTGCGCAGAACAGTATAGTGGCCACCGGTGGATACTGCATATCCGCCCCCTATTCAAATCAATAGGGGGCAGATGTGCAGGACTCTGCCGCAGCCACTATTCTGTCAATGGAAGCTCCCTAACGGAGTAGGTGCGACCGGGAACAGCTGATCAGCGGGGGAAGTCAGTTGTCGCACCCCACCGATCAGACCTTGATGATGGATCATCAATGTTAAAGACCCGGACCACCCCTTTAATACCATACGGTAAAACACGCCCCACCCCGGACGTACGTTTTTGCACTTTTTCCCCTTTGTCCTTAAGATCTAATGGTGTGAAGCGCTGAGTTTCACACTATTAACCCTTTCTGTACAAACCCATAGGGCTTTTTAAAAACTTGCAAAATTAAAAAATGCAAGATAAGAACAAAAAAAAACAAAAAGAAAAAAACAAAACCCCAGCACCTTAGTGAGAAGAGACCTAGCGAGGCACTGAATAGTCCTATTAGAGAGGCCAGAGGCTGTACATTATATATACAGTAGGTGGGAGAGGTCTATAGAGTAGTAGTAAATCTGCTTTCAATGATGTCGTCCATGGCAGTGCCTGCAGGTAAGGGCAAGAAGACGAAATTACAGGACCGAGTCCTATAGATGAAGCCCCCCCCTGTATGGGGGAATATCCGTCTCTGCAGGAATGGTCGCTGTCTATCAGTCTGGAATGTCTCGTTTTAAGATATCCTTATCCATAGGTGTTAGTTTGTTCCTTCCAAAATTTTGTCACCTCTACCTGCCCCAAATTATACAAGGGTCTCTCTGTACACAGTTGTTCTAGGCGCGGGGGTCTCTTCCTCACTGCTGCCATCTCTCCTCTCCAGGCTCCTGTGTCTGTTTCCGGAGGTTCATCCTCATACAGCGGGGGCAGCTGGTCGAGTTGTCATAATAGCAATCCCTGGAATAGAAAAATCAGCAAAAATATATATATTACACCACATTTTTCATTATATAAGACGCACTGGATTATAAGATGCACTCCAAATTTAGAGGAGGAAAATAGGAAAAAATAATTTTTAATAGTACCAGGGGGGGAGCGGCGGTGGTGGAGCGGCTCAGGAGGGTCACAGGAGGAAGGAAGGGTTGGCGATGCTGCGGGCTCGGAGGAGGGGGTATTGTGGCTCAGGAGGGTCAATGGACGGAGGGTTGGCGATGCTGCGGGCTCGGAGGAGGGGGTGTTGTGGCTCAGGAGGGTCAATGGACGGAGGGTTGGCGATACTGCGGGTTTGGAGGAGGGGCTTTTGTGGCACAGGAGGGTCAGTGGACAGAGGATCGGCGATGCTGCGGGCTCGGAGGAGAGGGTGTCGTGACACAGGAGGGTCGGTGGATGGAGGGTCGGCGATGCTGCGGGCTCGGAGGAGGGGGTGTCGTGACACAGGATGGTCCAGTGGATGGAGCGTCGGTGATACTGCAGGCTCGGAGGAGGGAATGTTGTGGCACAGGAGGCTCAGTGGATGGAGGGTCAGTGATACTGCAGGTTCAGAGGAGGGAATGTTGTGGCACAGGAGGGTCAGTGGATGGAGGACTCAGGGATGTGGCGGCAATGGGCACCATTGATCTGCCAACAAGCTGCAGGCTTCATTGAACCACCAGCAGTTGACACGATGGACCTCAAGAAAACGGCTGCGGAGGTGGCGCGTGCGCAGATTGGCCTCTGCAGCCATTTTCTTGAAGTCCATCGTGTCAACAGCCGGCGGTTCAATGGAGCACGCAGTATCTCCGACCCTCCGTCCTGTGACCCTCCTAAGGTGCACTGACCCTCCACTGCAGTGACTCTCCTTCCTCCGAGCCCTGAGTATCGCCGACCCTGCCTCCTGTAACCCAGCTCCACCAGTGTCACCCCGGTAAGCCATATCCGGATTATAAGACGCACCCCCATTTTCCCCCCAGATCTGGGGAAAAAAGTGCATCTTATAATCCGAAAAATACGGTATATATAGAATATAAAAGTCACCTACACATAAAATGTAGTCACAGAGACTGCAGACATTAGTATCAGGTGGTGCAGTTATATATGTGACCACACAGGCTGAAATCTATAGGTATAGGAGCTAAATATGGCAATTAAATCTTACTCAATGGGGACGTAAAAGGAAATATTTCTCAGCATAAAAATGATGGAAATACCAGCCTCCGCCTCCCATTCACACCAGCGGTGTATAGCGGATCTCACCTGTGGAACACGGCGGCGCAGTCCTGGCACACAGACGTGTGGCTGTCAAATGGGAAAAGAATGTCTCCCTCCTTGCACAGTTCACACACGAAGCCTTTAGCCTGGCAGCGCTGCAAAGGTAAAAGATCACATCATGCTCAGGACAGGAGCTTTCCCAATATCAGCCGGATCAGCCCCGGCCCCAGGGCACCGGCAAACTGGTTCCTTTTGTATTGCAAGTTGCAACACCCGCCCTATACAGCCTCCCACTAGGTAATAAGATGAGTTTTATTGTAGCATCATTCTCCTGTCTGTACTGGCTGACAGCGCACCATAGAAGAAGCTCAACAGTCCACGTGGCTCTGAGTCTCTCTCCCAGTAATACAGGCTGGATGTGAGCTCTGTGTGTCTCTCCCAGTAATATAGGCTGGATGTGAGCTCTGTGTGTCTCTCCCAGTAATACAGGCTGGATGTGAGATCTGTGTGTCTCTCCCAGTAATATAGACTGGATGTGAGGTCTGTGTGTCTCTCCCAGTAATATAGGCTGGATGTGAGCTCTGTGTGTCTCTCCCAGTAATACAGGCTGGATGTGAGCTCTGTGTGTCTCTCCCAGTAATATAGGCTGGATGTGAGATCTGTGTGTCTCTCCCAGTAATATAGGCAGAATGTGAGGTCTGTGTGTCTCTCCCAGTAATATAGGCTGGATGTGAGGTCTGTGTGTCTTCCCCAGTAATATAGGCTGGATGTGAGGTACATGTGGCTCTCCCAGTAATATAGGCTGGATGTGAGGTCTGTGTGTCTCTCCCAGTAATATAGGCTGGATGTGAGCTCTGTGTGTCTCCCAGTAATATAGGCTGGATGTGAGGTCTGTGTGTCTCTCCCAGTAATATAGGCTGGATGTGAGCTCTGTGTGTCTCTCGCAGTAATATAGGCTGGATGTGAGCTCTGTGTGTCTCTCCCAGTAATACAGGCTGGATGTGAGATCTGTGTGTCTCACCCAGTAATATAGGCTGGATATGAGCTCTGTGTGTCTCTCCCAGTAATATAGGCTGATGTGAGGTCTGTGTGTCTCTCCCAGTAATATAGGCTGGATGTGAGCTCTGTGTGTCTCTCCCAGTAATATAGGCTGGATGTGAGGTCTGTGTGTCTTCCCCAGTAATATAGGCTGGATGTGAGGTACATGTGGATCTCCCAGTAATATAGGCTGGATGTGAGGTCTGTGTGTCTCTCCCAGTAATATAGGCTGGATGTGAGCTCTGTGTGTCTCTCCCAGTAATATAGGCTGGATGTGAGCTCTGCGTGTCTCTCCCAGT
Source organism: Anomaloglossus baeobatrachus (assembly GCF_048569485.1). Classification (NCBI taxonomy): domain Eukaryota; kingdom Metazoa; phylum Chordata; class Amphibia; order Anura; family Aromobatidae; genus Anomaloglossus; species Anomaloglossus baeobatrachus. Next base: position 187,476,887 of record NC_134362.1, on the reverse strand, counting down.
AATATAGGCTGGATGTGAGGTCTGTGTGCCTCTCCTATTAATATAGGCTGGATGTGAGGTCTGTGTCTCTCCCAGTAATATAGGCTGGATGTGAGGTCTGTGTGTCTTCCCCAGTAATATAGGCTGGATGTGAGCTCTGTGTGTCTCTCCCAGTAATATAGGCTGGATGTGAGCTCTGTGTGTCTCTCCCAGTAATATAGGCTGGATGTGAGGTCTGTGTCTTCCCCAGTAATATAGGCTGGATGTGAGCTCTGTGTGTCTCTCCCAGTAATATAGGTTGGATGTGAGCTCTGTGTGTCTCTCCCAGTAATATAGGCTGGATGTGAGGTCTGTGTCTCTCCCAGTAATATAGGCTGGATATGAGCTCTGTGTGTCTCTCCCAGGAATATAGGCTGGATGTGAGCTCTGTGTGTCTCTCGCAGTAATATAGGCTGGATGTGAGCTCTGTGTGTCTCTCCCAGTAATACAGGCTGGATGTGAGATCTGTGTGTCTCTCCCAGTAATATAGGCTGGATATGAGCTCTGTGTGTCTCTCCCAGGAATATAGGCTGGATGTGAGCTCTGTGTGTCTCTCCCAGTAATATAGGCTGGATGTGAGCTCTGTGTGTCTCTCCCAGTAATACAGGCTGGATGTGAGATCTGTGTGTCTCTCCCAGTAATATAGGCTGGATGTGAGGTCTGTGTGTCTCTCCCAGTAATATAGGCTGGATGTGAGCTCTGTGTGTCTCTCCCAGTAATATAGGCTGGATGTGAGCTCTGTGTGTCTCTCCCAGTAATATAGGCTGGATGTGAGGTCTGTGTGTCTCTCCCAGTAATATAGGCTGGATGTGAGGTCTGTGTGTCTCTCCCAGTAATATAGGCTGGATGTGAGCTCTGTGTGTCTCTCCCAGTAATATAGGCTGGATGTGAGGTCTGTGTGTCTCTCCCAGTAATATAGGCTGGATGTGAGCTCTGTGTGTCTCTCCCAGTAATATAGGCTGGATGTGAGAGAAGAGAGAACTGTCAGAATTTTTGCAGATCGCTCAGCTAGATCCAGGGCTTGCAGACATGTACACTGACACCCACCCGATCAGGTTACCCACCTCACAGTCCAGCTTAATGTGCTTAGCAAACATGGTGTGTATGTCTGTGAGGGAGGCCCCCAGCCGTCCGCTGCTGACATCCAGGAGATCCTGCAGGGAATACATGTCATCGTTCTCCACAAAATGCTGCCGATCCTGGAGCTGCAAGAAGAACACGGCGTGAATAATAGAAATAAAGTCACACCATGTACTGTTATTTCCAGGGTAAAGGATATCCTGACCTGTAGCAGCAATCGCGCCTCCATCGCCTCCTTACAAGTGATGAAGTACGGCTTCATGAGGAGGATATCCTGACGTAACTTCTGCGCAGGGGACAAGAAAAAAGAGAAACCGGTCATCAGAGGGATATTCTGCAATCTGATAATGATCCATATCTTCTGGACAGAGCAGAAAGTGTTAACGATCTGTCCAGCTCTTACCCGGATCTCTACAAGTTCTTCCACGTAGTTAAACAGCAAAGGGTTAATTTCCCGCAGTCTCAGGACCGGACGTCCCAACATCAGGGCCAGGTAGCGCATGCTGCAGCGGGAGACCTGGAGGGGGAGAGCGCACGTTAGGATCCCAAACGTGTGGATTGTTGGGGGTCCGACTGCTGGGATCCTCACCGATCCCAAAGCCTCTTGACCCCCTCCTAAGTTACATTGATGGCTATGGAGCATGCATATGCAGTCGACATAGTTAAAAGCTAAAGGGGGCATGGTACTTAAGATGCCCAAAATTAAAATTTAACCCCTTGTATGGAGGGGTGCAACAGTCGGACCTCCAGTGGTCAGTAAGTTATGTCTAAGGGGTGATCCGGTCCGATGGATGTCGCTGCCCTCAGTCCGGCGCCTTCTCCATCTTGCGCAATCGCCGTCCTCCTACCCAGCCCCGTGTCATTGGCACGTCCTATGTCATCCACAAAGAGGCCTCCATTGTGCTCCTGCGCAGGCGCATTTTAATCTGCCCGGCTGTAGTGCGCATGCGGTCTTTGAACTTTTCTTGCACCTGCGCATTACAGTACTTTGCTCTGCCCTCAGCCGGGCAGATCAAGGTGCGCCTGCACAGGAGTGAAATGGAGGCCTCTCTGTGAATAATGCGCGATGGGTCATCCACACGGGGCTGGGCAGAAGGATGGTGATCCCACAAGATGGCGACAGCATCGGACCGACAGCAGTGACCCCATCGGACTGGACCGCCTCTTAGGTGAGTATAAGGCTATGTGCCCACGGGACTCTGTACGCGCAGATATATCCGCATGTACGACCGGAGGTTTCCCCCAGCAACTCCCCGTAATCCGCAGCTATACATAGCTGCGGGATTCCGGCGAAATATCTGCGGTAAACCTGCGGACATTCATGCAACTTACCTGCGGAAGTCCCGGCCTCTATCTCCATAGTGGAGAGGCAGAGTTTCCGCAGGAATAACTGACATGCAGTTATGTGCGGTTGCGGGAAATCCACAGCCGCACATACCGCAGCATGGACACAGACACTACCCATGTCCCATAGGATAACATAGGGAGTGTCTGTACTTGCTGAAACCTGCAGATTTATCTAGAAAATCCAGAAAATCTGCAGGTTTTCTGCGGCAAAATCCGTGGGTACAGAGTCCCGTGGGCACATAGCCTTAGAGCGGCCAGGGCTCTTATACACAGTATTCTGGAACGCTGTATATAAGAGCCCACGGGTGGTGGACGCCGCTCATAAGGGAAAAACCTGGCGACAAGTTCCCTTTAATATTGTATCCACAGAACTTGGGGTGTCCCAACTGATACCCACTATCATCTATGGCACTTCGGCCATGTATATTTTTTTAATAGACGGATACAGGTGATGTTGGGGTCGCTGTGTACTCCATGCCCACCTTGCGTGGTTCAAAGTCCCAGTTGTGAATGGCGCGGGCCGGGATGACGGCCAGATCATTCCAGTGGCAATTACTGCAGTAATACTGCCCGGTGTAGTCGCACTGCCGGGCCTCGCTGGGGACGGCTCCTGGAACGGGAACATCGGGCAAAATAAAAGCAAAGCCGGACACGTGGAAAGATAAGACGCATAATTACATATAATCCTGGGCGTATTGCCTGTAAATTGCACCTATCGGCTCGTCACACCCACAGACCCTGCCCTTCCTTGTCTTCTTCCTTTCCTAATCACTAACAATCCCAATTAAATGGCCGATCGCTAGTGATTAGTGCGATCATCGTGGAACTGAAACAACGGGGTCTGCCCTAAGGAAATATGTTCCATCGGTCAGAACATGCGGTGGTGTCGTGTTTAACCACTCCTAGCGTGAAGATATACATGTGCACGTGATCCATATTTACAGCATTGATATTTAATGTTGTGGTGTATAGCCCTTTAAAAAGGTTATTTCTCAAATCAGAAGTGATACCCTAGCCAATGGATAGGGGATAACTTGCTGATCGCTGGAGGATTTACTGCTGGGACGCCCAACGATTCCATGATCAGTTATCTGGAACCCCCAAGAAAAAAGCTCTGATGCTCTTGCTCGACCCATACTCCAGCAAAGCTTTTTCCCACAGTCCCATAGAGAATGAAAGAAGTGCATGCTCATCCCACACTCCAGCAAAGCTTTTTCCCACAGTCCCATAGAGAATGAATGAAGTGCATGCTCATCCCACACTTCAGCAAAGCTTTTTCCCACAGTCCCATAGACAATGAATGAAGCGCATGCTCATCACACACTCCAGCAAAGCTTTTTCCCACAGTCCCATAGAGAATGAAAGAAGTGCATGCTCATCCCACACTCCAGCAAAGCTTTTTCCCACAGTCCCATAGAGAATGAATGAAGTGCATGCTCATCCCACACTTCAGCAAAGCTTTTTCCCACAGTCCCATAGACAATGAATGAAGCGCATGCTCATCCCACACTCCAGCAAAGCTTTTTCCCACAGTCCCATAGAGAATGAATGAAGTGCATGCTCATCCCACACTCCAGCAAAGCTTTTTCCCCACAGTCCCATAGACAATGAATGAAGAGCATGTTCGACCCACACTCAAGCAGAACTATTTCCAACAGTCCTATAGACAATGAATGAAGCGCACGCTCGACCCACACTCCAGCAGAGCTTTTTCCCCCACAGTCCCATAGACAATAAATGAAGCTCATACTTGACCCACACTCCAGCAGAGCTATTTCTGAGAGTCACATAGACAATCAATGAAGTGCATGCGCGACCCACACTCCAGCAGAGCTATTTCTGAGAGTCACATAGACAATCAGTGAAGTGCATGCGCGACCTACACTCCAGCAGAGCTATTTCCAACAGGCCCATAGACAATGAATGAAGTGCATGCTCGACGCACACTCCAGCAGAGCCATTTCCCACAGTCCCATAGACCATGAATGAAGTGCATGCTTGACGCACACTCCAGCAGAGCCATTTCCGACAGTCCCATAGACAATGAATGAAGTGCATGCTCGACCCACACTCCAGCAGAGCCATTTCCGACAGTCTCATAGACAATGAATGAAGTGCATGCTCGACCCACACTCCAGCAGGGATTTTTCCCATAGTCCCATAGTTAATGAATGAAGCACATGCTCGATTCACACTCCCTCAGAGCTATTTCAGACAGTCCCATAGACAATGAATAAAGCGTCCGCTCGACCCACACTCCAGCAGAGCTATTTCCAACAGGCCCATAGACAATGAATGAAGTGCATGCTCGACCCACACTCCAGCAGAGCTATTTCCGACAGTCCCATAGACAATGAATGAATGAAGTGCATGCTCGACCCACACTCCGGCAGTTATTTCCGACAGTACCATAGACAATGAATGAAGTGCATGCTCGACCCACACTCGAGCAGAGCTATTTCAGACAGTCCCTTATACAATGTATGAAGTGGAGGCCGAGCATGCCCATTTCAACACCAGTACAGAGAGTGCTGCAGCCCAAATTTGGGGCTCACTTGGCTTCCCTGCGGCAGCGATCAGCAAGTTTGATTTTCAGAATAGCCCTTTAAATCTTGAACTCTAGATGTGATGCATTCGCTATATCTTGTACTGAATGACATTTTGGCTTTGTGATGGCCCTGTACTTACGCAGTGAGATTGGAGCCCGGCACTCGGCACAGCGGTAATCCTGACTGTCCAGGCCCGTCTCTGGGCAAATGGTTAACTCATACTCGGACTGGTGACTGACCTTCGACCTGACGCAGGGTTTAGTAATGAGGTTCAGACATTTGCTATGACACCGATAGTAACAACCTGCAAAGAGGAAAGTGTGACGCTGATCAGACCATAGACATAATGGATGACCCCAGAAAATAAGGGGTCATTCAGATTTAGTTTGCCTGAAGCAGAGCCACTAAGATCAGTGACCCCGATGTGTGTACGACATGGGCAAAATAACACAACATTGCTGTGACTTTGCCTCTATCAAATACATAAATTGCACCTGTGCATTGCAGTGCCCCTCACCTGTGCACGTGTACCAGGTCTGTATCAGGCCCCATATAAACGTGCTGCACTTGTCACACACTTGTTTTACGCTTTTACTCTTCTCCTTGTAGAATCGATGTTCTAATATAATTCGCATATTGGGCTCATCCTCATGGGGGTCCTGGAAAATGGAAGAAAGGTGAATAGTGGAGCCGAAAAGACAATTTTGAGGGACTGTTCACATGGAGCATTTTTTTGTTATGGTTTCCTTGTCTAAAATTATTTAAGTGTCTTAGGTTTAAATAAACATTTTTTTTTACTATGGGTCCCTATGGCCTTCTCTGGGTCCCTTTGGCCGTTCTAGGTCCCTGGGGCCGTCCATGGCTGCCTCTTGGGCGTCCATGGCTGCCTCTTGGGCGTCCATGGCTGCCTCTTGGGCGTCCATGGCTGCCTCTTGGGCCTCCATGGCTCCCTTTTGGGCCTCCATGGCTCCCTTTTGGGCCTCCATGGCTCCCTTTTGGGCCTCCATGGCTCCCTTTTGGGCCTCCATGGCTCCCTTTTGGGCCTCCATGGCTCCCTTTTGGGCCTCCATGGCTCCCTTTTGGGCCTCCATGGCTCCCTTTTGGGCCTCCATGGCTCCCTTTTGGGCGTCCATGGCTCCCTTTTGGGCGTCCATGGCTCCCTTTGGCGGACATACTGTATATGGCCATTGTTGGGTGCTTAGTTCCGGAGGGTATAAGCCCACCAGTGGCTACAGACACAGTATAATGAGATGAGGATCTTCCATGCACAATGTCTTCTCACCTTCAGCTCCTGCAGCTTGAGTCGGAGATGAATGAGTCTGACCACTGCGTCCTTCTGCTTGTCCGATTGTTCGGGCAGCTCCAGGATCACCTGCTTACACTCCTCAATCGCCTGTCTCAACTGCTGGATGTCGGACGCCAGAAAGAGGCCCTTTAAAGGGAAGACGGATATTACACCGGCTGCATGTACTGGTCTTACATAAAGCTAAACCCTTCATAACGTAGGTGCCATGCTCACCACCGGCCGGGAGAAGTGATCTTCAGAGACGCCCAGATCCATCACTCGCTCCGGGTACTGGAATTCTGGTACACGCAGAGGAGATCCTGGCGGAGATTCTGAAAGAAGGGATAGGAAAGGGTCAGACCGATGCGGGGTACAAAACTGGTGACCCCTAGAAACGAGCAAATAAATCCCCAGGACCCTGGTTCAGCGGCCATGTCGGTATTCCTTGGCCACTGGACAGTTGCCCTGCCGGCATCCTTGGCACCTTTTGATTAGCCAGCTCGGCACATCATTCCGCAATGATGACTTTGCGCTATTCAAAAGAGGACCCGCGGACAGTGAGAAGTAGGAGGCAAGAGTCCAGATGTGGCCGCGGAACAATTTGCTAATTGGCGGTGACTCCGCTTTATGAGAATATCCCAATGGGGGGGGGGCTGTAATGTGTTCCTACTTAAGTAGATAAGTAGAGAGATTTGCCATTCTGAAATCTGGAAAAGCGGGGAAATATTCCTGTGGGAGAGGACACGTGGGATAAAAAATTCAATTCTTAGGGAAAATATAGATTAAAGGGAACCGGTCACCGGATTTGGCGACTATAACCTGCAGCCACCACCTGTGGGCTCTTATATACTATATACACAAGGTGGTCCAAAAGTAGGTGGACAGTATGTGTAATAGGGTTATCAAGCATGGTGTAAAGTGAAACTGACTCAGTTGCCCTTAGCAACCAATCAGATTCCACCTTTCATTCTACACAGACTCTTTGGAAAATGAAAGGTGGAATCTGATTGGTTGCTAAGGGCAACTGAGTCAGTTTCACTTTCCACCATGTTTGATAACCCTATTACACATACTGTCCACCTACTTGTGGACCACCCTGTATATATATATTAGTCCAGGAAGTGCTGTATAACGTAAAAAAACACTTTTATAATACTCACCTAGGAGGGGCGGTCCGGTCCGATGGGTGTCTCTGGTCCGGTGCCTCCTCTCTGCAGTGATCTCCGTCCTCCTTCTACCCAGCCCTGTATGGATGATGCGTCTATGTAATCCACACAGGCAGACATTGCGGTTCTGTGCAGGTGCACTGTAGTACAGAAAGTACTATAATGCGCAAACGCGAGGAAAGACTACAGACTGCCCGCGCATGCGCACTACAATAGTTTGCTCTACACCAAAAAACTTGTATACCAATATTAGGGAAATACAAACAATGAGATATAGATCACCAACAAGAAAAAATAGTCAATATAAAAATTAACTTTTATTAATCATAAAATATTAAAAAATAGACAGGATGTCTCAAGGAAGCAAGCCCCTCAGAAGCCCTGGAAGAAACGCTACAAGTGCGAAACGTGCGTTGGAGAGGGTGTGGGACACTCACTTGTATTTTTTGATACCCCGAAGGTATATGTTTTGTTATCTGTTTTTTGCTATTAGTTCTTTTTGAGCTATTGCATTTTTTTATAACACACTTGTGTTATTATACATATTTATTATTATACTCTTCTATTTATATATGTACCACTATGATGTTTTATAAGGGGTGAAAATAATTATGTGAACTTTTTGGTGTTCCCAACATAATAACAAGTTTTGATACAATTTTAACCAATTCTGAGGGGCTTGCTTACTTGAGACATCCTGTCTATTTTTTAATATTTTATGATTAATAAAAGTTAATTTTTATATTGACTATTTTTTCTTGTTGGTGATCGAACTGCGCCTGCGCAGGACCGCGATGCCGGTTAGTGTACATGACATAGGATGGGTCATGAACACGGGCCTCAGAAGAAGGAGGACGCCGCAGAGAGGAGACACCAGACTGCAGAGAGGAGGCACCGAACCAAAGCGCCCCCTAGGTGAGTATTATAAAAGTGTTCTTTACGTTATACAGCGCGGCCTGGGCTCTCATATACAGTATTCTGGAATGCTGTATATAGGAGCTCAGTGGTGGTGGCCGCAAATTATAGTCACCAAATCTGGTGACAGGTTCCTTTTAAACAGTTCTAAAATACCCCAAATTCTCGTTTAAAGGTTCCAAGATCTATTAGTTGTTTTTTGTGCCAAAATTTTGGCACATGGTGGTGCAGAGATCCGGCCACAGCCTTTTTCTGCAAAACTATGCCCCTTCTACAAAAAAGTGGAAAAAATGTCTACAATACATTATAAAAAAAGAATATGTGGTGCACGGCCTTTATGGGTACATTCACACACAGCTTTTTAGTTGTGTTTTTTTTTCCTGGGTGAAGAATGCAATATAAATTACACACGTTTTTATGCGTTTTGTTGCCATTTTGATCTCAATGGTGGAAAAACTGCTGAATGAATTGACTGTGCATTAAAAAAAAACAGGACAAAGGGAATGCACAGTGTGAATGAGATTTTAGGAATCGCATTCATTTTGAGGTTACTGTAAGGCTAGTTTCACACATCCGGCTTTTCGACGGTTTGGCGGATTCGGCGCACGCCAGTACAGTATGATACAATACAGTGTCAGCGCCGCAACTTCCGGGTCACATGCTCCGGTCACATGACAGCATGTGACCGGCGCTTGTCGCGCTGCCATTGTACTGTATACACTGTACTGGCGTGCGCCGCATCCATCAAACCGGTGAAAAAACGGATGTGTGAAACCAGCCTAAAACATCCAGGAAAAAAAAAAGCATCAAAAACGCTAAGGCCGCTTTTACACATCAGTTTTTTGGCATCAGGCACAATCCGGTGTAAAAACTGATGCAATGCATCAGGCGAAAAAACTGATCAGTTGCATCAGTTTTTTCCATCAGTTCCTTCAGTTTTTGCACGGATCCGTTGTGCGCTTGAGCATGCTCAATAGAAAAAAACGGAATCAGTTGCTGTAATGCGTTGTATGCCGCATTACAACAGATCTGGCGCCCATAGGCTTTCATTGAACATGACGTTGGGTCCGGGGTCCATTTTTTTGCCGCTGCCAAAAAACGTTCTATGCTGCGTCCTTTCTGGCAGCTGGACACATAAATTTCGCATACTGGATGCAACACAAGGGCATCAGGCACAATCCGGTGCTAATACAATTCAATGAGGGAAAAAAACAGATCCGGCGCCAGATCCGTTTTTCGCTGGATTGTGCCCGATGCCAAAAAACTGATGTGTGAAAGCAGCCTAAGGGCAGCTTTGCACGTTGCAACATCGCACGTGCGATGTTGGTGGGGTCAAATCGAAAGTGACGCACATCCGGCGTCACTTTCGACATCGTTGTGTGTAAATCCTAGATGATACGATTAACGAGCGCAAAAGCGTCGTTATCGTATCATCGTGCAGGCTCCGAATTTTTCATAATTACGCTGCCGCAACAGGTACGATGCTGTTCCTCGTTCCTGCAGCAGCACACATCGCTGTGTATGAAGCCGCAGGAGCGAGGAACATCAGCTTACCTGCCGCCGGCGGCTATACGGAAGGAAGGAGGTGGGCGGGATGTTTACGTCCTGCTCATCTCCGCCCCTATTGGCCGCCTGCCGTGTGACGTCGCACGACCCGCCCCCTTAGGAAGGAGGCAGGTCGCCGGCCAGAGCGACGGTCGCAGGGCAGGTGAGTGCATGTGAAGCTGGCGTAGCAATAATTTTCACTACGCCAGCTATCACAAGATATCGCTGCTGCGACGGGGGCGGGGACTATCGCGTGCGACATCGCAGCATCGGCTTGCGATGTCGCAATGTGCAAAGCCCGCCTATGTGTGAATGAGACTTTTTTGCAATAAATTGCACATTTAGCTTAGTTAAGTTCCCTCAATATCTGTTTTGTGAGACTCTGATACAATCCCGAAACAGATAATCTGACAAGAGACCTCTCTGGCCAGGAATGGGGTGGGTCACACATGGTGCGCACGTTGCACGGATCCGAGGGGCGTCTGCTCTGGTGCAGATTCTGGAATATTGCTTTCCACTGCGTCATTAAAAATGGATTACTAATGGCTCGTCTATTGTTAATAGCTAAATGGTTTTTGCAATACAACTGGCGGGACATTAGCGACATTTATGAACTTGTATCTCTACACTCGAGCGCCCCCATCCTGAAGGAGCAGTTCTCCTTTCTTACGTTGGTGAAGGTTAGGCTCTCAATGTCTCATTCCTGAAATACAAACCCTTGGAAGGCTCCGGCTCCCTGTCCTCCCGGGGATTCTCCTCCTCTCTTGGCTTATTAAAAGGGTTAAGATGACCCTGGCGGAAGCGGGCCAGCCTGTCATTGTATTCCATATCCAGTCACACTGCAAGACAAGAGCAACACAACAATAATCATAGTATACATATACCTATCTATCTATCTATATTTATCATATATATTTTATTTATATATATATATATATATTTGATGAATGTCATATATATATCATATATGATATATATATATATATATTATATGATATATATATATAATATATGAGATATAGATATATATATCTCATTATATATATATATATATATATATATATATATATATATATATTATATGTATGTATATATATATATATATATATATATATATATATATATTATATGTATATATATATATATATATATATATTATATGTATATATATATATATATATTATTTGTATATATATATATATATATATTATATGTATATATATATATATATATATATATATATATATATATGATATGATATATATGTATATCATATATATATATATATATATCTATATCATATATATATATATATCATATCATATATATATATATATATATATCTATATCATATATATATATATATCATATCATATATATCATATCATATATATATATATATCTATATCTATATATATCTCTATATATCTCTCTCTATATATCTATATCTATCATATATATATATATATATATATATATATATATATATATATATATATATATATATATATATATATAATGTACATACATACACACACACAGGACAAACATCTTAAAGGGCCAGGCGACACATATACAATATAGTCCGCAGCCCGCATGGCTGCATATAATCTTAGGAATATCTAACATACATAAGTAAATTAATTTTTAATTTGCAAAGCAGGGACACTCATTCGGCATCCCCATACTCAGAGCTCGTGTCAATCAATAGACCTTCACGGCTCTTGAGGTTCTGCAGCAGCTCGGACGCTATACGTTTCACACTAATTACCGCTTTGCAGGAGAAGTGGAAAAATTAAAGGGGGTGTCCACAATGTAAAATCAAAAAACCCTAAAAGTAGCAAATATGGTAAATTTTATTAAAAAAAAACAAAAGAAATTACTAAAAGCAGTTTCAACACCGTTGCGCTGATAGTCCCCAGACGTATATAAACGGGACCGCTGCAGGCAATCGCTACATGCCGGCACCACTGCTGAGTGAGCACTTAACGGCAGGGACCAGTCGAATGGCGTGGGTTTGAGTAGATCATTTATGGTCAGGACTTGTTTATATTTCATGACCTCTGCTTCTATTTATTTGTTCTGAAAAATCTAGGACATCAAGGGGTTTTCCAGTTTTATGTAATTGGTCTAGTGTATTCTAGTAGGATGAACGTTCTACAACTTTCTATTATACTTTGGACCCGATTAATCAGTTTGTCTTATGTTAGAGCAGCACAACACGGATACAGATATATTAGCGCTATCACAGGTGCCGCTAGATGTCATCCTGCTTCAGCAACTCAAACCTCGGGGCAAAACCAAACCCCGCATTGGTAATTGGGAACTCTGAGCATTTGCTACAATTGTATCCAAGTCTGGCTCCAGACAGATACTTGTTACCTGCTCTGATTTATTATTATTTAGCTCTATCTCAAGCTATGGCGACTTGATGGTTGAACACTCTGTAGGAAGATGATCTTGTGCAGCCTAGATAGGTCCACCAGGGTCTCCTCCGCCTAGATAGGTCCACCAGGGTCTCCTCCGCCTAGATAGGTCTACCAGGGCGCCTAGATAGGTCCACCAGGGTCTCCTCCACCTAGATAGGTCCCCCAGGGTCTCCTCCGCCTAGATAGGTCCGCCAGGGTCTCCTCCGCCTAGATAGGTCCGCCAGGGTCTCCTCCGCCTAGATAGGTCCGCCAGGGTCTCCTCCGCCTAGATAGGTCCGCCAGGGTCTCCTCCGCCTAGATAGGTCCGCCAGGGTCTCCTCCGCCTAGATAGGTCCGCCAGGGTCTCCTCCGCCTAGATAGGTCCGCCAGGGTCTCCTCCGCCTAGATAGGTCCGCCAGGGTCTCCTCCGCCTAGATAGGTCCCCCAGGGTCTCCTCCGCCTAGATAGGTCCGCCAGGGTCTCCTCCGCCTAGATAGGTCCGCCAGGGTCTCCTCCGCCTAGATAGGTCCGCCAGGGTCTCCTCCGCCTAGATAGGTCCGCCAGGGTCTCCTCCGCCTAGATAGGTCCGCCAGGGTCTCCTCCGCCTACATAGGTCCGCCAGGGTCTCCGCTGCCTAGATAAATCTGCCAGGGTCTCCTCCGCCATTATCTTGATCGTATCAAGCCATCGGGTTGCTTGTCTTCCTCTTCGCCTTGTTCCTTCTATTCTTCCGACCGTGATGTCCCTCTCCAGTGATTGTTCTCTTCGTATCGTGTCCATAGTAGGCAAGTCGTAGCTTGCTGAGCTTTACTTTGATTAACAGGTCTGGCTTGATTTGTTTGTTCTTCTTGCCATTCATGGTATTCAGGGACGGACTGGGACTACAAAATCAGCCCTGCCACATAGCCTGTGCCAGCCCACATACAATACTGCCTTTACCCCAATCCCAAAAATAGGGTTTAACATGAGCCTAGCATCATTTTTTGTCACACGGCTCACCTCTCTTAAAGGGGTTTTCTGCCGTTACTTAATTCTAAATTGGGAGGGGCGCAGCAGTAATGGCGTCACATCTGCACATACCTACTGGACAGTGTGCATATTGAGCTGATACAGTGTATGTTTCCTTTCCATCAGAATAGGACAGGCGCACCTGTGTATTAGTCTTCCGTATTTATACAGTGCTGCTCACATCCTAATGCAGAAGTAGCCTTTTTAGTCTGTGTTCACACATTGCAGTGGTTTTATTACTGTAGTTTTTGAAAATTGTGGCAACACGGTGCATTTTTTGCCACAATTTTTCCAACAACTTGTAAAAGTCTTAAAGGGGACCTGTTACACCAGTATATATACTACACACACCAGTATAAATACACTATATAGTACATACATATACACAATATACAACACATTATCAGATGTACTCACCTATGGTGTCCTGAAGCAGCCGGGGTCTTTAGTCTCCTGCCCACAGCAACAATGACCAGTGCCGAAGCCAATGGTCAGGAAGAAATGGTGCACGGCACACAGCAGGACTTGGATGGAGCAGGCTCTGCTCACACTAATGCTGCCATGTGCTCCCCGTCCTCTCTCAGTCCCGACTGCCTGGAGTGATAATGGAGGGGAAGGAAGAGCCCTGGGTTATAGACCTGGAGGAGGAGGGGGGAGGAAGAGCCCTGGATAATAGACCTGGAAGGGGAGGGGAGGAAGAGCCCTGGATAATAGACCTGGAAGGGGAGGGGAGGAAGAGCCCTGGATAATAGACCTGGAAGGGGAGGAAGAGCCCTGGATAATAGACGTGGAAGGGGAGGAAGAGCCCTGGATAATAGACCTGGAAGGGGAGGGGAGGAAGAGCCCTGGATAATAGATCTGGACGGGGAGGGGAGGAAGGGCCCTGTATAATAGATCTTAGAAGTGATAAGGAGAGGGGGTTAGATTTTACCATGTTTCCTGCGCCTGCCATCCTCCCCCAGCTCCAGACTCCCCGCACTCCAACAAGAAGCAGCATCAGTCTTTGTTGCCGCCTCTTGCTTGACATAATAATTAAGTTTTCTACCAAATAGACAAGATAATTGCGGAGTATTCCCGATGCTGATCCCCAGCGGCCGCTGAACAGTGGCGTCATACTGCACATAAGCAGCCCTGTGATTCACCAGCCCATAGGGCATCTGCTCACTATGCCAGACTCCTAGTCCGGGCCTGATGGTATTGATATCATCCTTCTACAGCACCACATTTCACTGGCGTTGATTCTTCTGCTGTCTTGTTTCTTTATCGGCCAGGTTTTACATTCCCATGTTACTACAGAAAAGACCAGACTATGTAGAAGCCAAGACCAGACTATGTATGAGCTGTGTCTTCATCACCTGTGAAATGTTCCTCTATTTGAGGACCTTATATAGGTCCAGGTTTTCCATCCATGTTACTACAGAAAAGACCAGACTATGTATTATCTGTATCTTCATCACCTGTGAAATGTTCCTTGATTTAACGACCTTATATAGGTCCAGGTTTTGCATCCATGTTACTGCAGAAAATACCAGACTATGTACGAGCCGAGACCAGACTATGTATGAGCTGTGTCTTAATCACCTGTGAAATGTTCCTTGACTTGACTTTATCCAGGTCTAGGTTTGGCATCTACGTTACTACAGCAAAGACCAGACAATCTATGAGACCAGACTATGCAAGAGCTGTGTTCTCATCACCAGTGAAATTTTTCTTGATTTGAGGACCTTGTCCAGTAACTTCATTGTTAATTTGCCCACAGCTATTCTCCTATTTACTTCTGGTGTCATCACTGCATCTTGAGTGATCATTGATCCGGGTAGGTTGAAGTCCTTTACAACTCCCAGTTCATCACCGTCCATCTCGGATGTGTCCCGGTCATACCTGGCAGTAATCAATATCTTTGTATTGAGTTGGAGTCCCATGTCTGAACTTCCATCTTGACACGCAGTAATACGTCCTTCATTCCATCTACACTTGTTGCTATCAATGTTGTATCGTCTTTGCATTTAAGAATGTTGATGACTCGTTCAGCAATTTCAGGAATGCTCATCGATCTTGTCCAGTCCTTGTACCATTGACCAGTCGTCCATATCTGCTGACTTCGGCGTGTGATCACATCAACCGCTGCTTCAGAAGACTTTATTAGCTCTATTGGACATTGCCACATCCAGGCGCTTTGTTTTGTGATAGAAGCTTTATCTCAGCGACGTTTTCATCTTTTAAGGCAGGGGTGTGGAACCTCCGGCCCGCGGGCCGTAGGTGACGACTTTTTATGCGGCCCCCCGGGCACATTCCCGGGGACCGCTGTGCTCTGGCGGCAGCTGCGCTTTTCCCGGCTGCCGACCCTTTAAATCCCACTGCCAGATGCCCTGTGGGTAGATGCTAGAATGTATGGGCTCTATCCAGGACTTCCAAGACCTGACTGCAGCCCGTACATTCTAGGCTTATACCCGGCCTGTGCTAGTGTGCTCTGGTGGGCGGGGGAAGCAGCACGCTGCGAAAAGTCACAGAAGAGCTGCAGCAGATTTACCAGCCCCCCTGACGTGTGTGTGTGTGTGTGTGTGTGTGTGTATGTGTGGATGCGCATGCGTGACTACTTCCCCCTCACCCCAGTACTGTGAGTACTCAACCCATCGCTGTTCCCACCGCTCAGTGCTGTGTACCCCCTCGTGCTGTGTGTACCCCGTAATGCTGTGTGTACCCCCCAGTGCTGTGTACCCCCTCGTGCTGTGTGTGCTCCCCAGTGCTGTGTACCTCCTAGTACAGTGTGTACCCCCTAGTACAGTGTGTACCCCCCAGTGCTGTGCACCCCCTCAGTGTGGTGTAACCCCTCACTGCTGTCCGTGCCCCCCTAGTGCTGTCTGTACCCCCTGGGTGATGTCTACGCCCCCCAGTACTGTCCGCACCACCTAATGCTGTCCATGCTGCCACCAGTGCTGTCCATGCCACGGTGAGTGCTGTCTGTGCCCCCATTATGCTGTCCATGCTCCCCAGTGCTGTGTGCCACCCCTCAGCACTGTGTACCCCCCAGTGCTCTTAACTCGCTACTGCTGTCTGTACCCTCCCACTGCTTTCTATGCCCCCCAGTCCGAGCCCTCCTGTTGATGTCTATGTTCCCCCAGACCTGTCTGTGTCTCCCTAGTGATGCCACCTAGTGCAGTCCGTGCTGCCACCCAGTGCAGTCCGTGCTGCCACCCAGTGCAGTCCGTGCTGCCACCCAGTGCAGTCCGTGCTGCCACCCAGTGCTGTCCGTGCTGCCACCCAGTGCTGTCCGTGCTGCCACCCAGTGCTGTCCGTGCTGCCACCCAGTGCAGTCCGTGCTGCCACCCAGTGCTGTCCGTGCTGCCACCCAGTGCAGTCCCTGTCCCCAGTCATGTCTGTGCCACCGCCAGGGCCGTCCATGCCCCCAGTCATGTCTGTGCCACCGCCAGGGCTGTCCATGCCCCCTACTGATGTATATGCCCCAGCCCCTCCTGTGATGTGTACTCCCAGTGTCTCCTGTAATTTATGCGCCCCAGCCCCTCCTGTGATGTTTATGCCCCCAGCATCTCCAGACAGAGACAAACCTGGAAAAGCAGCTGTGAGAAACAAGATGATCAATATCACCAAACATCACAATCGCACCAAAGAGAAGCAGCTCCTGCCTCCACAGTAGGGGTGAGTTAATTAATCGTTTGACCAAATACAGCAGGGTTATTTTTCAGGTTGATAATGTTGTGCGGCCCCCAAAGGTTAGTAGGAAATTCCAAATGGCCCCCGACAGTAAAAAGGTTCCCCACCCCTGTTTTAAGGTGTTCGGTTCACTATCATTTCCAGTCTCGGTTTCTTCTCGTATCACCGAATCATTCTTGTATAGAAGCTCCATGTATTCTTTCCATCTTTCCTTGATCTCTTCTGGCTCAGTTAGTTTGTTCCCTTTGGCATCTTCCAACATTCCCACTCTTGGTTGAAACTTGCTTTGCATGTCTTTGTGCCTCTCTGGTCCTCCCTTCAGATGTTAAGTTTCTATCTTTGTACAGATCTTATGGTAATAAAGGTCTTTGAATGTCTTTTAGTCTTTTACTGATGTTGTCTGCTTCCTGCTGGTTACCTTTTGTCTTTCTTTGATGATCTTCAGGGTCTCTTCTGTTAACCATGGCTGCGGAGGAAGGGGCGACTTTTCTGCCTCTAGTTTATTGTCTTTCTGGCTTGGATACATTGTATCATTTGCCACCTGTGTTCTTGTAACTTCTTGCACATCCTGGATTAGTTTTTCGTTCATTTTCTCCATTCTTTTGGTGCTAACTAGGCCTCACACCATTGAAGTCAATAGCAGGAATCGCTCCCCATGTGACCATGGAAAAATTAAGAAGGGAATGGCGGTGGCAGGACATAAAGGTGTAATATTTTATAAGTTGTTTTTTTTTTTTTTTAACTCCCATCCCAGATCTTAAAAGTAAAAAAAAATGTATTTTGCTAGATTCGTACAAAATGAATCCCAAAAATGTTGCATTCAGTAGAATCTGAAATTTTCAACAGCTCAATTCGTTTTCACACTGCGTTCCCCTCCCCCTTCAGTGGTCCTGGAGGGGTTTCCGTTTGAAACCCCTGCAAAACGGGATTTTGACGTATGCACCGCCATTGATTATAATGGTGCAGAAGGAGTAACCGTGTGCTCTGTCGTGCACCATTTTCGGTGGTATACGCCTACTGAAGGCGGAAACCCAAACGCAGTCTACCACGTCTGAGAGTCCGTGTCCAGTAAGTGTATACCCCCGAAAATGGTGCACGACAGAGCACACAGTGACTCCATCTGCACCATTATAGTCAATGGCCCTGTCGGCGGATATGTCCGAAACCTGTTTTGCGGGAGGTTCGAATGGAAACCCCGACGGGACCAGTGAAGGGGGAGGGGAACGCAGTGTGAATGGGGCCTACACTTGATTTGCTCATCTGTATTCAGAGGTGAATAGAATCGTGTGGAGATAAATAATCAGATTGTGGGTATATGTAACAATCTGGAATATTGTTTATAAACAGTCATAGGATTGTAGTTACATT
The DNA here is from genome assembly GCF_048569485.1 of Anomaloglossus baeobatrachus. Classification (NCBI taxonomy): domain Eukaryota; kingdom Metazoa; phylum Chordata; class Amphibia; order Anura; family Aromobatidae; genus Anomaloglossus; species Anomaloglossus baeobatrachus. The sequence goes on along the minus strand of NC_134362.1, from coordinate 187,458,526 downwards.
TACTGCAAAATATACAGGAGGACAACACTGCTATAACTGGCTGTCTGGTGCCCCCGATTACCCCATAACACCCCACATTACCCAACGTCACCCCACATTACCCGACGTCACCCCACATTACCCACCGTCACCCCATATTACCCACCGTCACCCCATATTACCCATCACCCCACATTACCCATCATCCCATATTACCCGTCACCCCATATTACCCAACATCATCCCATATTACCCATCACCCCACATTACCCGACGTCATCCCATATTACCCGTCACCCCATATTACCCACCGTCACCCCATATTACCCAACATCATCCCATATTACCCATCACCCCACATTACCCATCACCCCATATTACCAAACGTCATCCCATATTACCCGACGTCATCCCATATTACCCGACGTCATCCCATATTACCCGACGTCATCCCATATTACCCGACGTCATCCCATATTACCCGACGTCATCCCATATTACCCGACGTCATCCCATATTACCCGACGTCATCCCATATTACCCGACGTCATCCCATATTACCCGACGTCATCCCATATTACCCGACGTCATCCCATATTACCCGACGTCATCCCATATTACCCGACGTCATCCCATATTACCCGACGTCATCCCATATTACCCGACGTCATCCCATATTACCCGACGTCATCCCATATTACCCGACGTCACCCCATATTACCCCATATTACCCAACGGCACCCTACATTACCCAACGGCACCCTACATTACCCAACGGCACCCCACATTACCCAACAGCACCCCACATTACGCAACGTCACCCCACATTACCCGACGTCACCCCACATTACCCGACGTCACCCCACATTACCCGACGTCACCCCACATTACCCGACGTCACCCCACATTACCCGACGTCACCCCATATTACCCGACATCACCCCATATTACCCAACGTCACCCCATATTACCCGACATCACCCCATAATACCCCATATTACCCAACGGCACCCCACATTACCCAACAGCACCCCACATTACGCAACGTCACCCCACATTACCCGACGTCACCCCACATTACCCGACGTCACCCCACATTACCCGACGTCACCCCACATTACCCGACGTCACCCCACATTACCCGACGTCACCCCACATTACCCGACGTCACCCCACATTACCCGACGTCACCCCATATTACCCGACATCACCCCATATTACCCAACGTCACCCCATATTACCCGACATCACCCCATAATACCCCATATTACCCAACGTCACCCCATATTACCCAACGTCACCCCATATTACCCAACGTCACCCCATATTACCCAACGCCACCCCATATTACCCAACGCCACCCCATATTACCCAACGCCACCCCATATTACCCAACGCCACCCCATATTACCCAACGCCACCCCATATTACCCAACGCCACCCCATATTACCCAACGCCACCCCATATTACCCAGCGCCACCCCATATTACCCAACGCCACCCCATATTACACAACATCACCCCATATTACACAATGTCACCTCATATTACCCAACGTCACCCCATATTAACCAGGAGAAGCATACTACTATAACTGGCCATCGGGTGCCCCCGATTTCCCCAAATTAACCAATGTCACCCCATATTACCCAATATCACCCCATATGGCCCCGTGAAGCCCTTTGTTTCTCAATAACACTCCATGTCATTCCACGACACCCCATATTGCCCCATAAACCCCTTTCCAACCCAATAACACCCGATATTATCCAATAACACTCCATATTCTTCCATAACATTCCATATGACCCAATAACACCCTATATTACTTCATGACACCCATATTACAGTCTGTATTACCCCATGACATCCTATATAACCCTATAATACTCGTTGGCACCACATCTTACCCAAGAACACCCTATATTACACCATGACACCCCATATTACCAAATAACACCACATATTATGCAATAACATCCCATATTACACCTAATATTACTCCATAACACCTAATTACACCCTATGCCATCCCATATTACTGGAATTACACCATAGTACCCTATATTACTGGATAACACCCCATATTAGCCCATATTACCCTATATTACTGGATGACACCTTATAGTTCCCTATATTACTGGATGACACTCCAAATTGCCCTATATTACTGGATGACTCCCCATAGTTCCCTATATTACTGGATGACACCCCATATTACCCTATATTACTGGATGACACCCCATAGTTCCCTATATTACTGGATGACACCCCATATTGCCCTATATTACTGGATGACACCCCATATTGCCCTATATTACTGGATGACTCCCCATAGTTCCCTATATTACTGGATGACACCCCATATTGCCCTATATTACTGGATGACTCCCCATAGTTCCCTATATTACTGGATGACACCCCATATTGCCCTATATTACTGGATGACTGCCCATAGTTCCCTATATTACTGGATGACACCCCATATTGCCCTATATTACTGGATGACTGCCCATAGTTCCCTATATTACTGGATGACACCCCGTATTGCCCTATATTACTGGAGGACACCCCATATTACCCTATATTACTGGATGACACCCCATATTGCCCTATATTACTGGATGACTGCCCATAGTTCCCTATATTACTGGATGACACCCCGTATTGCCCTATATTACTGGATGACACCCCGTATTGCCCTATATTACTGGATGACACCCCATATTACCCTATATTACTGGATGACACCCCATATTGCCCTATATTACTGGATGACTGCCCATAGTTCCCTATATTACTGGATGACACCCTGTATTGCCCTATATTACTGGAGGACACCCCATATTGCCCTATATTACTGGATGACACCCCATATTGCCCTATATTACTGGATGACACCCCGTATTGCCCTATATTACTGGATGACACCCCATATTACCCTATATTACTGGATGACACCTCATAGTTCCCTATATTACTGGATGACACCCCATATTAGCCCATAGTACCCTATATTACTGGGTGACACCCCATATTAGCCCATAGTACCCTATATTACTGGAGGACACCCCATATTGCCCTATATTACTGGATGACACCCCATATTGCCCTATATTACTGGATGACACCCCGTATTGCCCTATATTACTGGATGACACCCCATAGTTCCCTATATTACTGGATGACACCCCATATTGCCCTATATTACTGGATGACACCCCATATTGCCCTATATTACTGGATGACACCCCGTATTGCCCTATATTACTGGATGACACCCCATAGTTCCCTATATTACTGGATGACACCCCATAGTTCCCTATATTACTGGATGACACCCCATAGTTCCCTATATTACTGGATGACACCCCATATTACCCTATATTACTGGATGACTGCCCATAGTTCCCTATATTACTGGATGACACCCCATATTGCCCTATATTACTGGATGACACCCCATATTGCCCTATATTACTGGATGACACCCCGTATTGCCCTATATTACTGGATGACACCCCGTATTGCCCTATATTACTGGATGACACCCCGTATTGCCCTATATTACTGGATGACACCCCATATCAGCCCATGCCTCCCCCTGCCCTGCTGCACACAGCTTGCCCAGCGCTCACCTCGGCATGTCCCGTCACGCTGAGGCCTCCCCGTCCAGGAGCGGCCTTCCCCCCGGTCCTGCTGCCGGCCCGTTGCCCACTCTCCCCCCGGTCCGGTGCCTCCGGTTGTCAGACGGGGCGGAGCCGCCAGCACCGGGCTCCAGTCATCAGACGCTGGTGGCTCCTCCTGTGGTGGCCGTGCTGCCCTCTGGCGGCAGGATGCGGGTGCTGCAGGCCGCTCCCTGGCCGGCGCTGTGTCGCCTCCTCTGGGGGTTTCTCCGGCTGTTTTGCTCCTGTCCTGTATGTGGTGACATCCCCGAGCCCGGGCAGCGGACAATGTGTGTGGTGCAGCAGTGCTAGGGTATTAGACAGCTGTGAAAGCTGGTTTTGGTGTCCAACATTTTTTATGCTACATCCTAAAAAAGTGACAGGCCTTGTGGGGTGTTCCCTGTATACTGTGGGCACTGTGGGGTGTTCCCAGTATATTGTGGGCACTGTGGGGTGTTTCCAGTATATTGTGGGCACTGTGGGGTGTTTCCAGTATACTGTGGGGTGTTTCCAGTATACTGTGGGCACTGTGGAGTGTTCCCAGTATACTGTGGGCACTGTGGAGTGTTCCCTGTATACTGTGGGCACTGTGGAGTGTTCCCTGTATACTGTGGGCACTGTGGAGTGTTCCCTGTATACTGTGGGCACTGTGGAGTGTTCCCTGTATACTGTGGGCACTGTGGAGTGTTCCCTGTATACTGTGGGCACTGTGGAGTGTTCCCTGTATACTGTGGGCACTGTGGAGTGTTCCCAGTATACTGTGGGCACTGTGGAGTGTTCCCAGTATACTGTGGGCACTGTGGAGTGTTCCCAGTATACTGTGGGCACTGTGGAGTGTTCCCTGTATACTGTGGGCACTGTGGAGTGTTCCCTGTATACTGTGGGCACTGTGGAGTGTTCCCTGTATACTGTGGGCACTGTGGAGTGTTCCCTGTATACTGTGGGCACTGTGGAGTGTTCCCTGTATACTGTGGGCACTGTGGAGTGTTCCCTGTATACTGTGGGCACTGTGGAGTGTTCCCTGTATACTGTGGGCACTGTGGAGTGTTCCCTGTATACTGTGGGGTGTTTCCAGTATACTGTGGGGTGTTTCCAGTATATTGTGGGCACTGTGGGGTGCTTCCAGTATACTGTGGGCACTGTGGAGTGTTCCCTGTATACTGTGGGCACTGTGGAGTGTTCCCAGTATACTGTGGGCACTGTGGAGTGTTCCCTGTATACTGTGGGCACTGTGGAGTGTTCCCTGTATACTGTGGGCACTGTGGAGTGTTCCCTGTATACTGTGGGCACTGTGGAGTGTTCCCAGTATACTGTGGGCACTGTGGAGTGTTCCCAGTATACTGTGGGCACTGTGGAGTGTTCCCTGTATACTGTGGGCATTGTGGAGTGTTCCCAGTATACTGTGGGCACTGTGGAGTGTTCCCAGTATACTGTGGGCACTGTGGAGTGTTCCCAGTATACTGTGGGCACTGTGGAGTGTTCCCTGTATACTGTGGGCACTGTGGAGTGTTCCCTGTATACTGTGGGCACTGTGGAGTGTTCCCTGTATACTGTGGGCACTGTGGAGTGTTCCCTGTATACTGTGGGCACTGTGGAGTGTTCCCTGTATACTGTGGGCACTGTGGAGTGTTCCCTGTATAGTGTGGAGTGTTCCCTGTATACTGTGGGCACTGTGGAGTGTTCCCTGTATACTGTGGGCACTGTGGAGTGTTCCCTGTATACTGTGGGCACTGTGGAGTGTTCCCAGTATACTGTGGGCACTGTGGAGTGTTCCCTGTATACTGTGGGCACTGTGGGGTGTTTCCAGTATACTGTGGGCACTGTGGAGTGTTCCCAGTATACTGTGGGCACTGTGGAGTGTTCCCTGTATACTGTGGGCACTGTGGAGTGTTCCCTGTATACTGTGGGCACTGTGGAGTGTTCCCTGTATACTGTGGGCACTGTGGAGTGTTCCCTGTATAGTGTGGAGTGTTCCCTGTATACTGTGGGCACTGTGGAGTGTTCCCTGTATACTGTGGGCACTGTGGAGTGTTCCCTGTATACTGTGGGCACTGTGGAGTGTTCCCAGTATACTGTGGGCACTGTGGAGTGTTCCCTGTATACTGTGGGCACTGTGGAGTGTTCCCTGTATACTGTGGGCACTGTGGAGTGTTCCCTGTATACTGTGGGCACTGTGGAGTGTTCCCTGTATACTGTGGGCACTGTGGAGTGTTCCCTGTATACTGTGGGCACTGTGGAGTGTTCCCTGTATAGTGTGGAGTGTTCCCTGTATACTGTGGGCACTGTGGAGTGTTCCCTGTATACTGTGGGCACTGTGGAGTGTTCCCTGTATACTGTGGGCACTGTGGAGTGTTCCCAGTATACTGTGGGCACTGTGGAGTGTTCCCAGTATACTGTGGGCACTGTGGAGTGTTCCCTGTATACTGTGGGCACTGTGGAGTGTTCCCTGTATACTGTGGGCACTGTGGAGTGTTCCCTGTATACTGTGGGCACTGTGGAGTGTTCCCTGTATACTGTGGGCACTGTGGAGTGTTCCCTGTATACTGTGGGCACTGTGGAGTGTTCCCTGTATACTGTGGGCACTGTGGAGTGTTCCCTGTATACTGTGGGCACTGTGGAGTGTTCCCTGTATACTGTGGGCACTGTGGAGTGTTCCCAGTATACTGTGGGCACTGTGGAGTGTTCCCTGTATACTGTGGGCACTGTGGAGTGTTCCCTGTATACTGTGGGCACTGTGGAGTGTTCCCTGTATACTGTGGGCACTGTGGAGTGTTCCCTGTGTACTGTGGGCACTGTGGAGTGTTCCCTGTATACTGTGGGCACTGTGGAGTGTTCCCTGTATACTGTGGGCACTGTGGAGTGTTCCCTGTATACTGTGGGCACTGTGGAGTGTTCCCTGTATACTGTGGGCACTGTGGAGTGTTCCCTGTATACTGTGGGCACTGTGGAGTGTTCCCTGTATACTGTGGGCACTGTGGAGTGTTCCCTGTATACTGTGGGCACTGTGGAGTGTTCCCTGTGTACTGTGGGCACTGTGGAGTGTTCCCTGTATACTGTGGGCACTGTGGAGTGTTCCCTGTATACTGTGGGCACTGTGGAGTGTTCCCTGTATACTGTGGGCACTGTGGAGTGTTCCCTGTATACTGTGGGCACTGTGGAGTGTTCCCTGTATAGTGTGGGCACTGTGGAGTGTTCCCTGTATACTGTGGGCACTGTGGAGTGTTCCCTGTATACTGTGGGCACTGTGGAGTGTTCCCTGTATACTGTGGGCACTGTGGAGTGTTCCCTGTATACTGTGGGCACTGTGGAGTGTTCCCTGTATACTGTGGGCACTGTGGAGTGTTCCCTGTATAGTGTGGGCACTGTGGAGTGTTCCCTGTATACTGTGGGCACTGTGGAGTGTTCCCTGTATACTGTGGGCACTGTGGAGTGTTCCCTGTATACTGTGGGCACTGTGGAGTGTTCCCTGTGTACTGTGGGCACTGTGGAGTGTTCCCTGTGTACTGTGGGCACTGTGGAGTGTTCCCTGTGTACTGTGGGCACTGTGGAGTGTTCCCTGTATACTGTGGGCACTGTGGAGTGTTCCCTGTATACTGTGGGCACTGTGGAGTGTTCCCTGTATACTGTGGGCACTGTGGAGTGTTCCCTGTATACTGTGGGGTGTTTCCAGTATACAGAGGGTTCTGTGGGGTGTTTTCAGTATATGGCAGGTGTTGTTTAGTGTTTCCAGTATACAGTGGGTCCTGTGGGCTGTTCCTGGTATACGACAGGTTCCTGTAAGGTGTTTGCAGTATACGTGCGGTTCTGTGGGGTGTTTCCAATATAAGGTGGGTCCTGTGCAGGGGCGGGCTGGGCCGGGAGGCAGGGGGCAATTGCCCCCGGGCTGCTCTCCCAGCTATTGTAGAGGGCCGGCCGCCTGCTGCATAATGTCATTATAGCACATGGCCGCGCACAGGGAATTGCGCGCGGCCGTGTCTACTGTACTGTGATGCGGTCGGGCACACTGACATTACAGGTGCACACAGTGCTGACCGGCCGCATAGTACAGGAGACACGGCCGCGCGCAATTCACTGTGCGCGCCCATGTGTGTTATACTGTAATGGCTTCCTGCTGCGCACGTTGCCTCCGTCCAGCCGAAGAGCATCAGACAAGTGTTGCGGCTACATCCCAGTGGCTAGAAGAAGCTGACTGGGTAGTGGGCGTGGCCAGCTCGGTTAGAGGGCGTGGCCATGCTTCCTCCCGTCCACTTTACTCATGCAGGCTTCCCATCTCCCTCCCCCATTTGAGGATCTTACCTCAGACCCCCACTTCTATTATAAACAACTCCAGGACCCCCTGGAGTTTCTTTCTGGTATCAGCTGTGTTGCTGAAGCCCCGCCTCTTCTGATCACATGGGCAGGACATCACCACAGGTCCTTTAGCCCGTGGGATTTACCATCAAACAAGTCTGTGGACCGCACAGGAGACAAGAAGAGGAGAGAAGTGTCCCCCAATCATCAAAATAAAAGCCCCCCAGTATGTGTGTCTGAGTGTATAGGATTGTGTCTGTCTATGTGTCTGATTATTTGTATGTGAATGTTTTCAAATATGTATATGCTTCTATGTGACTATATCTGTATATGTATGTGTATATAGCTGCACGCTGTGCGTGTGTTTATACAGCTGTACGCTGTGCGTGTGTATATGGCTGTGCTTGGGGGTATACGGCTGTACGCTGTGCATGTATGTATACAGCAGTGTGTGTGTGTATATGGCTGTACGCTGTGCGTGTGTGTATACGGCTGTGTGTACGTGTCAGCGTATATGTATGTGTATATGGCTGTACGCTGTGTATAGGTGTCGGTATATGTATATATCTGTATACTGTGTGTGCACGTCTATGACGTGTGGGAGTACATGTGTGTGTATATGTCTGTATACTGTGTGTGCACGTCTATGACGTGTGGGAGTACATGTGTGTGTATATGTGTTCACATCTCTGTACTGTATGTTTACATGTCCGTGTTTCTGGGGTTGTGTATGTGTGTAAGATGCCTGTATGTGAGGCTGCGTGCCCACCATCAGGGTTCACAGCATTGTGGATTCAGAGTGTTTTCGCTGCGTTGTACAGTACAAGCACAGTGGATGGGATTTGTAGAAATCCTCTGCGCACTGTGCGTGTGCAGCTCACAGCGAAAACTGACCTGTGGTGCGGCTTCCTGAGCCCTGGGATGTTAATTTATTGCTGTGTCTCCACAGAAAGAATAGAAGAGACCACAGTGGCCCGAACCCTGGCTGTGGGCACCGGTCGCTGTGGTCCCTGCGGAGAGCACTCACAGCCCCACAGGAGAGGACATGTGTCCAGGACACACCATGTCCAGACCGTGGGCACAATCTTATAGTGTATTGTGCTGTATGTGTAAAACATTTGTATTTTTAGGGCACAACGCTAAATCTATAAGGGCGAGTGTCCACCATCAGGCGTCCTCGCGGTCTGGACACAGCATGCTTTCTCTGGTGGAGACGCTAGTGCAGCACCCCACAGGGCCTGGGGGTTACTCGTCGCCGGGCCGGTGAAAGGTCAGGGGGATGGATGTCATGGGTGGCCTGCCCGGTTTCGTGACCCCGAGGTGTCCATGGAGAAGGGGGGATGGATGGAATGATTTTGTGACGCCACCTGCGGTACGCCGCCAGGGATTAGCCGCTGCTGCTGTCGCTGTCTTCCGGGGCAGATGGTAATTGCAGCTAAGATGGTTTGGCTCCCCTCAGGTGGAGTAGGCCCCGGGGAGGATAATGAGGGGAGTAGTGGCTGTTGGCGCCGGTAATAAGAGTTCCAGGTGTCTTTACTAACAGTCTTTGCATTGCCCGGGAGGCACCGGACACTGCCGTGCTGGGCCCCGTCGACCTCGGATGAGTTGGAGGAAGCCACCGGTGTTTAGAAAGTGTCCTAGGGGTGTCCCTTCAGGAGAGGGGGAACCCGTGAGCATCTCGCTCCAAGCCTCAGGCCCCATGAGAAGAAAAAGGAGAATAAGTGGTGTTGTGTCGCCAGAACTGAAGTTCCGACTTGACGGCCGGGTGTGTGTGTGTGTGTGTGGGTGTGTGTGATGCTCCTCTTCTACCCCAAGTGGAACCCTTCCCCCAGGTGGTAGTCCTACTGACCGGGAAAGTCCCAAGCTTCGTGATGGCCACCCCCTGCCTACCCTAGTCCGGCTCCCCAGTGAGAAGGCGCCTAAGCTGTATATAAAGTGTATGTGGAACACCAGTGATTAACCCCCTCCTTACCCGAGGTGAGTACTGCACCTTAAATGAGGTGCAGTACCCTGTGGCAACTGGAGCCGCAGGGGCGCCACACTAGTTTCTTGGAGATTTCTATAAATCCATCCACTGTGCTTATACTGTACAACACAGCATTTTGGAATCAGAGAAAACACTTTGCGTCCAAGACGCTGCTGACACTGATCGTGGCACGGACCCTAAGGGCTCGTTCACATATGTGTTTGGGAATTTCATTTGTCTTTCCATGTTTATGAAAAGAAAAGTGAAATTAACCCCTGCACTGTGACGTAGCTATGTGACCACCTTATGGCCTCCTTCACGTGCCTGTGTATCTGGTACGTGTTGTATCCGCTTTTTTATGGGTACCATATGTACCCATTATAACATATGGTGCTGCTTGCATGTCCGTGTGTTTACACAAAACGTGTGTGATCCCTACGGAGACATCTGGGGTTTTTTTCCCAGCAGCGCAGATGACCAGGGCTAATAGAAGCCTAAGGGGCCGTGAGAAACACATACAGCACACAGATAGCATCAGTGTATAGTCCGTGTGACAGCCGTGTTCTGTATGAGTTTATCATTGAAAATATAGGAGAAGCTTTGTATTGTTGCACATGTAGTTAGCTGGGTTATGGTACTGTATCTATGTAGTAAGCGTGGTTTTGCTCCTATATGAATACAGTAAGCTCAGTTATGGTACCATAGTTAAGCAGTAAGCTTAGTTCTGTTACTATGTATATGCAGTTAGCATGTTCTGTTCCCATAGCTATGGAGGAGGCTTGGTTCTGTTGCTGTTTCTATGTTGTAGACCAAGTACAATTTGTTGTATGGATACAGTAAGCTCAGTTCTGCTCCTGTATCTCTGTAGTAAGCTCGGTTCTGCTCCCTTATCTCTGTAGTAAGCTCAGTTCTGCTCCCTTATCTCTGTAGTAAGCTTGGTTCTGCTCCTTTATCTCTGTAGTAAGCTTGGTTCTGCTCTCATATCTCTGTAGTAAGCTTGGTTCTGCTCCCTTATCTCTGCAGTAAGCTCAGTTCTGATCTTCTATCTCTGTAGTAAGCTTGGTTCTGCACCCTTATCTCTGTAGTAAGCTCGGTTCTGCTCCCTTATCTCTGTAGTAAGCTTGGCTCTGCTCCTTTATCTCTGTAGTAAGCTTGGTTCTGCTCCTTTATCTCTGTAGTAAGCTTGGTTCTGCTCTCATATCTCTGTAGTAAGCTTGGTTCTGCTCCCTTATCTCTGCAGTAAGCTCAGTTCTGATCTTCTATCTCTGTAGTAAGCTTGGTTCTGCACCCTTATCTCTGTAGTAAGCTCGGTTCTGCACCCTTATCTCTGTAGTAAGCTCGGTTCTGCTCCCTTATCTCTGTAGTAAGCTTGGTTTTGCACCCTTATTTTTGCAGTAAGCTCAGTTCTGATATTCCATCTCTGTAGTAAGCTTGGTTCTGCACCCTTATCTATGTAGTAAGCTTGGTTCTGCTCCCTTATCTCTGTAATAAGCTTGGTTTTGCACCTTTATCTCTGCAGTAAGCTCAGTTCTGGTCTTGTATCTCTGTAGTAAGCTTGGTTCTGCATCCTTATCGCTGTAGTAAGCTTGGTTCTGCTCCCTTATCTCTGTAATAAGCTTGGTTTTGCACCTTTATCTCCGCAGTAAGCTCAGTTCTGGTCTTGTATCTCTGTAGTAAGCTTGGTTCTGCATCCTTATCGCTGCAGTAAGCTTGGTTCTGCTCCCTTATCTCTGTAGTAAGCTTGGTTCTGCTCCCTTATCTCCGCAGTAAGCTCAGTTCTGCTCCCTTATCTCTGTAGTAAGCTCAGTTCTGCTCCCATATCTCTGTAGTAAGCTCGGTTTTGCACCCTTATATCTGTAGTAAGCTTGGTTCTGCACCCTTATCTCTGTAGTAAGCTCGGTTCTGCTCCCATATCTCTGTAGTAAGCTTGGTTCTGCACCCTTATCTCTGCAGTAAGCTCAGTTCTGTTCCCATATCTCTGTAGTAAGCTCCTTGCAGTTCCCATATCTATGTAGTCATATTGGCTCTGTTGCAGTATCTATGTAAGCAGTAAGCGCGGTTCTGTTCCAATATATATGTATCAGTCTGTTCATAAAGTCTGTTACCACTGCTGTTTTAATGCAGCCAGAGATAAACAGACCAAAGATGGGCCACTGCAACTTGAGGGCCACTGCTTTATGACTGCCCCCCAGGGTAAAATGTGCCAGCCCCTGGTCCTCTGAGATATTCTCAGAATACAGTGGGTACTGTGGGATGTTTCCAGTATACAGTAAATCCTGTGGGGGTTTCCAGTATACAGTGGGTACTGTGGGATGTTTCCAGTATACAGTAAATCCTGTGGGGGTTTCCAGTATACAGTGGGTACTGTGGGATGTTTCCAGTATACAGTAAATCCTGTGGAATGTTTCCTGTATACGGTGGGTCCCGCCCGTGGGGTGTTCACAGTATGTGGTGGGTTCTGTGGGGTGTTTCCAGTATACGGTGGGTTCTGTTGGGTGTTTCCAGTATATGCTTTGCTCTGTGGGGTGTTTCCAGTATTCAGTGGGTTCTGTGGGGTGTTCCCAGTATACGGTAGGTCCTGTGGGTGGTCTAGCTCACCTCCTCCTCCTGTACAATGACTGATAACACCTCTATATAGAGTAGATAACACAGGATCCGCAATTTATAGTAGGTGATGCTACAGCTCACCTCCTCCCCCTCCTGTACAATGACTGATAACACCTCTATATACAGTAGATAACACAGGATCCGCAATTTATACTAGGTGATGCTACAGCTCACCTCCTCCCCCTCCTGTACAATGACTGATATCACCTCTATATACAGTAGATAACACAGGATCCACCATTCACAATAGGTGATGTTACAGCTTACCTCCTCCACCTATACAATGACTGATATCACTTCTATATACAGTAGATAACACATAATTCACTAAATAGGTGATATTACAGCTCACCTCCTCCTTTTCCAGTACACTAACTGATAATACCTCTGTATGCAGTAGATAACACAGGATCCACCATTCACAATAGGTGATATCACAGCTCACCTCCTCCACTTCCTGTACAATGACTAACACCTCAATATACAGTAGATAACACAGCACCCATCAATCCTATTAGATGTCACAGCTCACCTCCTCCTTCACCTGTACAGTAGTTGATAACACGGGATCCACCATTCACAATAGGCAATGTCACAGCTCACCTCCTCCTTCACCTGTTCAGTGGTTAATAACATGGGATCCACCATTCACAATAGGCAATGTCACAGCTCACCTCCTCCTTCACCTGTTCAGTGGTTGATAACATGGGATCCATCATTCACAATAGGCAATGTCACAGCTCACCTCCTCCTTCACCTGTTCAGTGATTGATCACACGGGATCCACCATTCACAATAGGCAATGTCACAGCTCACCTCCTCCTTCTCTGTACAGTGACTAATAACACGGGATCCACCATTCACAATAGGTGATGTCACAGCTTACCTCCTCCCCCTTCCTGATGATCCTTGCACACGCTTATTAGAAGCTTCAGTACAATAGATGGGGACAGAGTCTGTTCATTGCTGCTAATGTACATGTGCATTTTCTGGAACTACAGGAACTTATGAATCTAAAACAAAACAGTGGCCAGTGTGAAAAATGCAACATTGCTCATTTATATTTTTAATATTGGGATATGGAAATAAAAAGCCAAACATTTTTAAAAAAAAATGCATTTATCATAAAAACGTGATTCAGACACTGGGACATTTTGAACATTCCCTTTAAGTTGATTTTGTATTTGATTATAGAGCGCACTAATATTTCGGTATTTTCTTCCAGTTCGGTGCATGGCAGGTGCCTGAATTAACCTGAGCGCTGCTCTGGAGTCGGTCCTCGCCTCGGGCCGTGTCACGGGTCAGACAGACAATTAGAAGGATTTATACTAAATTGGATCTGGTCATTTATCAATTACTGAGCCTCAAATAGACTGTAAGGGAGGATGGTATTAGGCACGTGCCAGACAGCAGAAGCAAGATTACAGCTCTTGGTGACAACTTTTGGCAAATTTTGCCGGATCTGGCGAAAGCTAGATGGAACGCAAGACCATCCGGCACAATCCGGCGCTAATAGACGTCTATGGGGGATGTTTTTGCTGGATTGTGCCTGATGGCAACAAACTGATGTGTGAAAGCTGCCTAAAGGCTCCGTTACACGCAACGACATATCTAACGATATGTCGTCGGGGTCACGGAATTCGTGAAAAAAACTGATGTGTGAAAGCGGCCTATGGTAGCCGGATCCGTCGTCATCCGTCATATGCCGGAATCCGTTTTTTTTAAACTGAGCATGTTCAGTATCAAAACGGATCCATCAAAAAACGGAAGAAATGGATGCAAAAAAACTGATGCAACGGATCAGTTTTTTCGCTGGATTGTGCCTGATGACGAAAAACTGATGTGTGAAACCGGCCTTAGTGTCATGCTAGGTACGGGGAAGTACCAAGTGAATGGCAAAAGGGAAGGGGACGCCTGTGTCTAGGGAGGGAAAGATTTTGAAACCCTGACCAAACCTACTGCTGCCCCCTGGCTTCCCTCACCACCCTAGATAGGTTCCACACCTACGCGCCGAGCCGGATACCTGACCCTAGGTATCCCTAGTGCTGGTCCCTGGGGTCCCTCACCACCCTAGATAGGTTCCACACCTACGCGCCGAGCAGGATACCTGACCCTAGGTATCCCTACTGCTGACCCCTGGCTTCCCTCACCATCCTAGATAGGTTCCGCACCTACGCGCCAAGCAGGATACCTAACCCTAGGTATCCCTAGTGCTGGTCCCTGGGGTCCCTCACCACCCTAGATAGGTTCTACACCTACGCGCCAAGCAGGATACCTGACCCTAGGTATCCCTACTGCTGACCCCTGGCTTCCCTCACCACCCTAGATAGGTTCCGTACCTAAGCGCCAAGCAGGATACCTGACCCTGGCTGACCCTGAAATAGGCCCTAGGTAGGGAACGGATGGGCTGAGCGCATAGTCAACCCCAATAAGCTCTAAAGAAGACATGGGGGGAAAGTGAACGAACAACTCCAGATGACTCATGTAGAGGAACTGCAACAACAAAGATTCTCCAGATACAAGCCGACTGCTTGCACTGAAGACTTGTTAAGGGTATTAGACCTATCACCAGCACAGAGTGAGGGTAAATGAGGGTATATAGAGACACCAAGGGAAGTGCTGATGAAAAACAGCTGAAAGGCTGAGGAACTCTGCAGGTTCCTAAAGGGAAAGGGATGAAAACCAAGCAGCAATAATAGAAGGTCAGGGAGCAGTTTGCACAGCCACACGCTGTGACCTTCTATAGCCAGACGCCACAGGACTGTGTTACTCGTGACACTTGGCCCCTGTTTTACCTCTTACCTGCAAGACCGCAGCTTGGAAAAGTTGTTCCTCCATCCGTCCATCCCAGTCGAAGTGTATGGTAGTGTCTAAGAAAGCCAAGTGTAATGTAAGAGTCGGTCCCTCGCTGATTGATGACTATTTCAATAACTTATGCATACAGTACATGGCTGCCACAACAGATTCTGTAGGGACAAGAAGGATCGGGCATGTTGAATTTCCCCCCCAAATACGGATTACTTCCCTCTCCTGGATCCAGCGCTGGTCGCTTCATCCTCCATTTGTGCTGGGTTGCCTCAATCCCATACTCTCCTATGATGTCCCTCACCGGGACGGCTACCCCGACTCAGGCTGCGAGATGTGGCTTGAGAATGCAGAGTAGGTGTTAGTGATACTACCTCGGACCATCACCGCTCCACTGCTCATGTCTGCCTCTGGACATACTGAGCCCCGTACATCCCTGGGCTCTTCTATATAGTCACTAAATGCCTCCTGATATCCTCAGCTCTGCTATGCTACATTGTCACATATTTGCTTCTTGCTATATTGTCACTGTGTGTCTCCTGACATACCAAACTCTACTATGTTGTTGGAATCTGCTACGTTACCACAAGATGCCTTCAAACCTACTCAACTCTGCTACACCACTTGACTCTTCTACATTTCTCCTGTGGGCTTCCTGACCTATTCAGCTCTGCTACTTCACCAGGCTCCTCAACAGTGCTACACTGAGTGTTCTGACTTACTCAACTCTGCTACATTACTGGTCTCTGCTACATTGCTACAGATGGTTTCCTGACCTACTCAACTCTGCTAACTCACTGGACTCTGTTACATTTCTACTGTGGGTCACCTGACCTACTCAGCTTTCCTACATCACCAGGCTCCTCAACAGTGCTATACTGTGTTCTCACTTACTCAACTCTGCCACGTCACTGGTCTCTGCTACATTGCTACAGATGGTTTCCTGACCTACTCAACTCTGCTAAGTCACTGGTCTCTGCTAAATTTCTACGGTGGGTCGCCTGACCTATTCAGCTCGGCTGCATCACCAGGTTCTTCAACAGTGTTACACTGAGTGTTCTGACTTACTGAACTCTGCTACGTCACTGGTCTCTGCTACATTGCTACAGATGGTTTCCTGACATATTGGACTCTGCTACATTTCTACTGTGGGTTGCCTGACCTATTCAGCTTGCCTACACCACCAGATTCTTCAGCAGTGTTACACTGAGTGTTCTGGTTTAATCTATTCTGTTACATCACTGGACACTGATACATTGCTATTGTGGGTCTCTTGACCTACTCAGCTCTGCTATATGACCAGGCTCCTCAACAGCACTAAATTGAATGTTCTGACTTACTGAACTCTGCTACTTCACTGGCCTCTCCTACACCGCTACAGTGAGTCTTCTGGCGTACTCAGCTCTGCTACATTACTAGTTTTCTGCTACATTGTTACTGTGGGTCTCCTGACCTAATCAACCCTGCAACATCACTGGCTTCTGCTACATCACTGGCTTCTGCTATATTTTGTATACCCCACTACAGTAATAATATGATATATAAAATTAATATAATATTATATATATATAATATATGATGTATATAATATATAATATAATATATATACACCACTACTGTAATCTGGTGTACTCAATTCTGCTACATCACTGTCCTCTGCTATATTGTTATTGTGGGTCTCCTGACCCACTCAACTCTGCTACGTCACTGGCCTCGGCTACACCGCTAAAGTGAGTTTTCTAACCTACTCAACTCTGCTACATCACTGGGCTCTGCTACATCGCTACAGTGAGTGTCCTGGCATTCTCAACTCTGCTACATTACTGTGCTCTGCTATATTGTTATTGTGGGTCTCCTAACCTTCACAACTCTGCTATTTCACTGGCCTCTGCTACACCATTACAGTGAGTTTTCTGAACTACTCAACTCTGCTACATCACTGGCCTCTGCTACACTGTCTGCTACAGTGAGTCTTCTGGCGTTCTCACCTCTGCTACCTCACTGGTCTCTGCTCCATAGTTAGTGAGCCTTCTGATCTACTCAGATCTGCTTCTATTGCTCTTTTTCAGCTACCATCCAGCCTCTGCAGCCTCCATAGTTCCCCCCGGCTGTGCTCTGCTGCGGCCACATCATCAGTCTGTGCTGCCTTCCACCTGCTTTTCAGAAGCGAGGGTCTTGTGGATCCACTTTACCAGGTGTTGAACAGTTTTTTGCAGACACCTCTGAACCATATGTGCATGTGGTAGAAAGGAGGGGGGTAGAAAGAAAAGAGAGCATGCATTGTAGCGACACAAGTCAAATTATTTAGTTTAGAATGGTCATTTAATACATTTATTGGGCATCCACAAAACCGTAAAAACGGATCCAAGTGCTCCGATCCACTAGTAGCCGCTCCATCCCAGGTCCCAAATCCTTAAAGGGGCTGTCCACTACTAGGAGAACCTCTTTTGATCCTATGTTTTCCCCATACCTATACTCACCTCCCATACTGGTGCCGTTCCGGGGCTCACATGGCATGGGAACATCATGTGAGCCCCACATCCAATCCGTGGCGACTTCCTTCTCCCCGCCTTCGGACCAAATCAACAGGAAGTGAGTGCAGCCGCAGCACTCACTTGCTATTGGTTAACTCATTTGGTGCAAAAGAGGGGAAAAGGTTGGATACGGGGCTCGCGTGACATCAGTCCTGGTAACCTGGTAATGCAAACCACGGCACCGCTGGAACGGCGCCGGTATAGGAGGTGAGTATAGTCTTTATTATTTTACCTAGGGGAAACATGTGGAATCAAAAGGTGTTTTCCTAGTAGTGGACAACCCCTTTAAGCTTGGAAAAATCTCCAACATGGTGTCACGCTAGGTATGGGGAAGTACCACGTGTACGGCGACAGGGAAGAGAAACCCTATGTATAGGGAAAGGGGAGATAGTGACCCCATGACCAAACCTTCTGCTAGCCCCTGGCTTCCCTGATAAGTTCTGCACCTATGCGCCAAGCAGGATTCCTGACCTTGACTGACCCTAGAACTGGGCGCTAGGTAGGGAATGGATGGGATGAGCGCCTAGTCAACCCCACTAAGCTCTAAAGAAGACACAGGGCACGCACACAGGGGAAAGCACATGAACAAATTATCTCCAGGATGATTCCGGGAGAGGAACAACAATGTTTCTGTCACAGAAGTGTCTGGGACTAGGTGCAGAAGGGCCCGGCGATCATCCAGACATTAATGGACGCTGTCCCTTTAAGGGCTGGATTTAGGTTTTTTTTCTGTCCCTTGCCAGGTTGGAGGAGCCTTTCCTCCAGCTGGTAATTAAGGGCCTTTATAAGGTTGGGTCTCTTTATAAGGTTGGGCCCCATAACCTCCAGTGCGGGTTATACTCTTCACTTGGAGAAGTTGCTTGCGCTGGTGTGCATGTTTCTTCAGACTGTAGCTGTAGTTTCTGAAGATTCCCCCTCAAAGATAAGTTGTTGTTTTTTCCTTTTTCGCTTTTGCTGTTTATTTTTGTGTTTGTTTTTCCCCCTCATGGATTGGTGGGTGATGAGATTTAGTCCTAGGGTCTGGCTAGGAGACAGGGGCACGTTGGTGGGCCACACCTCCTAACCATTGTAGGTACCTGTGGTTTGAGGGTAAGCGCAGGGCCCCCCAGTGTCAGGGTCAGCGCAGGAGCCCTTGGTCCCGACCCCACCTCTTTGTATTACAGCCTCCCTTATTCCCTAGAGTCCACTTGCTGGGTGTCTCTCCCCACACCCAACGTGACAGTTTCCTCAGATGGATACAAGCTGACTGCTTGCATCCAAGACCTGTATAGGTTTTTAATTCTATCACCAGCAAAGACCAAGGGGGAATGAGAGTATTTAAGGACCCAATGGGAAGTGCTGATGATTAATAGCTGAAAGGTGAGGAAATCAACAGGGTCCTAAAGGGAAAGGGATTTACCCCAAGTAGCAAAGAATAGAATGTCAGGGAGCAGTTTGTGTATCCAAATGCTATGGCCTTCTACAGCTGGACACCACAGGACTGTCTGTCAATCGTGACACATGGCCCCAACTATCAGAGATCTTTTACAGTATTGTTGCTCTTAGGGACCTTTTGAGCCCCAGAGTCTGCAGCTATACCCAGAACAGTGGCGCCCCTGCTGGCAGGTATCATAATTCCTTCCTTATCACTTTATATACAGCATCTTATACCAATGCCCACGGCTCCCTTGTCACATGCTTTGCCGCTGGCACTTACTGTTGCATAAACTGGACACTTACGTCACAAATTGCCTCCCGTCATGCCAATTACCGGGCGACGTCATTGCTTATATAAGCCCCAGACTTGCGCATGGGACTTACGTTATTAAGACTTCGGAGGCTCCTTCTGCATCTTCAGGCTGATTTGCTCAACAACATCCTGCATTGTCACTGGTCGAAGATTTACAGTCCTAACGATGTCATTACAGTAAAATTATACAACTACATTATCCCAAGGCGTTTCCCTTTAGAAGAAAAAGATGTCATTGTCGTATAGTGTTTGGTTTATGCAACCATTTTCAGCTCCCGCGGTGGCCGGAAGTGCACACAGTCTAAACAGCACAGCGCCCCACATTGTGTAGTGGCCATTCTGGGTACTGCAGCTCATAGACATTCACTTCAATATGAGCTAAACTGCAGTACCTGAGAACGGCCGCTACAAAGTGTATGGAGCTGCTCTATTTCAGCTACAGTCATTTTTTACATCTGGCTGCCACCTAAAGAGTTAATTGGCTGGGGTGTCAGATATTAGACCCCCACAAGTCAGATATCAATTATCCTTCTTCCATTTGGATATAATTATGAATGCTTCAGCTAATTATCAGCCTTTGATTGGTTGGGATGTTGGTTATCAGCCCTCTGATTGGCTGCAGTGGACACATGACATTGTTTATGCTATGAGACCGGCAGTGAACATGGGACAGAGAACGGAGAAGTGGGGGTTAACCGCTGGCAACAAAAGTGAGTACACCCATAAGTGAAAATGGCCAAATTATGCCCTTGGTGTGAATATTTTGTGCAGCTGCCATTATTTTCAAGCTCTTTGGAGCATGGAGATCACTAGAGCTTCACAGGAGCTGCTGGATCCTCTTCCATCCTTCATGACGACATCACGGAGCTGGTGGATGTTAGAGACATTGCGCTCCTCCACCTTCTGTTTGAGGATGCCCAATAAGGTTTAGGTCTGGAGACGCTCGGCTGGTCCAGCACCTTAACCCTCAGTTTCTTTAGGAAGGCAGCGGTGGTCTTGGAGAAATTTCGCGTCGTTATCATGTTGGAATATGAAGGGGAGGGGATCATGATCTGTTTCAGTGTCACAGGACATGTTGTGATTCATTATTCCCTTAATGATCTGTAGCTGCTCACAGCCAACAACTCTCATGCAGTCTCAAACCATGACTCTCCCTCCACCATGCCTGACTGTAGGGAGGACACTCTTGTCTTTGTCCTTATCTGGTTGCTGCCACACACACTTCCCTCTATCTGAACCAAATAAGTTTATCTTGTTCTCATCAGACCACAGGACAGCTCCAGTAACACATGTCCTCAGTCTGCTTGTCTTCAGCAAACAGTTTGCAGCTTTCTTGTGCATCATCTTTCGAAGAAGCTTCCTTCTGGGACAACAGCCATACAGAGAAATGTGACACAGTGTGGCGTATGGTCTGAGCACTGACAGGCGGACCCCTCACCCCTGTAACCCCTGCAGTGTGTGGCATATGGTCTGAGCACTGACAGGCGGACCCCTCACCCCTATAACCTCTGTGTGTGTATATAATTATCTGTGTTCACTGTTGTTTGGTTTTCATAGGGTACACGTATGGCTTAAAAGAATCGACATTGAGCAGTGGTGTCATCTTGCAAATTTAGAGAGCCGATCTCTGCAGACAGGTAGGGAGAACTTCGGGTATATTTATGTACAGATAGTCCCGTTTCATATTAGCCTGTTGTGTTTTATTCCATAATACTCCCATATTCCCTTCATATATGAACACTGCTGTATATTGGAAAGCTGAGGAGCAGAGCGCAGAAATGTCACCAATGCTCTGCTGACCCCATAACTGCAGAGTCCAGACCTCCTCTGCTATTAACATCAGTACAAACACTGTGGTAGCCAGGAGCTTCATGGTCGAGTAGCTGCAGCAGCCGTACGTGATGACATGGCAGGGCCAGGCCGTACATCGACAAGCACAATGCCGAGCCGTACATCACCAAGCACAATGCCGAGCCGTACATCACCAAGCACAATGCCGAGCCGTACATCACCAAGCACAATGCCGAGCCGTACATCACCAAGCACAATGCCGAGCCGTACATCACCAAGCACAATGCCGAGCCGTACATCACCAAGCACAATACCGAGCCGTACATCACCAAGCACAATGCAGAGCCGTACATCACCAAGCACAATGCCGAGCCGTGCATCACCAAGCACAATGCCGAGCCGTACATCACCAAGCACAATGCCGAGCCGTACATCACCAAACACAATGCCGAGCCATACATCACCAAGCACAATGCCGAGCCGTACATCACCAAGCTCAATGCCGAGCCTTACATCACCAAGCTCAATGCCGAGCCTTACATCACCAAGCTCAATGCCGAGCCGTACATCACCAAGCACAATGCCGAGCCGTGCATCACCAAGCACAATGCCGAGCCGTACATCACCAAGCACAATGCCGAGCCGTACATCACCAAGCACAATGCCGAGCCGTACATCACCAAGCACAATACCGAGCCGTACATCACCAAGCACAATGCTGAGCCGTACATCACCAAGCACAATGCCGAGCCGTACATCACCAAGCACAATGCCGAGCCGTACATCACCAAGCACAATACCGAGCCGTACATCACCAAGCACAATGCAGAGCTGTACATCACCAAGCACAATGCCGAGCCGTGCATCACCAAGCACAATGCTGAGCTGTACATCACCAAGCACAATGCCGAGCCGTACATCACCAAGCACAATGCCGAGCCGTACATCACCAAGCACAATGCCGAGTCGTACATCACCAAGCACAATGCCGAGCCGTACATCACCAAGCACAATGCCGAGCCGTACATCACCAAGCACAATGCCGAGCCGTACATCACCAAGCTCAATGCCGAGCTGTACATCACCAAGCACAATGCCGAGCCGTACATCACCAAGCACAATGCTGAGCCGTACATCAGCCCGTACAGCCCAGCACAATGTCAAGTGACAGATGGAGCAGTGTAAAGCCGCCACCACCGGACTCTGGAAGTGACCTGTTCTGTGCAGAGATGTATCATAGTTCTCTATCTAGGTCTGATGGATGACTCTGGGTTTGGTGATTCCAGGAGAACATTACCCCCCTGACTGCTTTGTGCCCCCTGTACAGTTTGGTGGACTTATTTTTCAAGGTTCGGCCTCTTAAGTCTCTTGCAGAGAAATCTTAATTCCTCAGCACAAGACATTGTGGACAATTGTAGCTTCCGGCTTTGTGGGAACCGTTTGGGGAAGACCCTATCCTATTCCCAATGACTGATCCCAGTGCACAAGCTCCATACAGACATGAAGGGGGAGAACATGACGGCTGCAAGTAGCCTGGACCTCAGCCCCATCCAACACCTATGATGGAGATTGTGACCTCGACCTCTCCCCAATATCAGTGTCTCCTCACAAATGATCTTCTAGGTGAAGGAACTAAAATCCTCACAGATACCTCCTAGTAGGACACACTCCCAATAGAGCAGAAACAGTTATATCTGCAAATGGACCAACGCTATGTTAATGCCCATAGGTGTAATGTGTGGGTGTCCCAATACTTTCGTCCGTGCAGGGTATTTCTATGTATTCACATCGGGTCGTGCACTCTCTACAAGGACGCCTTTGTTGGATCTTGCACATCAGAGGGCTCATGAATGGCTTCTTCACAGTTCCTAATTTCTGCTTGTCTGACATTGGCCTCTGATGACAGACGGGATAAATGATCCCGGGGGGGGGGCGATCATCTGATATTTTACATTACCCAGGCTATTACCAGGGAACACACGGCGGCCTGTTCTATAATGACAGTACGAGTCTCACGCTCACATGTTGGACAGCAAGAAGTTTATTTCTTATTTAAAAATAAATAATCCAATAAAACCGATATTAAAATAAGAGCACGTTAAAATAAAAAGAAAAGAAAAAGGAAAAAATAAATAAAAATGAGACGGTACAAGAGTAAGATGAAAAGACACGGAGTAAAACCTGCCTCTAGAGTTTCACAACACTTAAGATTCTCTCTCGGGACGTCTTCCTCCATGAATGTCATTCCTTAGACTTCACCAAGACGCTCGTATTCCACCGCCGGACTCTTATCTAGACATTATAACCTTTATTTTTCACTTTTCTTGAGTTTGTTCCTACGACAGACACCCTTTTCCTGCTGCAGAAGCCTGCAAAGTGATGCAGCGCATGCGCAATATCTTACAGGACTCTGCCAGCAGAAAGCTCCTTGTTTACGCCACCACATTACATGCTGTTGCACAATCGATTCTGCAGGTTCCTTTGGCAGCGGAGGTCTAAATAAATAAGGGGAGATGGATCCTGACCGGAACTATAATCCTAACTCAGAAGCGACACATGATGCAGTATGAGTGGGATTTCTAAACCTCGAGAGGGGAAAAGGGGGGCACTAATAGACGTCTCCGGCTCCCGGTTGAGCTTCTTACTTTCCTTGAGCTTCCGATTCCTCTTCATCGTCTTCGTACATCTCGCCTTCCTCCTCTGCCGTGGCGTCCTGGTACTGTTGGTACTCAGATACCAGGTCGTTCATGTTGCTCTCGGCCTCCGTAAATTCCATTTCGTCCATACCCTCTCCCGTGTACCAGTGCAAGAAGGCCTTACGCCGGAACATGGCGGTAAACTGCTCGGAGATGCGTTTGAAAAGCTCTTGGATGGCAGTGCTGTTGCCGATAAAGGTGGAAGACATTTTGAGGCCACGCGGTGGGATGTCACAAACGGCAACTTTTACGTTATTGGGGATCCATTCTACAAAGTAGCTGCTGTTCTTGCTCTGGATGGCCAGCATCTGCTCGTCTACTTCCTTCATTGACATGCGTCCACGGAAAACGGTAGCCACTGTCAGGTACCGTCCGTGGCGTGGATCGCAGGCTGCCATCATGTTCTTGGCATCGAACATCTGTTGAGTGAGTTCCGGTACAGTAAGTGCTCGGTATTGCTGGCTACCACGGGCAGTCAAAGGAGCAAAGCCGGGCATGAAGAAGTGGAGGCGAGGGAAGGGCACCATGTTGACAGCCAGTTTGCGGAGATCAGCGTTAAGCTGTCCGGGGAACCTTAGGGAAGTGGTTACCCCGCTCATTGTGGCGCTGACAAGATGGTTGAGGTCTCCGTAGGTTGGAGTGGCCAATTTAAGGGTACGGAAGCAGATGTCATATAAAGCCTCATTGTCAATACAGTAGGTCTCATCGGTGTTCTCCACCAGCTGATGGATGGACAGTGTTGCGTTGTATGGTTCAACTACGGTGTCGGACACCTTTGGAGAGGGGACTACGCTAAAAGTGTTCATGATACGGTCAGGGTACTCCTCCCGGACTTTACTGATGAGCAGGGTGCCCATGCCAGAGCCGGTGCCACCACCCAGGGAATGTGTGAGCTGGAAGCCTTGAAGACAATCGCAGTTTTCACATTCCTTCCTCACCACATCGAGCACAGAGTCCACTAATTCAGCCCCTTCGGTGTAGTGACCCTTTGCCCAGTTGTTACCAGCACCGCTTTGTCCTAGGAAGGAAAAAGAAGAAACGACAGAAGGTGAAAAATGATAAAAGGAGGAAGCAGACGTGAAAAGAGACCTAGCTGATTAGAACATTAGGTGAATGTCAAACAGAAGGCATTGATTTCGATGAGATTGGCCAAATAAAGATTGGCCATGATGACTTTCAACATGCTGCATCCATTACCTACAGAGATACCATATTTTTCGGATTATAAAACACATTTTTCCTCCCAAAAATTTGGGAGGAAAATAGGGGGTGCGTCTTTTAAGCCGAATCTAGCTTGCCAGGGATGGTGGAGCTGGGGCGATGATGCAGGCTGCGCGCTGATCTGTGGACGGTGCTGATGCTGATGCCGGACTGTGCTTACTGAAGGGGGTGAGGCAGGGGCCATCCTCAAAATATCGGCGGTGCAGGTTTCAAATGGTGAACGAAGTCGGCGTGTGCGCTCTTGGTTCAAAATCGCCTGTGCCGCCTCCGGTTCATTGATCTCCTAGCAGCGGACTTAAGGAAAATGGCGTCTGGAGGTGGCGCGTGCGCAGATGAGATCTCGGCTTGTCATTGAGCTGATAGCTCAATCTGTGCAAATGCCAAATCCGGGCGCTATTTCTTTGAAGATGAGATCTCATCTGCGCACGCGCTGCTTCCAGTCCATTGATATACCTGCAACGGACTTAAGGAAAATGGCGGCTGGAGGTGGCGCGTGCACAGATGAGATCTCGACTCGTCATTGAGCCGGTAGCTCAATCTGCACATGCGCCGACTATGGACGCCATTACCTTAAAGCCCGCACCAGCCTCACAGCGCTCGCAGCAAGCATCCGGGACACCTGCCGCACCGTCCACAGCATCACCCCACTCCACCACCGTCCCTCCCTCCTGTGACCCCACCCCCCCTGCCTCCCTCCTTGCCAAGACACCACCGGATTATAAAACGGACCTCATCTAGTTTTTTACCATTTTTTTCTCTAAATTTGCGGTGCGTGTTATAGTCCGGTGCACCTTATTAAAGAAAAATACGGTAAGTCGCTACAAGAGGTGTCTTGCCATGGCTTACACCCCTCTCCCTAATGAGATCACATTGAAACTTGGCCAAGTGCACATGCGAAAAAGGAGAAATAATTTCACTGTCCACTTCATAAAGTATACAGCCAGTTTTAAAGGGGTTTTTCCTTTTTCTGAAAGCCCCTATCCCCCGTCTGCAGTTTGTTCTAGAAAAACAAAATGAGCTTTACTCACCCTCCACTGCTGCTCCTGTTATTTTCTGCAGCGCTGATGTCACTGACACCGCTGCATCCAATCAGTGAGCTTAGCAGCTTGTGCCGTCAACTCATTCAGCTGAGCTCAGTTATTGAGAGCTGCGGACAATAACAGACACTGGGATCTGCAGCAGAAACTCAGCGCTGGACCTGGGAAGGATGAGTAAAGCACAGTACTGCTTCCAAGTAACAGGGGCTTTCCAAAACTGAATACCGTATTTTCTAAATTATAAGACGCACTTTTTTCCCCAAAAAAACTGAGTTAAAAGGGGGTGTGTCTTATAATCCGGATATAGCATACCGGGGCGGCGGTGATGTAGCGGGGTCATATGATGCAGGGTCAGCAATACCGAGGGCTCGGGGGAGGGGGTGTCACTGTAGTGGAGCAGCTCAAGAGGGTTGGCGATACTGCAGGCTTGGGGGTGTCGCGGCAGGCACTATGGATCTGCCAGCAGGCTGTGGGCTCCATTGACTCGCCGGTGGTTGACGCTATGGACTTCAAAAATATGGCCGTGGAGGCGGTGCATGTGCAGATTGGCCTCCGCGGCCATTTTCTTGAAGTCCATTGCGTCAATGGCGACAACCTCAAGCCTGCAGTATCGCCAACCCTCCTGAACCGCGACACCCCCTCCTCAGATCCCGCAGCATCGCCGACCCTGTCTCTTGTGACCTTCCACCACCGCCGCTCCCCTCTGGTGAGATATTATACAACGCACTAAGCTTATAAGAAAGACCCTCATTTTAACATTAAAAAATATTTTTTCCTATTTTCCTCCTCTAAATTTGGGGTGAGTCTTATAATCCAGTGTGTCTTATAAAATGAAAAATACGGTACTTTTTTTTTTTTTTTATGCTGGGCTGGGTGCTTATAATGCAGTATAGTATCATACCGCTGCATGCTTCATTTACAAAGTCTGATAGTGATGCTTTTGCCTTCCAAACCCTACAATAGTTTGTGGTTACAAACCAAAAATATACCAAAAATGAAGTTATCTGGTCGGAAAAGGTGTCCGAAGGCTCCGGAGCGGACGCTGTCCATGGTCCCTGGCTCCAAATCCACTAAGATGGCTCTAGGCACGTACTTGTGTGCTGGAAAGAAGAAATAGGGCGTCATATTAGATGATCAGTTCTAGAAATTAGCGTTGCATATTTTCAAATAAACGTTACTATGGCAACGTACAATATCACATCTACAACCAAAGAGTGAACCTTTGTGTATGATCTTATAAAAAAAACTATCTCTATATCCTCTAACATCATCTGTCGAGGAAGTGTACACACGGTATATCACAAAAGTGAGTACACCCCTCAGATTTCTGTAAATATTTTATTATATCTTATCATGGGACAGCACTGCAGATCTGACCCTGTGATACAATGTACAGTGTCAGTGCGCAGCTTGTATAAGAGGGTGAAGTTGGTGCCCTCTAAATAACTCAGCACACAGCCATTAATGTCAACAAAAGTGAGTACACCCCTAAGTGAAAATGGACAAATTGTGCCCAGTTAGCCATTTTCCCTCCCCGGTGTCATGTGACTCAATAGTGTTATAAGGTCTCAGGTGTGAATGGTGGGCAGGGGTGTTACATTTGGGGTTATAGCTCACACACTCTCTCATACTGGTCACTGGAAGATCAACATGGCTCCTCATGGCTAAGAATTCTCTGAGGAGCTAAAAAAAAACAATTGTTGCTCTACATAAAATGGCCGAGGCTATAAGAAGATTGTCACCACCCTGACACTGAGCTGCAGCACAGTGGCCAAGACCATACAGAGGTATAACAAGACAGGATCCACTCAGGCCTCGCCATGGTCAACTGAATGCACGTGCTCAGCGTCATATCCAGAGGTCGTCTTTTCAGAATAGACGCATTGCTGCAGAGGTTACAGGGGTGGGGGGTCCACCTGTCACTGCTCAGACTATATGTCGCACACTGCAGAGGTTACTGGGGTGGGGGGGTCCGCCTGTCAGTGCTCAGACCATACACCGCACACTGCAGAGGTTACAGGGCTTTGTGGTCCGCCTGTCAGTGCTCAGACCATACACCTCACACTGCAGGGGTTACAGGGGTGGGGGGTCCTTCTGTCAGTGCTCAGCAGACCATACGCTGCACACTACATCACCTTGCTCTGCATGGCTGTCATCCCAGAAGGAAGCCTCTAAAGATGATGCTTAAGAAATCCACAAACCGTTTGCTTAAGACAATCAGACTAAGGACATGGATTACTGGAACCATGTCCTGTGGTCTGATGAGACCAAGGTAAACTTATTTGGTTCTGATGGTGTAAAGTGTCTGTGGCAACAACTAGATGAAGAGGACAAAGACAAGTTTGTCCTGCCTACAGTCAGGCATGGTGGTGGCGGGTCACGGTTTGGGGCTGCATGAATGGTGGCGGCTATGGGGAGCTACAGTTCATTGAGGGAGCTATGAATTCTAACATGTCCTGTGACATACTGAAACAGAACATGATCCCTCCCTTCATATTCCTACATGATAACAACCCCCAAACACAACTCTAGACCACCACTGCCTTGCTAAAGAAACTGAGGGTAAAGGTGCTGGACAGGCCAAGTGTCTCCAAATCTAAACCCTATGGAGCATTTTTGGGGACTCAAATGGAAGATGGAGGAGCACAAGGTCTCTAACATCCACCAGCTCCGTGATGTCATCATGGAGGATGGAAGAGGATCCAGCGGCTCCTGTAAAGCTCTAGTGACCTCCAGGCCCAAGAGAGTTAAGGCAGGAAAATAATGGCAGCCCACACAAAATATTCACACTTTGGGCGCAATTTGGCCATTTTCCCTTAGGGGTGTACTCACTTTTGTTGTCAGCGGTTTAGACATTAATGGCTGTGTTTTAGGTTATTTAGAGGACACCAAATTTACCCTGTTATACAAGCTGCACACTGACTCCGACACATGATGTTTACTGAAAAGGATCAGGCAGTTGGATTTCAATATGCCCGATCCTTTTGTTCTCAGGGGAGAGGAGTTTCTGATGGAGGTGTCTGGCAGCGGCAGATTTGAGGACGAGTGTATTGACCAGTATTGACCCTAGAGAATAATTTTGGACAGGTAACGAAGCCCAATGTATGGGCTCAGGGCACTTACAGGAAGCTTCATTGTAATAGACACTAATCCTCTCCAGCTGCAGATCCGAGTCCCCAACGTAGTTTCCAGTGGGGTCGATTCCATGTTCATCGCTGATCACTTCCCAGAACTAGAGACAAAGCAGAACAAAGAAGACGTCTCAGATGTGTCACTATACGGCTGCGATGGCCGCACGAGATCCCAGAAGGGAGAACACATAAAAAAGTGTCCGAAACCAGAATATAAATCTTCATTGCACAAACCCATTACCCCGCTCTCCATCTGCACAGATACTTGACATGACAGCAGGCGAGCGCTGCAGAGGGGAAGCGAGGGTTAATTGCCCCCTCAGGCACTTCTGATTTTACAGATGAGGATCAGGACTGACACGAGGGGTCCCTTCTGGGAAGCAGCCGGGACCATTAGTCAGCACACAAATCCTTGCCATCCATAGCGGTAGTGTCGTATGTCGCCAGGCTGACAGTGCAGATGCCGTGTCCTCCTGCAGGTCCTATAGACTAGGAACCCATCGTAGTAAATGTACCAGTCATAATTGATATAAATACTGTGGGGATAGAATTTGTGCATCCACAGTCATCGTATATGATGGCGCTAGTGGGTCCACATCTGCCCCAAGTGAAGAGACTAGTGGGTCCACATCTACTCCATGTGATAAGACTAGTGGGCCCACATCTACTCCACTGATGGCACTAACTGGTCCACATCCACCCCGTGTGATGAGACTAGTGGGTCCACATCTACCCCACGTGATAAGGCTAGTAGGTCCACATCTACCCCACGTGATCAAGCTAGTGGGTCCACATCTACCCCATATGATAAGACTAGTTGGTCCACATCTACTCCACGTGATAAAGCTAGTGAGTCCACATCTACCGCACGTGATAAGACTAGTGGGTCCACATCTACCCCACTGATGGCACTAACTGGTCCACATACACCCCATGTGATGAGACTAGTGGTCCACATCTACCCCACGTGATAAGGCTAGTGGGTCCACATTTACCCCACGTGATAAGACTAGTGAGTCTACATCTACTCCACAGATGGCACTAACTGGTCCACAGACACCCCGTGTGATGACACTAGTACCCCACGTGATAAAACTAGTGGGTCCACATCTACCCCATGTGATAAAGCTAGTGGGTCCACATCTACCCCACGTGATAAAACTAGTGGGTCCACATTTACCCCATGTGATAAGACTAGTGGGTACACATTTACCCCATGTGATGAGACCATATCTACTCCACTGATGGCACCAACTGGTCCACATCAACCCTGTGTGATGAGACTAGTGGGTCCACATTTACCCCATGTGATGAGACTAGTGTGTCTATATTTACCCCATGTTATGAGACTAGTGAGTCCACATCTACTCCACTGATGGCACTAACTGGTCCACATCCACTCCGTGTGATGACACTAGTGGGTCCACATCTACACCATGTGATAAGACTAGTGGGTCCACATCCACCGCATGTGATGAAACTACTGGGTAGACATCCACCCCACGTGATGGGCCTAACTAATCCATATCTACTCCGCTTGATAGGACTAGTAGATTCACATTTCCTTAACAAGATGGCACTAGTGGGTCAACATCTATCCAAGGTGATGAGACTAGTGGGTCCACATTCATCCCACGTGATGGCACTATCTGGTCCACATCTACCCCACATGATGCGACTAGCGGGACCACATCAACCTCATCTGATGAGACTAGTGGGTCTACATCTACCCCACGTGATGGCTCCAACTAGTCCATATCTACCCCATGTGATAGGTCTAGTGAATTCACATCTTCCTAATAAGATGGCACTAGTGGATCCACATCCACCTCACGTGATGGCACTATCAGGTCGACATCCACCCCAAGTGATGGCACTATCAGGTCCACATCCACCCCAAGTGATGGCACTATCAGGTCCACATCCACCCCAAGTGATGGCACTATCAGGTCCACATCCACCCCAAGTGATGGCACTATCAGGTCCACATCCACCCCAAGTGATGGCACGATCAGGTCCACATCCACCCTACGTGATGGCACTATCAGGTCCACATCCACCCCACGTGATGGCACTATCAGGTCCACATCCACCCCAAGTGATGGCACTATCAGGTCCACATCCACCCCAAGTGATGGCACTATCAGGTCCACATCCACCCTACGTGATGGCACTATCAGGTCCACATCCACCCCACGTGATGGCACTATCAGGTCCACATCCACCCCAAGTGATCACACTATCTGGTCCACATCCACCCTACGTGATGGCACTATCAGCTCCACATCCACCCCAAGTGATGGCACCATCAGGTCCAGATCTACACCACATGATGCAACTAGGATACTATATATCTATAGAATACACACAAGCTCCCTCACACGATGGGACTTGTAGTTCAGCAGCTATAAGGATGATGTCTCTGGGTCTTTATGTCTTGATTCCCCTCCTATAGAGGACGGCTGGATCTGCAGATGGAGCTGTCCTTTGTACTGATTCTCAAGGTTAGATTTCTATCCCAAGGATTTTGGTGACTTTTTCACTTCTTAATATTCATCTAATTAACAAACATAACAGCCATCATCTCTTCAGCCTGGATGGGCTGACAACAGAGAACAATAGATATATTTAGCAAAATGAAAAAAAAATATGGATGAGTTCAGTTTTGATCAGCACCTTGCAATGCACATGGCATCATTGTTCTGAGATTGACAATGTGGCACATAACCCGACGTGACCCGTCCTAGACCCCCGTGGTCAGTGACTATGTAAACCAGACCGGCTTTGTCTGCACGGAAATCACTGGGTTATTACAGTAAAAAGCAACAAAGCCATAAGCCGACAACACCCTGCAAGCACATTCCATGGCGAGGAGGGCGAGGAGGAGCAGAGGGTGGGGCGCGCCGGCAGCGGAGGAGGCGAATGTATCATGACAAAGAGGAACGATGAAAGGACCTGAAATTATAATGATCAAAGAAGCCACTCCCTCCGGTTTATAGCCCCCCACCCCATGATGTCACCCAACGCCGCAATAATCCCCAACACGTCACTGCTACAAGCAGCAATTGTTTATCACATCCCTCGGAATCCTTTCCCTTTTCTTTTGTTTGCCAGATCTATTGTTCTCTGTTATCAGCCACCATCAATTATGGCGTGGATGACTGCTAGAAAGATTAAAAAAAAATCCGTCCTTACGTGCTGAGAGGTTACGTCCATCTGCAAGTGTTTTACAAACAGGTCATATGCACCTTTAGAATATTTGGACTGATTTATATATTACTGTATAGGCACAGGTCCACCGATAAAAACGATACCTTTTTTTTACAAATCTGATGTGCCAGTGTTGAGATATTGAGCTTAGAAGTTATATGCAAATTAGGCAGGAAGTGCACTGGGGCGTGTCTGACTGAGTGCACTGACACTCCCCCTGTGCACTTCCAGCCTAATTTACATGTGGGTTCTATATTTGATTTTTCATCACTGGCACATCGGATCTTTATAAGAAAGGTATCATTTTTATCGGGGGACAAGCAACCTTAACTGCCGTACTGCTACTGCTGCATATAAACACATGAATTATAAACTACAGCCAAGAAATATCTGTCACTCTGAGGCCAGTGATTGGTTGCAGTGGTCACATGTACAGCATGATACCGCTGCAAGAAAATTGGTAAAGACTGGAGAGTTCTACCAAAGTGGTGGCACTAGGTGTGGGCATTTTTTTTTTCAAACTACAGCTAATAAATATGTTATTATGATGCCAGTGATTGGCTGCAGTGGTCACGTGGAAAAACAGCATGACACCGCTGCAAAAAAACTTGGCAAAGATTGGAGAGTTCTACCAAAGTAGTGGCACTAGGTGTGAGGGGTTTTTTTTCTTTCAAACTACAGCCAATAAATTTGTTACTATGAGGCCAGTGATTGGCTGCAGTGGTCACGTGTAAGTATGGTATGACACCGCTCCAGGAAAATTGGCAAAGAGTGGAGGAGACTACCAATATGGTGGCACTAGGTGTAATTTTTTTTTTTTTCAAACTACAGCCAATAAATATGTTACTATGAGGCCAGTGATTGGCTGCAGTGGTCACGTGGAAGTATGGCATGAAACCGCTGCAGAAAAATTGGCAAGGACTGGAGGGCACTACCAATCTAGTGACACTAGGTATGAGTATTTTTTCAGTTTTTTTTTAACTACAGCCAATAAATGAGTTACTCTGAGGCCAGTGATTGGCTGCAGTGGTCACGTGGAAAAACAGCATGACGCCGCTGCAAAAAAACTTGGCAAAGATTGGAGAGTTCTACCAAAGTGGTGGCACTAGCTGTGAGCATTTTTTCCCAAACTACAGCCAATAAATATGTGTTACTATGAGGCCAGTGATTGGCTGCAGTGGTCACATGGAAGAACGGCATGACATCGCTGCAAAAAAAATTGTCAAAGACTAGTGGGGACTACCAAAGTGGTGGCACTAGGTGAGAATTTTTTTTTCAAACTACAGCCAATAAATATGTTACTATGAGGCCAGTGATTGGCTGCAGTGGTCACGTGGAAGGACAGCATGACACCGCTACAAAAAAAATTGGGAAAGAGTGGAGGGGACTACCAATATGGTGGCACTAGGTGTGAGCATTTTTTCTTCCAAACTACAGCCAATAAATATGTGTTACTATGAGGCCAGTGATTGGCTGCAGTGGTCACATAGAACGGCATAACATCGCTGCAAAAAAACCTGCCACAGACTAGAGGGGACTACCAATATGGTGGCACTAGGTGAGAGATTTTTTTTCCAAACTACAGCCAATAAATATGTTACTATAAGGCCAGTGATTGGCTGCAGTGGTCAAGTGGAAGTATGACATGACACCGCTGCACAAAAAACTGGCAAAGACTGGAGGGGACTAAAAATGGTGGTGGCACTAGGTGTGAGCATTATGGGGTTTTTTTCAAACTACAGCCAATAAATGTGTTACTTTGAGGCCAGTGATTGGCTGCAGTGGTCACGTTTGCAAAAAAATTGGCAAAGATTGGAGAGTTCTACCAAAGTGGTGGCGCTAGGTGTGAGAATTGTTTTTTTCAAACTACAGCCAATAAATATGTGTTACTTTGAGGCCAGTGATTGGCTGCAGTGGTCAGGAAAATAAATCCTTCCTTTATCCTCTATGTTCTCAGGTCTCAGTCACCTCCTCGGTGCCGCAGCCCATTGTAAAGCTCTGCACATACTGTTGCGCTGTATAATTAATCTAATAACGCTGATGTCTGGCGGCAGCTGCTCCGTCCTCGCTCCCCCATCCCCTGGTGACAATAAAAGGACCTGCTGCCGGAGTTAAAATTGTCATCTCCTGGGACCTGCTGATGTCTGCGGAGATGTCCACAGGGTGATCAAAGCATCTGTGTCTCTGCAGCATGGGGCGTCTGACACCGAAGACGTGACATCACCGCCGATGACATCACTACACCGCGCAGCATCCTCTATCTATAGGTCCATTCTTTGTCTGCTGGTATTATAATGACATCACCTCCCTACGCCGAGGGGATGGGGGTGGGGAGTGGTCCCCAGTGCCCCCCCCCTATCTAGCCGAACAATGCACTAACACACCGATCCGGCACTGCGACGGTTAAATTTCAGACTCCGCTGTCATTTTCCTACTCATTCGCTTCCTTTAATCCGACCCCTGGTCCTAATCGCCGGCATCTCATCCCTTCCCTCCCATCCGTCCTGCTTTGATGGTGCCAACACCTCCCTTTTTTTTTTTTACGCCTGCAGATCCCTTTAATTAAACAGGATTTACACGCTTCGGCGTTAACCCTTTAACTGCCTGCCGGACACCAAAACCCCATATTGAATAGAAATCAATAGCAAGGTCTGTGAATGAATGAATGAATGAATGAAAAGGAGGCCCCCAAAACAAAAAAAAAAAGAGGGGCTTTGTTGGGTTTGACCGGAAAGGAAATAGTTGATACAAAGGGTAATATTACAGTGCGCTGGGAATAGTGAGGATTGCCCTAATCATTCGTCATGCCCCCCCTTTTCCATGTAGTGCCCCCCATCTTTCAGCCATACCCACTCCCCTTTTGTTCCTGTGCTGCAGTGATGGGTGGGGTTTTGCAGCAATCAGTTGCGCCCACCCAGTGTCTGGCGACACCGACACCTGGAGCCCAGGATTGGTGACGTGCCCATCATCCACCCTAAAGGGGGGGTGGGGTTCAAGGACATGGGGGGAGGGGGATTCATTGACTTTTCCCAGCAAATATTCCATTTACAGGGTGATCTGTAGTGATATTAGTGGCAGAAGGAGACAGTCAGCAGGTAGGCGCTGTGCAATGGGTGCAACAAGCAATTTAGGGGTGGTAATGCAAAAAATAATGGTATCTAGGGGCATTTGAAGGGTTAATCAATGCAAAAAAAAAAAAAGGCCCCATATAATTGTACAGTAATGGAAAGTATAAGCCAGGCTGCAGCAGTGGGCACCTACCTTGGCCCCGATCTGGTTGCCGCACTGGCCGGCCTGGATGTGCACAATCTCCCTCATTCTGGCTCAGGTCTGGGCTCGGGGATGCGGGCACTGAAGGAGGTGGCGGCGCAGACGGCCCCTTATATAGGCAGCTGCGTGACGTCATCGCTCCCCGCAGCCAATCACAAGGCGTCTGCGACACGCCGCAACATCTCTGCAGCATCAGCACCGCCGGCGGGGACGCGCACGACACGCCCAGCTCTTCAGACACTAGGACGCGCACGACACGCCCAGCTCCGACTTCTCCGAGGCGGGGACACGCCCAGCTCCTCCTTCTCCGAGGCGGGGACACGCCTAGCTCCTCCTCCGACGCGCAAGACACGCCCAGCTCTTCAGAGACTAGAACGCGCACGACACCCCCAGCTTCTCATCTGTGTAGGACGCGCAGGACACGCCCAGTTCTTCCGAGTCTAGGACGCGCACGACACGCCCAGTTCTTCCGAGACTAGGACGCGCACGACACGCCCAGCTCCTCATCCGCGGCGGGGACGCGCTCCACCTCAAGCTAGCTAAACAGCGCCTGCGCGCTCTGGTAATAAGTGCGTGAGGAAGGAAGACTTGCTGGGACTTGTCCTCCCACAGTCCTCACAGCAATTTAAAAAATAAAAAAGTGCCAAAAATAATTGAAAAAAAAATGGCAAAAAATTGAAAAAAATTTTTTAAAAAACCATACCAAAAAAAAATAGAAAAACCGTGCAAAAAAAATTGAAAAAAACATGCCAAAGAATTGAAAAAAACATGAGAAAAAAATTAAAAAACCATACCCAAAAAATAGAAAAAAACATGCCAAAAAAATGAAAAAACGTGCAAAAAAGTGGAAAAAACATGCCAAAAAATGGAAACAAAATGGCAAAAATTTTAAAAAAATATGCCAAAAAATGTGAAAAAAATACCACAAATTTGAAAACAATTGCCAAAAAATTGAAAAAAACGTGCCAAAAAATTGAAATAATGTGCCAAAAACAAAAGAATAATGCAAAAAAAAATTGAAAAAAATGTGCCAAAACCCCCTAAGGACAGTCTGGTCACTTCTTTTATTCCATCTGCATTTTTGGAAACAGAAAGCTAATTAAAAACGACCAATAGATTGTAAAAAAAAAACAAAACATTTTCTCCTCATATTTTCTGCATTTTCAGGGTTTTTTCTCACATCAAATTTAAAAAGAAAGAAAAAAAAACTTTTATGGGCAAAAATAAACCTGTGCGTCACTTTTGTGAGTGAAAAAATGCTCTAACTCAGGCACTGTCAAATCAAAAGGTTGCAAAAAATAAAAAAAAGCAAAATTTTCCACTAGAAAACTTTTTTTACAACCTAAAAACCCCCAAACCTCTAAGGGTGTGTTCACACTGAGTGTTTTTTGCAGCGGTTAAATACGATTGTGTCTCAAGCAGAAGGCGCTATACGATCGCTCCTTCTCTCTGGAGTTTTGAGAACCCAAAGTGGTTTTTGGAAATTTCCTGAGAGCTTTTCAGGCTTTTTTTTTTTATCATCTTATAAATTAAAATGTGTGTATTTTTTTTGGGGGGGGGGCAGGAACATTGAAAAACGTGCCTAAAAAATTGAATAAAAAAGTGGAAAAAAATTGAAAAAAAGTGCCAAGAAATTGGAAAAAAAAAGTGGCATCAAATTGGAAAAAAACCATATCAAAAAATAAAAAAAACATGCTAAAAAATGGAGAAAAAGTACCAAAAAATAAAAAAGTGCCAAAAATGGAAAAAAAAGTGCCAAAAAAATTGAAAAAACATGGCAAAAAATTGAAAAAGCATGAGAGAAAAAAAGGAAAAAAACCATACCAAAAAAAATAGAGAAAACGTGCAAAAAATTGAAAAAACATGCCAAAAAAATTGAAAAAAGAAAAATGTAAAAAAACCATACCAAAAAAATAGAAAAAAAAGTGCCAAATAAATTGAAAAAAAGAAATAAAAAATTCTAAAAAAATGAAAAAGCGTGCAAAAAAGTTTAAAAAACATGCCAAAAAATGGAATTTTTTTTTTTTAAAAAATATGCCAAAAACTGTGAAAAAAACATACAAAAAAATTTGAAAAAAATTGAAAATAACATGCCGAAAAAACGTGTCAAAAAATTTCAATAATGTGCCAAAACCAAAAGAATAATGCCAAAAAATAGAAAAAAAATGTGCCAAAAACCCCCTTAAGGACAGTCTGGTGACTTCTTTTATTCCATCTGCATTTTTGGAAACAGGAAGCTAATTAAAATTGACCAATAGTATTGTATCGATCGTATGAACAGCAAATTAATAGGAAGATTCTTTCAGGGGGGTTTTTTGTTAGCAATTTTTGGGGGCATTTTTCAGAGTGTACCGTACCCTCTCCAAAAGACTCCTCAAAAAATTCAATGTGATCCCAGAAGACGTTAGAGAGCACCCTTTAAATTTAATCTCCGTTCAGTGATCCTGTCGGAGCTTCTGTCTGAACCCCTCTGCAAAACGGGATTTGGACGTATC
Organism: Anomaloglossus baeobatrachus; assembly: GCF_048569485.1. Taxonomy (NCBI): domain Eukaryota; kingdom Metazoa; phylum Chordata; class Amphibia; order Anura; family Aromobatidae; genus Anomaloglossus; species Anomaloglossus baeobatrachus. Next base: position 187,420,100 of record NC_134362.1, on the reverse strand, counting down.
CGCCGATGGGGTCACTGACTATAATGGCGTGGATGGAGTCACCATTTTTGGGAGTATACTCCCATTGGAGGCGGACGTAGTAGACTGCATCTGGGTGTCCGCCTGCAGTAAGCGTATACTCCCAAAAATGGTGTACGACAGAGACTCTTTATTGAATAACAAATAAAAAAAACTCTCCGCAAGCTGGGAGGGACAATCTAAAGCAAAGTGGAGCCTACTGGGGTGTGTGTGGGGGGGGGGGGGGTCCGTTGCTTCTTAAAGGGTTGTAAAACAAGTTAACAGAACAGACAAATGTAATGAGGGAATGGACCTGATCAGATCATCGAAGGGAAGTGTGGCACCCCTGAGGCTTCCGTCGCCACAGAGATATTGCACCTCAGCCGGGTAAGAATGGGGTCAACTGCCAGTGTACAGACAAAACTTGCACACACCAATTAGTAGGCATACACCGGGTCAGGGATAGTGGCAGTAAGCCCCATAGATGTTTAGCTCATGGGGCCATGGGTCCCGTCTCTGGTCCCAATGGTGTGGGTGGGGCCTAGTCAGTGGGTGTGTGGGAGGAATCAGAAAGAGAGAGTAGAAAAAGGAACTAGGAAGTTCAAGTTTGGGTAGTCTGTCAGAAGGAGTAGAGGAGTGAGGAGGTGGGCTGTCAGGAGAGGACAGCAGATAGAGAAGGCAGAGACAGAAGGAGGTTCCTGGTGGAGATCCTTGGGTCTGGATAGGCCCAGGTGACACCGCAAGAAAGGAGGAAAGGATTCTGGGGCCACGGAAGGACAATTGTCCCGTGACCTGTTCCACTGACAACATCGGGTGGAGGGATCTGGCTGCATTCAGGGACGGTCCCTAGACAGAGGGAAGAAAGACAATTCCTTGAGAGTAAAACCGAAGGCCTGGGAGATCGTTGCAAGCGCCCAGGGCCACTTCCCGCCACAGACCCCCGGTGAATAGGGCAAGAGACGACTGCGGTCAGCCCCCTTTGTACTGGCCCTGTGGTGGAGGCCAAGACCAGTGAAAACAGTTGAAGGCTAGGAAGTGAGTCAGAAAAGGACACACACAAAATGGGTACACCGGGACTGACCCTTGACCTATTCGGGATCGGCGGCGGCCCCTGAGAGCGGATCCTGGCATTCCGTGGATGACCGGTCAACTGCAGCACTGAGACTGAACAGTGAGTAAAACCATCCTAACTGCAAGCCCTGTGTCGTCTGGTTTATCCTGCACCTCGTTAACAAACACCATAGACTTTACCAAGCACCAAAGGTTGCCCCGGGGCATCCGCTCTACCTGTGGAGAGCAAGAAACACCTCAGCTGCCATAACACCAGCCCCGGAGGTCCCTTCCAGCAGCTGCGGCGCCATAGCTGCAAATTACCACAGGTGGCGTCACGAATATTCATATAAACATTATCATCATCTCCCCAATATCACCACATCATTAACAGACTCCACCAGGGTCACGGAGTCGGGCCCCGCCACCGCTGACTACCCTGGACTAGTCCGGCCCGACACCGAGTCATCTAAGGCCCTGGGGTGGGCGAGTCAGAATCATCAGCGGGTTATGTAAGCTGAAGACAGCATGCTGCAAGGGTTAACACAGAAAATTCATGGCTGCCTGTCTTGTCAAGGTTTCATCTTTTGTTTATTTGCTATGTTTGTTTAAACAGCAGGAGTCTTATCATTGTTGGGACTACACACACCTCTTCCTTTGATGTATAATCTCTATACAGAGCCTGGGGTGGACGGGGCGGCTCTTTCAGCTCTGCTACACCATGGCTAAATCTAACAATTCAGATTGTGTCAGAACGGCTGCCGGCAGTAATCTAAGTGATACATCATTGGATTCAGGGTTTCTGTCTCTACATCATGCTGCTCTTAGATGAGGTAGCAAAAACCAGGTGACAGATGCCCTTTAATCATCCGGGCCTCAACAGATCATTTCTGTTTCTTAATATTTTGGGTTCTCCTACCCCTGGTGCCAGCTCCTGGTAGCAAAACATTGAGTCATATCTCATGTCGACCATTTGACAACCTGTTGTAGACATGCTGCAGGTTCTCACACTAGACGGGACACATACTGACAGATGGCATACAATAGGAATGCCCAGAGGGTAATACAAGCTGGGATGCCAATATGAACAGAAGTTCCGGGAAAAAAGCCACTTGGACTCTTCCCCTCAATGACTGTCTGCCGTGCTGTCACGCTGACGTCAGCCACACACCGGTGACAGCGGGGGAGACTTGCCGATGGTTCTGGGGAAGGTTAGAACACTGCATTTTGTTTGTTTTTTTTTATAGCAAAATTTCATTGAAAGGGAACAACTTTTTAAGGGGTCTGATATACAGATACTGGAGCTTTGAATGGAGATCATTTCCATGTAAAATAATATATAAAAACAGGGTCGTACATAGAAACCATGGGACCCCATAGCAAAAAGTCTGAATGGGGCCCCCCCACCGATAAAAAAAAAACAAAAAACAAACAAAAACAAAAAAACAAACAAAATATTATTATAAAAATAAAAAAATATTAGGGGGTTACAAAAAGAAAAAAAAAACTAAATATTTTTGCTGTAAAAAAAACCCCCCAAAAACATATACGGTAAATAGGAGACACGTTGTGGTTGTGTGTTACTTGCATTAAAGCATTAAAGGGATCTATTGATGTTCCAAATGTTAATAACTAATCTGTAGGTTACTAGGACTCCAATGCCGTCCGGCCGACACACTAAAAGTGAGGACATGCACTTTATTCCTCTTGTGAACCGCTGTTTTTCAGTTATAGAGGTGCAGCCGTAGCGGCTACAGTCACTACTCAGTATACAGCGAGTTCTTTGCCAGTCTGTTCTGAGGAAGGGAGCAGAGTCTCCCGAAAAGCGTTGACCAGTGCACAAATAAAGCTACATTAATCTTCATTCTTCATGATCTGGTAGTCATTGGCGCTGCTTGGAAATACCCTGCTCTACTACTTTCCGTTAAATGCTGTACTGTGAACGCTTTGTGCCGTCCTATATGTCTGAAAGCTGTCGGTTCCAGGGAGGAATAAAGTTAATTTTCTCTCTGCAGTCGCACTTTCAGTAAGGTGTACAGTCAGCATTGCAATGCTACAGATTAACCTTATATCTGCAAGTTAAAGAGGTTTTCCACTACTAATGTTACCCCCTTTCTTTTATCCTAACTCTTCCTAACTAACACTTTCCTAATATACTTCTGCTATCTACTCTGCTCCTGTAAGCTTATCTCTAAGAAGTTCATTCACTCTCTTCTCAGCCCAACCAGTGACATGCCCTGCTCAGTTGGTCCGACTCTGGTCTGCCTCCTGAAGGATCAAAGCTACAACAACAATAAAGGGATTTATGAGCTTCTGATAGATAAGCTTACAGGAGCAGCATAGATAGCAAAAGTATATTAGGAAAGTGTTAGTTAGGAAGAGGTAGGATAAAAGAAAGGGGATCACATTAATAGTTGAAAACCTCTTTAATACCATAGCATTTGGGAACAAGCCAGCTTCCAAGTTGCAGTTGCAGTAAGTGAGACAAATACGACTTACAACTGGCGACAGAAAATCAAACATAGTTGGAAACATTTGAGACTTTTCAATTGCAGGTGCGTTAGTTGCAGAACAAAATGTGACAACATAGGACAACATTAGATACAATGTTGCAATGCGACACCACAATGTCAATGAGTTATCATATAGCCCTAGCCCAGTGATGGCTAACCTGTGACACGCCAAGCCATTTTTGCTGACTCGTACAGCATATCCTGATCTAAAAGACAAACCACTTCCGGCGGTGATTTTGTCTTATAGATCAGAAGGTGGCTGCCGGTGGTTTAACTAATTTGTTCTGTATCTTAAATCACTTAAATCAGAGTCCTGAGTGAGGCGTGCTTACATACCAAACAGTACGTAACACACCTCTCTCTAACCCTCTGGAGCAGAGCATGAAACAGGCACCATTGCAGGAGAGGGAGGGGGCAAGGATGTAATGACTGCTGGGGTAAATGGAGAGGAGATAATGACTGCTTGGGGGGAGGGGAGATAATGACTGCTGGGGGAAAGGGAGAGGAGATAATGACTGCTGGGGGAAGAGAGGGGGAGAGGAGATAATGACTGCTGGGGGAGAAGAGATAATGACTGCTGGTGGGAAAGGAGGGGGAGAGGTGATAATGACTGCTGGGGGAGAGGAGATAATGACTGCTGGGGGAGAAGAGATAACGACTGCTGGTGGGAAAGGAGGGGGAGAGGAGATAATGACTGTTGGAGGGGAAGAGATAATGACTGCTAGGGGAAAGTTAGAGGAGATAATGACTGCTGGGGGAAAGGAGGGGGAAAGGAGATAATGACTGCTGGGGGAGAGGAGATAATGACTGCTGGGGGAGAAGAGATAATGACTGCTGGGGGAAGTTAGAGGAGATAATGACTGCTGGGGAGAAGAGATAATTACTGCTGGTGGGAAAGGAGGGGGAAAGTTTGAGGAAATAATGACTGCTGGGGGAAAGGGAGAGGAGATAATGACTGCTGGGGGAGAAGAGATAATGACTGCTGGGGGAAAGGGAGAGGAGATAATGACTGCTGGGGGAAAGGAGGGGGAAAGGAGATAATGACTGCTGGGGGAGAGGAGATAATGACTGCTGGGGGAAGTTAGAGGAGATAATGACTGCTGGGGGAGAAGAGATAATTACTGCTGGTGGGAAAGGAGGGGTAAAGTTTGAGGAAATAATGACTGCTGGGGGAAGGGAAGAGGAGATAATGACTGCTGGGGGAAGGGAAGATGAGATAATGACTGCCTGGGGAAAGGGAGAGGAGATAATGACTGCTGGGGGAAGGGAAGGGGAGATAATGACTGCTGGGGGAAAGGGAGAGGAGATAATGACTGCTGGGGGAAGGGAAGGGGAGAGGAGATAATGACTGCTGGAAGAGAAAAGTTAATGACTGCTGGGGGAGTTATGCTCATCTTTTTTTTTTTTTTTACAAATTTTGACACACGGAGCTCACAAGGTTGGCCATCACTGCCCTACTCTAAAACTGTGGCTATAGGGTAACTACAGTATCCTATGATAAATTTTAAAAATCCTTTAATAATAATAAAAAAGTTTAGTCATTGGAACAAATTTGATTCCAGTGCTCAGTGATTTTGAGATATTGGCTTGCTGTGAGTGAATAGATGCCTCTTCACAAACTGTCCTCAGGATCTTGTCAGTATACTAATTGTTAAGAAGGAAAACCTGATAGATTAAAGACGCCCCCCCCCCCCATATACATTAGACTAATGTTGGCTGAAGCCACCGATAGTGACAGGTTTGGTCAACAGTCTAATCTGTATGGGGGGGGGGCTGATTGATGGGATGGATGTTGATTGCTCAAATCAAATTTTGTACTGACGATCGGATTATTCTCCCTGAGATAAGCCACCATCCGGCGCAGCTCATATGAAACACAGGAGAGCTCGGCCGCATGGGCACTACTATGTATGGGAGAGTCAGTTGAGATGACTGTCGGCCAAACGATTCCCTGAAGTATTGTTTGGCTGACAGGCTTGTCACATTGGGATCCATGTTGCAGTCACAACACCCACATGATGTTGTATAATGTATAGTTTAGGATTTGTTCCCTTCACTTCAATCATTAATAGTCTTAGAAAAATTAAACATGGCGTCTGATTGGTTCCTTTTAGCGTTAAAGGGATCATATTTTAGCCCTTCCATCAATGTTCTGCCTCAATGTCGGAAAAACGGAGATAAATGGATACTGTGAAAAAAAAAGCCAGAACCCGAGTGGATTTGAACATTGTCGTCTATGGTGGCTGCGTTTGATATTCTTTCTGAATCTCATTTTTAAAAAGCTTATTGTTGTCCTGGATCTTCTCCTGTTTAGTGACGCAACGATGGAGGATTTAAGATGGCTGTCGCTCCTAACACGTGGTCAAGGGTAATAGGTGAGCAAAGTCTTATACTCTGCTTAACATTGAATTTACAGCACCAAAACATCTTGATTTATTCAGTTTCGAGTACAAATCCCTGCACTTAGGGTATGTGCGCACGTTGCTTTTTACCTGCTTTTTACCTGCTTTTTTGCTGCTTTTTCTTCTGCGCTGTTTAATGCCAAAATGGATGTGTTCTTCTATTCAAGCAGTCTATGGGAATTTGGGTTTCTTGTTCACACTATGTTGTTCAAAATGCTGCCTTTTTGTGGCAGAACTTTGGTCAAAAACTCAGCTTTGCAGTGCAAAACCCAAATGGCAAAAACAATTGACATGTTGCTTCTTTGAAAAGCTGAGTTTTTGACCAAAGTTCTGCCACAAAAAGGCAGCATTTTGAACAACATAGTGTGAACAAGAAACCCAAATTCCCATAGACTTTGCTTGAATAGAAGAACACATCCATTTTGGCATTAAACAGCGCAGAAGAAAAAGCAGCAAAAAAGCAGGTAAAAAGCAGGTAAAAAGCAACGTGCGCACATACCCTTTACAGCCTTCACTGCTATCAGTGAGGTACTTCCTCATCTGAGGAATGTTCTTCTGTGCTTAACCCTAGAACGCATATCTGGGGCCTCGCAGGCCTGCTAGGTTACTTGTTTTCTATTGTAGATTTCTATGGTTGCGTGCTCTAGGGTTAATGCACTTGGCCAAATCATCAAAATCCACTGCTGACAGCTCCCTTTGCAATTGGCGACCAATGATGTCCCATATGTTCTTGAGAGACAAATCTGGAGACGCCGCAGACCGTGGTAGAACTTTCAGTCCATGCAGGCTGCACACAATTACACGCGCAACCAGCGTCCTGGTGTTTTCGTGTGGAAAAACGGTTCCCGGGACACTTTTTGAAGAATTGGCAGCATCATTGATTCCACAACCAAATCAATGTAATGACAAGCTATTCGTTTATCTGGTATGAAGACAAGAGGAGTCCAACTAACATACATTATGCCACCCCACACCATATTCCTAGGAGGGTGACATTCTCTGCTGAAGGCCTCTTCATGGTGTTGCCCACATGGTCTTCAGACCAATCTCCAGCTATCATTGGGTCAAAATCAAAAGCATGACTGAAAAGAATAGACCTCCATCACAGCCTCCATTGTTGTCTTGCTTTACACCATTAGAGTGTGGGGTGTACTCATTTTGTGGTTAACACTGCAGTCTTGCAGCGCTGGGGTCCTGGGTTCAAATCCCACCAAGGACAACATCTGCAAGGAGTTTGTATGTTCTCCCCGTATTTGCGTGGGTTTCCTCCAGGGTCTCAGGTTTTCTCACACACTCCAAAGGCATAATGATGGGGACTGTAGATTGTAAGCCCTCTCTGTCTCTTTCTTTGTCTCTCCCTGTTACTCTATCCCTCTGTCTTTCTGTGTCTCTCTCTGTCTCTCTCTCTTTCTCTCTCTCTGTCTCTCTATCCCTCTGTCTTTCTCTGTCTCCCTCTGTCTCTCTCTCTTTCTCTCTCTCTGTCTCTCTATCCCTCTGTCTTTCTCTGTCTCCCTCTGTCTCTCTCTCTTTCTCTCTCTCTGTCTCTCTATCCCTCTGTCTTTCTCTGTCTCCCTCTGTCTCTCTCTCTTTCTCTCTCCCTGTCTCTCTATCCCTCTGTCTTTCTCTGTCTCCCTCTGTCTCTCTCTCTCTTTCTCTCTCTCTGTCTCTCTATCCCTCTGTCTTTCTCTGTCTCTCTTGATCTCTCTGTGTTTCTCTCTCTCTCTGTCTCTCCCTGTGTCTCTCTCGCTCTGTTATTCTCTCTCTGTCTGTCTCCATCTGTCTCTGTCACTCTCGCTCTCTCTGTTTCTCTCTGTCTGTCTGTTTCTCTCTCTCTCTGTGTGCCTCGCCCTTTCTCTGTCTCTCTCTATCTCTCCGTCTGTCTATCTATCTCTTGATCTCTGTTTCTCTCTCTGTCTCTCTCTGTCTCTCCCTGTGTGTCTCTCTGTCTCTCTCTGTTTCTCTCTGTCTCTCTCTGATTCTCTCTGTCTCTCTCTGATTCTCTCTCTGTCTCTCTCTATGTGTCTCTCTCTGTCTCTCCATCTGTCTATCTCTCTCTTGATCTCTGTTTCTCTCTCTGTCTCTCCCTGTGTGTCTCTCTCTATCTCTCTGTCTGTCTATCTCTCTCTCGATCTCTCTGTCTCTCTCTGTCTCTCCCTGTGTGTCTCTCTCTGTCTCTCTGTCTCTCTCTCTTTGTCTGTCTATCTCTCTCTCGATCTCTCTGTCTCTCTCTGTCCCTCCCTGTGTGCCTCTCTCTCTGTTTCTCTCTTTCTCTCTGTCTGTCTCTGTCTCTCTCTGTCTCTCTGTCTGTCTCTCTGTCTGTCTCTATCTCCCTTTATCCGTCTCTCCACCAATATCATATTACTTCCCTCATAAGCTTCTTATACTAACAATGTCCTTCGTTGCCTATAGCAACCAGTCAGAGCTCCTATTAATGACCTGTAGCTCCCAGCTCCATTGACTCTAATGTAAGCAGGTTTTTTTGGTGAATAACTGTAAAGCACGGGGTTACATTCCCCCTCAAAACATAGTCTATGACGTTCCCTGAGTCACGTGGGGTGTCTGGGCAAAATGTTGTGATTGTAAATGCGACTGTGCGGATTCCTTTAACGGACTAATATATGGGCCTTATTTATCACAACCACTGTCACTAGGCCTGTGTGTTGCCCATAGCAACCAATCAGAGCTCGGCTGTCATTTCTCAATCTGCTCTGAAGACATAAAAGCTGCGCTCTGATTGGTTGCTATGGGCAACAAAGCCACTTTCTCTCGTTGTCGGTTTCCTAAATCTCCCCCATATTTTCTGATATAGCTGCGCCATTTTGCTTAGTACAGCTTTGTACATGAGCAATAATGTCGGTGATCTCACATCATTACTTGTCCAGTCACACTGCTATATGGAGATAATATTGGAGTGGGACCACCCTGTGTAAGTGCACGGGACGTGGAGTCACATAGGGTTACTCAGCACTATTATGGGTAATCTGTACCATTATAGTCTATGGGAATATCAAAGCAGAGGTGGGGGGGGAGATCCTCCCATGACATGGCACGCCTAGCACCAGACAAAGCATCCTTCCCCTGTGTGGGGATAATGGGGCCGGCTCCTTGACACTGGGCATCCCTTGGGTCCTACAGACAGAGGAGGGGGTACATGAGTCATATATTTGGGAAGGGGCAGATGTTTCGGGAGGGGGATGGGAGCTGAGTCATGTGTGCAGACAATGCCCTGCCATCCCCTCCTTTCCTCCATAGCCCCCTACCCTTTGCAGCCTTCTTTTCACTATGGAAGTGCATGCAACCACCTGTTATGTCTCCATATAAATCACTGATTTTCGGGGCGGAGATGACGCCCTCCATGTGGGGAACTGATGGTGTCAGATCTATTTTTAGTAAACCATTGCAGCTATTGAAAAAAATAAAAAAAAAAATAATAAAAAATGATATATGGAAAATTCCTTTATCCCAGCAAGGTGGTGGATTATAAAATATTCTGCATTATATATTTTACTCACATATATAGCGCCATTAATTCCACAGCACCTTATAGATATGATCATTATTGGACAGTCATTGAAGAGTTAATTAAAGGGACTGCAATAATATAATATTTATTCATTTATATAGCGCTATTAATTCCATTTACATACAGTACATCAGCAACACTGTCCCCATTGGGGCTCACAATCTAATCAATGTTTTCTCTGCTGCAGATCTAGCAGTTACACAGAGCTCATGAATATGCTGGACTACCTGCAGCACGCCAAGTACTCCTGTAATGATAATCTGCTGCTGATTAAACAATGATTCTATCAAAACTACACTAAGCAGCTCAGTAAGTGACATATCGCTGGAATCAGGGTCTCTGTCTCTTTCTCTGCTGCAGATCTAGCAGTTATACAAAGCTCAGGAATATGCTGAACTACCTGTCAGCACGCCAAGTACTCCTGTAATGATAATCTACTACTAATTAAATAGGGATTTTATTAAAACTACACTAAGCAGCTCAGTAAGTGACACACCGCTGGAATCAGGGTCTCTGTCTCTTTCTCTGCTGCAGATCTAGCAGTTATACAAAGCTCATGAATATGCTGGACTACCTGGCAGCACGCCAAGTAGTCCTGTAATGATAATCTACTGCTGATTAAACAGTGATTCTATCAAAACTACACTAAGCAGCTCAGTAAGTGACACACCGCTGGAATCAGGGTCTCTGTCTCTTTCTCTGCTGCAGATCTAGCAGTTATACAAAGCTCATGAATATGCTGGACTACCTGGCAGCACGGCAAGTAGGTAGTCCTGAAATGATAATCTACTGCTGATTAAACAGGGATTTTATCAAAACTACTAGGTAGCCCAGTAAGTGACACATCGCTGGAATCAGGGTCTCTGTCTCTACGTCATGCTGCTCTTAGATTTGGTGGCAACAAAATGGTGACAGAAGAGTTTTTCAGTCTTAGAACACAGTTTATTTTTTCTTTAAAAACTGTTTTACTCACCCTCCCCTGGTCCAGATCGAAATCTTCATCACTGCTCCAGATGTCTGTAATTGTCTGGAGTCCTGTTGCATATGTTGACAGCGCTGCAGACAATCAGTGACCTCAACTGCTCTGCTGAAGTTGATGGCTCAAACTGCTCAGGACCGCTGAGTTCACTAATGGGCTGCAGCGCTGTCAACACAACGACAATGACAGACATCAGGAACAGTGGCAGAGACTTAGAGCTGGACCTGGGGAGGGTGAATAAAGCAGTTTGTTTTTTAAACTGCAGCCGGGGAGAGGAGTTTTCTGAAACCCCTTTAATGACATTAATCAGGCTGAATATAACTATGTCAGTAATAAATGAATTCTGTTTTACAGGGTGACATCATCAGACAGCAGCATGTGACATCATCGATGGGTAGGTAGTATAAATTCTCATTGGTGGAATTATTTTTGTCATTAGTGAGCAGCCAACCTGTATTGCTGTCCTTAGGTCTTCAAGTCTGAGAGATCAGATCCACATTTCTGGGACTCGTATAATATTCCCACTGTTTTTCCTTGCCCTCTGGACCAGATCTTAAAGGGAATCTGTCACCAAGTTTTTGCACCTCCATCTGAGAGCAGCATAATGTAGGGACAGAGACCCTGATTCCAGTGATGTGTCACTTACTGAGCGGTTTGCTGTCATTTTGATAAAATCAATGTTTGTAGATCTAGCAGTTATACAGAGGTGATGAATATGCTGGACTACCTGCAGCATGCCAAGTAGTCCTGTAATGATAATCTACTGCTGATTAAACAATGATTTTATCAAAACTACACTAAGCAGCCCAGTAAGTGACTGCTGGAATCAGGGTCTCTGTCTCTTTCTTTGCTGCAGATCTAGCAGTTATACAGAGCTGATGAATATGCTGGACTACCTGCAGCACACCAAGTAGTCCTGTAATGATAATCTCCTGTTAACTAATAAGTGATTTTATCAAAACTACACTAAGCGCCCAGTAAGTGACTGCTGGAATCAGGGTCTCTGTCTCTTTCTTTGCTGCAGATCTAGCAGTTATACAGAGCTGATGAATATGCTGGACTACCTGCAGCACACCAAGTAGTCCTGTAATGATAATCTCCTGTTAACTAATAAGTGATTTTATCAAAACTACACTAAGCGCCCAGTAAGTGACTGCTGGAATCAGGATCTCTGTCTCTTTCTTTGCTGCAGATCTAGCAGTAATACAGAGCTGATGAATATGCTGGACTACCTGCAGCACACCAAGTAGTCCTGTAATGATAATCTCCTGTTAACTAATAAGTGATTTTATCAAAACTACACTAAGCAGCCCAGTGAGGGACTGCTGGAATCAGGGTCTCTGTTTCGTTCTTTGCTGCAGATCTAGCAGTTATACAGAGCTGATGAATATGCTGGACTACCTGCAGCACACCAAGTAGTCCTGTAATGATAATCTCCTGTTAACTAATAAGTGATTTTATCAAAACTACACTAAGCGCCCAGTAAGTGACTGCTGGAATCAGGATCTCTGTCTCTTTCTTTGCTGCAGATCTAGCAGTAATACAGAGCTGATGAATATGCTGGACTACCTGCACCACACCAAGTAGTCCAAGTAGTAGTGGTGATTTTATCAAAACTATACTAAGCAGCCCAGTAAGTGACCCATCACTGGAATCAGGATCTCTGCCACTACATTATTCTGCTCTCAGATTAGATGGCAAAAACCTGGTGACAGATTCCCTTTAATTGCGCATCCAGGAGATGGATGATGGTGGGTGACCTATGGGGTCAGGTCTGGACATCACACACATCCAGCACATCTTCCTAATGGAGTTTTATTTTATTAGTCTCTGTCTGGTTTCTGGTTTTAAGACATAGTTAACCCTGTCCAGACACAGCTGCCATACAATAGGACCACTCTGCTCCCTTATGACCATTAGATCCCATCCAGCAAAAGGAAACAAGTACTGGCTCCAAAGCCTTGTCCTTACACAATCCCCCCCCCCCCCAGTGTCAGACTCCTTAGGGACGACATTGACAAAGGGGAAGGGTATCACAAAAAATAAGCAGCACGCTTAACTTTTTGTTTGCACTTGAACCCTATTCACTTGCATTGGATGCAGATTTTGGTGCAGAATCCGCATAATATCCAAGGGCTAGCATTGATTTTGTGGACTTTGGTCACGTTGTAGCGCCATATAACATTATTACAATTACACACTCTTCAGTCGATTTGTGGAAAATTGCTGCTTTTACCAAAATGTTCATTTTTGAATCACATTTTACTATTATTTTTGCAATTATATAAACAACAGACGGCCGCCATCGCTTTAAAATAATTTCTCATCCCTGCTAAATCCTCTGCGAAAGACCATATGTTGCAAACAGAATGACTGTGAGAAGTGCTGCCCCCTACTGGATTACACTGAGCAGTGAGGGTATCATAGTCATATTGAAGCTGTGACATCACCTTAAAGGGAACCTGTCAGCAGAAATTTCGCAATAAACCTAAAACATTCCCCTCTGCAGCTCCTGGGCTGCATTCTAGAAAGGTTCCTGTTGCTATTGTGCCCCCTTTGAGACCTAAATAAATACTTTATAAATTCTTACCTTTTTGTATGCAAAATTTTTTTATGGTCACGGGGGCGGGCTGTCTTGGGTCCGTTATTCGCCCTCCTGCTGCTGTACACCGTCCCCCACTGCTCATTTACATACACGAGGACGCCCTCACGTCCTCCCGAAGTCTCGCGCATGCCCAGTGCCACTCTCGTGGGACTGAGCACTGTGCAAAGTGTGACCGCTGGTGAGGTGATTGCGCAGGCACGAGATTATGGGCGGCGCTGTGATTGTCATCACCAGCGTCATCCAAGTACCCGCCCATAATCTCGTGCCCCCGCTTTTCCCTCTGCCTACACTGATATGTGCAAGCGCTGGCCATATGAACCATGTTACCTATTACCCTGGGCACGAGATTATGGGCGGATACTTGGATGACGCTGCTGATGACAATAACAGCGCCTCCCATAATCTCGCGCGTGCGGTAATAGGTGACGTGAGGTCATATGGCCAGCGCTTGCGCATAACGGTGGAGGGAACCGGTCACCAGAATTGGCAACTATGAGCTGCGGCAGGACCTCAATGCCGACTAGTGTGGATGATGTAGAACGCATCATGCACCCCGGCTTCAGAAGAAGGAGGACAAAGATGGCCGAAAGAGGAGGCGCCGGACCCAGAGAATGGAGACATCCATGCGACAGGTCTGCACGGCACCTTAGGTGAGTATTATAAAGTGATTTTTACATTCTACACAGCGGCCTGGGCTCTTATATACAGTACGTTAGACAAGCTGCCGATCACCTGACGAACAAACAAAAGGTTCGTTTGTCAGATTAAACCAGAGATCAGTAGAGAAGCAGTTGATCGGTGGTCATTTAGTTCCCCAGGTTGGCTCGTGTAAACGGACCCTTAAGTGGGCTTTACACGCTACGATATATCAAACGATATGCCGTCGGGGTCACGTCGTACGTGACGCACATCCGGCATCGTTTGACATATTGTAGCGTGTGACAGCTATGAGCGACTGTGATCGTGCAAAAATACTCACCTTATCGTTGGTCGTTGACACGTCTGTTATGATCCGGAATCATGGAAGACCACCATAAATCATTGGTAAAAGGTGACAAGAGCATTGGCAACTAATCTGGCCGCCATCCCCTTACTAACCATCAATACTAGAAGTAGCCGAGGGGTGAACTAACATCTGAACCCAGCCGGAGAACTAACTATCCTAATGGAAGGAAAGATGAATAACTCTCTGTCTCAGAAAATAGATAAAGAATAGCAAGCCCCCCACATTCAAAGACTGCGGTGATATAGGAAAACACAATACACAGATAGATGATAGGATTAGCAAAGGTGAGGCCCCCAATAACTAAATAGGACAGGATAGGAAAGGGACTGATGGTGGCCCGAGAAAAACCCTGCAAAAGTCCAAGAACCTGATAGTACAAAAAGCCCTCAGATCACTAGATCTGAACTCCGTCCTATACCAGGCGCTCGTCATACCAATGAACAGAAAGCAGGAACCATACAAATTCAAGAAGCAACAAACACATGGACTTATAGGAGCAATACTCCAAACATAGCTGCAGGGAGCTTCCCAGCTAAGCAACTGAGAGGGAAGATCCCTGCATGAAAATAAACTGACAATAACCACAGTAAATGACAAATTCAGATAAGAACAAAAAGAACCAAACAACAAATAAAGAGCAAGCACTTATCTGGGGTAGATGTGGTCTGGAGCAGGAAGAAGCAGGCTGGTGGACAAAGAACAACTGACATCCGGCATAGCCTGCTATCAGACCAGGGATTAAATAGGCAGAGAGTTAGCAATGGAAACGCCCATTGCTCCAGCACACCTGGTCTCTGTCCAAACCATTCCTGGCCACAAGAGGGAGCCTCACAGCGACAAAAGCACAACTGACATTCACAACACACGTCGCTCATTTTCAAAAAATCGAGCATCCTTCTAAGCGCCGGTTGTTCATTGTTCCCGAGGCAGCACACATCGCTCCGTGTGACACCCAGGGAGCGATGAACTGCAGCTCACCTGCGGCCGCCGGCAATGCGGAAGAAAGGAGGTGGGCAGGATGTTACGTCCCGTTCATCTCCGCCCCTCCGCTTCACGTCCCGTTCATCTCCGCCCCTCCGCTTCTATTGGCCGGCCGCTGTGTGACGCCGCTGTGACGCCAAACGTCCCTCCCCCCTCAGGAAGATGGTGTTCGCCGCCTACAGTGAGGTTGTTTGGAAGGCAAGTGCGCATGACGGGGGGTTACGAATGTGCGCCACGGGTAACAAATTGCCCGTGCAGCACAAGCGATGGGGGCGGGTGCGATCACAAATGCAGTCACACGAGAAATTGCAGCGTGTAAAGCAGGCTTTACTCCTGGCTGCTTATCTGTAATGGGATGAGCTAGTGAAACTCAATCTATTTTTTGAGCCTTGAAAATATCAGCACTTTAAGGGTTATTCCAAAAATAACAAGTGATCACGAGAACGGTGCTCTGCAGCCTCGTCTTAGACCCCTGTTACACATCTATGCAAAACACGAACATTTTGCACCATCCGTTGTGGATTTCTCTGGGCCATCCATGTGTCAGTGTGTGTGTCATCGTATGCTGTTCGATTGTTATCTGTGTGACATCTGGATAGCACATGGACAGCATGAACTTGTATACTTACCTGTCTCCGGCACTGCTGTCACACTTGCAGTCAATGCAGTGAATATTTATGAGGCATAATGAGTGGGACTCGGAAGCAACAGCAGCAGCGGAGACAGGTAAGTATAAAAATCCTCTTTTTTTAGTGACTTGGTTGTCCTCCAGTACGTGTCACATTGATGTCACACAGATCACATCAGTGTGCGGTCCATGTGACACCCGTGCTGCCGGACACAAATGGACATGTCACCGTGTGGCGCACACAGACACACGTGTGCTCCACACAGACACATAGTTTGTGTAAAAACACGGACGTATGACTAAACCCATTGAATTTTATGGGTCTACATGTGTCCGTAAGCGTGGAAACGGACACCGCACGTACCTGAAACATCTCCACTTCCATTTGTTGCCTACGAGACTGCCATACGAAGCAGTGTACAGTTAACAGCTTTCGCTGGCAGTCCAATAGACGGTGAATGGAGCGGAGGTCTAGCTCTGGATCACTGCGAGTCCCCATAAACCCCCGCTACCAGCTCGTTATTGCCTATTTTGTAGATAGGGTAAAACTGGTTATTTTGGGAATAACTCCTTAATGGCATATTGCTTGGCTAGTAATGTGTAATATGTCGCAGGCAAATAATCTGATCATCTCGGACTTTTATGCCATTTCCACAGAATGTCCGATTGATGTGTGCCTCGAAGCTGCGGCTCGCATCTATCTCAAGAACGAGGCACCATCGCATGCTGATTTTAGCAAATTGGCAATTTTGGAAATCCCATACAAATTAACAGCGTCGGCCACTCCTGCAAAGCACCTTTCCCTTTCAGACAAGCCTATTCTCAAGACAGATGTTGGCACCAATGATGGGACGTGCACCTGTCGGACATGTGGATGTGCCATAAATGTGCCACATTTGATAGCACATTGTTCTTTGCTGGAAACCCAATGGAAAACCCAATGGATCCTATTTTAATGCAATGGTATCCATCACAGTTCATCATGATGCTGGTAATAAAGCATTGTCTATTATTATATTCATTAACGTCTTCCCAAAATATGATCAACACCAGAAGTCTGTAGGATTCAAAGGACCGTGTCTCTATGTGTCACGTTGGATCTCATGGGAAATGTGATTTCATGCATTATCTTGATTCACAGGACACATTAAATAACCATAAAACACATCTTTGTGACCGTGTTTATTACAATAAGTAAAGGCTTTTATTACATGACACCTAATATTATATGATTGTGGCATTTCCATTGAGACGATTCGGATGGTCCCTCCCAATCCTAAAATCCGATCAGGCTGATCAATGGGCCACCCATAGTCTCACATGGCCAATGTTCATGTCTTATATACAGGGGAGTCTGCCCCGTTATAGCTTAGTGACTGGCATCTTCTAGGGCGTAAAAGGTTTTCATTATATACATTCCTGTACAGATTGGTGTCTCTGCTTTGGCTTTGTCAGACATTGACCTTCAGCTACTTAAAGATGGCACTGGAGAGGCAGATTTTCTTTAGGAGGACGGGATCAAATTTGCATTCTTTTCCCAAGGAGCACTGCCTTCCCAAATATATGCTCAAGAAGAAAGAGTACTGACAAAAAGTATAGAAAAACTAAAGAGTACCGACCAAAAGTATAGAAAAACTAAAGAGTACCCACCAAAAGTATAGAAAAACTGAAGAGTAACGACCAAAAGTATAGAAAAACTAAAGAGTACCCACCAAAAGTATAGAAAAACTAAAGAATACCTACCAAAAGTATAGAAAAACTAAAAGTAGCGACAAAACGTATAGAAAAACTAAAGAGTACCGACCAAAAGTATAGAAAAACTAAAGAGTACCGACCAAAAGTATAGAAAAACTAAAGAATACCCACCAAAAGTATAGAAAAACTAAAAGTAGCGACAAAACGTATAGAAAAACTAAAGAATACCCACCAAAAGTATAGAAAAACTAAAGAGTACCGACCAAAAGTATAGAAAAACTAAAGAATACCCACCAAAAGTATAGAAAAACTAAAAGTAGCGACCAAAAGTATAGAAAAACTAAAGAATACCCACCAAAAGTATAGAAAAACTAAAAGTAGCGACCAAAAGTATAGAAAAACTAAAGAATACCCACCAAAAGTATAGAAAAACTAAAGAGTACTGACCAAAAGTATAGAAAAACTAAAAGTAGCGACAAAACGTATAGAAAAACTAAAGCGTACCCACCAAAAGTATAGAAAAACTAAAAGTAGCGACAAAACATATAGAAAAACTAAAGAGTACCGTCTGAAAGTATAGAAAAACCTATACAGTAAATGGTATTTATGGACCAGAATTCAGGGCCAACCAAGAGTCGTTACCCAGTAGTAACCTCATCGTTAATTGTGTCTTGGCGCTCATCGTCTTTACCCGCAGTCTTTTTATGCCATTTTTTACCCTGTACAAGTCAATAGCACGTTCTTGGGGGATGGAGAGGACTTGGACAAGAAGTTCATATGTTCTTTATGCTTCTGTCCCCCCCATCCCCCTTGTACCGTCACTGGGAACAGCACATCACAATGTCCTTCAGGGTTTTTCTCAGCTCCCGGCTTCGGAAGGCGTAGATAATAGGGTCAATTATAGAGTTAAATATCATAAGGACGAAGGTGATGTTGAAGTACTTGAAGTATTCACGGCAGAAGGGGTGCTTGGGGCAGGACACAATTAGGGTGAGGTGGAGAAAAAAGGGTCCCCAGCATAGAAAGAAGATGCCAAGGAGCATGGTCAAGGTGATGGCTCCTCGGAGTTTGGCAGCTGCTTGATGAGGGGAGAATCCCCTTCGCACTCCTTTCTGTTGGGCCATGATGATCTGGGAATGTTTTCTTGCTAAAACAAACATGTGGATGTAGAGACCCAACATTAAGACCAACATGAAAATAAAAAACCCAATAAGACACAAGATGACTACATGGCTGTTCGAAAACACGATGAAGGTGATGCTACAAGCTATGCTGGCCACCCAGATCCCAATAATGGCGCTGACCACCCTACGCTGGGTTATGATGTTGTGGTATCTCAACGCGTAGAAGATGGTGACATAGCGGTCCACAGCAATGGCTCCGAGAAATGAGAGAGAAGTCACCAAGGAGCAGAGGATCATCGTATCTACAATGTTGTCCATCATTTTGACCATGGGTTCGTTATACTCAATGACGGCATAGCTGAGAAGGATCAGGATTAGGGTCTCCACCAGGTTGCTGATACTGACCAACATGTCTGATGCAGCCAGGCAGCAGATGAAATAATACATGGGAGAGTGGAGGTTGTGATTTTTCGCGATGGCTACGACCACCAGGATGTTCTCCAAAAGGCTAAGAAGGCACAGGAATAAGAAGACCCCTTTAGGGACCTCGATGTGAATGATGGTGGATTCATTAGCCTTCACCTCTGCGGTGCTTTGGAGAGTGATGTTTGTGATATTGATGCCTGATTGTAGAGTAGACAACGGGGTCATAGTAAGCTGCGTCTGGGGAAGAAAACAACATGGATTAGGTGGGACAGTCTCAAATACAAACATTTCCAAAAAAATCATCTTTTACCTTTCTTCTCACCCAAAAATGTTTTTTAAAGGGGCTGTCCCATGAACAACATTTACTACTCACTTCCAGAATAGATGATACATGTATAATCGCTGGGTGTCCGGGTGCTCAGACTACCACCAATCCCAAAGAGCAAGCATAAGCCACTTGTGTGAATCGAGCTGTACTGAGCATGTGCAACCACAACTCCTGTATACATTGAGCAAAGCAGTGGTCACACATGCTCACTAATCAAGCTGTAGTGAGCATGTGCGACCACATCTATAAACATTGAGTAGAGCAGTGGTTGCACATGCTCACTAATCAAGCTGTAGTGAGCATGTGCGACCACAACTCCTATAAACATTGATTAAAGCAGTGGTTGCACATGCTCACTAATCGAGCTGTACTGAGCATGTGCGACCACAACTCCTATAGAGCAGTGGTCACACTTGCCCACTAATCGACCTGTATTGATAATGTGCGACTACAACTCCTATAAACAATGAGTAGAGCAGTGGTCGCACATGCCCACTAATCGAACTGTAGTGAGCATGTGCGACCACAAATCCTATAAACACTGAGTAGAGCAGTGGTCGCACATGCTCACTACCGCTCCACTAACATAAGGATCTTTAGAAGCCCTGTTATCCCAGAAATCGGACATGTGAACAGACCCAAAGGGATTTTTTCCCAAATCTGATGGTTCGCCCTGCCACCCCACCCCCATACAGCTTCAATGAAAAGTGACAGACACAGACATTAATGAGGATGATTAGTATATGATTGGATGATTATTGATGCATGTACATGCTCGGATCCGGGCTCGTTGGTGGGTGGCTCGAGCGCCTCCGGACCCGGGGTCACTTCGCTCTGAAAGGGGATGCTGGCGCTTTCGGTGGGGGTCAGGTAGGTGCACGGCCGGAGCCTCGCTTGAGTTCGTGATGCCACCCACGGGATGTGGTGAAGGTGTAGACACCACCGCTGCGGTTACGGGGCACCTGGGGGGAGATGGTTATGCAGCAAGATGTTAACCCCTCCGTGGGCAGGGATGATGGCCTCGGGACCCGTTGGGGATAGCTGGGCAGTGCAGGGCGATGTGCGCGGCCAGAGGGCACTGTTGTACTCACTGTTATTGACACACACAAGTCACTGGTAAGCGGACGGATCCCCCACCCAGATGGTGGTCTCTGCCTTTCTCCTGCACCGTGTAGTGTAGCTGTGGACTGCCTGCGCTTCAGCGACGGGAGTCCGCTCCACGGGTTTGTGTATGTCGGGAGAGCCCGTTTGCAGGCAGACGCTGGCCCGTGGGATCTCTCTGCCTGTGCGGTGGCTTTCTATCCCCCTCGGTGGGCTGTTGTATTCAGTCGGGACTTGGGTGGGAAAGAACCTATAGTCCAGACCGCAATCAGTTAATTAACTCAGTCCAGTGGATTCTGGACCTCGTTTCAGGGTCTGAGTACCCTCCTGTGTGCATCGGTTTCTGAGTCGGTTCCCCGAGTCGGTACCGGCGGGCCACTACCCTGTCCCGGTCCACCACGGTTCCACTGAGCTGTCTTCCTGACTCCTGCAGGCTGAGGGCACCATTTGCCTCCTAGCCAAGGTGTGCCGGCTACGACCCTCACACCTGTCAGTCTGTCACCGGCCTGTCTCAGAGGCCTCACCTCCTCACTCCTCAACACTCAAACTGATCTCACTAAACTGACAACTGAACTTGTTTTTCCTGCCTCAGGCCCTCTGAACTCCTCGGTGGGCGTGCCTACCGCCTGGCTCCGCCCCCCTGGTGTGTCCATCAAGCACTGAGGGAGGTGACTAGGGTTTTTGGGGTTGGCTGATGACTCCTTTTTAGGGGACCGGTGTTATGCGGGGCACTAACTGTGACTACCTGGCTAGTCCAGGGCGTCACACATGCATCTCTTTGCTAAGACCACCCTCTACTTTCCACTGACTGCACTGATCGCAGGTCCTGGACCTGAGTGTGCAGGATCCTGTGTGGCTCAAGGTGCTCTTACCTGGGTGATACGGAGCGTCCCGTGTGTGCACCACAAGCTCCCTGTACAGGTTACTTCACTGCACGTGCCCTTACCTTACGCTGATGGCTTCTTAGAACTGATCTACCATATCCTGAGACATCCTGGAAACAGTCAGCAAACATTTCGTCAGACGCACCCCTCATTGCCTAACTTATGTATTGAAGTGGGTGAGTTAGTTTTCTTTTTATTGGATTATTGTTCAGTTTTTGATGTGAAAATTACATTTCACAGAATACCGACTACTAAAGCGACCAAGCACAGATACAAAGAAAACAGGGAAAGCTGGAAGACTGGAGATGTGAAGCGTATAGGGCATAACTTACCTTATTCAGCAATGTAATATATGTATAGAGTGACTGCACCAGCAGAATAGTGAGTGCAGCTCTGAAGTATAATACAGGAGGTAACTCAGGATCAGTAATGTATGTACACAGTGACTGCACCAGCAGAATAGTGAGTGCAGCTCTGGAGTATAATACAAGAGGTAACTCAGGATCAGTAATGCAATGTATGTACACAGTGACTACACCAGCAGAATAGTGAGTGCAGCTCTGAAGTATAATACAGGAGGTAACTCAGGATCAGTAATGTAATGTATGTACACAGTGACTGCACCAGCTGAATAGTGAGTGCAGCTCTGGAGTATAATACAGGATCAGTAATGTATGTACACAGTGACTGCACCAGCAGAATAGTGAGTGCAGCTCTGGTGTATAATACAGGAGGTAACTCAGGATCAGTAATGTAATGTACAGAATGTACACAGTGACTGAACCAGCAGAATAGTGAGTGCAGCTCTGGAGTATAATACAGGAGGTAACTCAGGATCAGTAATGTAATGTACAGTATGTACACAGTGACTGCACCAGCAGAATAGTGAGTGCAGCTCAGGAGTATAACACAGGAGGTAACTCAGGATCAGTATAGGATCAGTAATGTAATGTATGAACACAGTAACTGCACCAGCAGAATAGTGAGTGCAGCTCTGAAGTATAATACAGGATGTAACTGACAATAAATAAATGATCAGTATCATAATGTATGTACACAGTGACTTCACAAGAAGAACAGTGAGTGCAGCTCTGGAGTATAATACAGGAGGTAACTCAGGATCAGTAATGTAATGTATGTACACAGTGACTGCACCAGCAGAATAATGAATTCAGCTCTGGAGGATAATACAGGATGTAACTCAGGATCCATACAGGATCAGTAATGTAATGTATGTACACAGGGACTTCTTAATTAAAACACCAAAGTGAGGGTGAGCCGAGCCTCATACACGGTATAATGTGCAGAGGAGGGCAATGTTTCTTATGTATGGCCCGGTGATGACCTGCGAAAGATTCTATGTGTTTTTAAAAACTGGTTTACTTTCCCTGTGATTAAAGATCTATTTTCGGAAGATTCCATAGATTACAGCACGGCCTAATGATCGTAATGACACACGCTCTCCCACAATTGTTTGTAAATGTTTGGGAGTTTGTGCCTTTTTTTTGGTCCTTGACATTTTTGGGGAAAATATAGCATGCTCTACATGTGGCATATTATTTCTTTCCAAAACTTATTGTTTTACAAATAAGAAATCCCTTGAAAACTCTTGTGCAAGTATGTTAGCACAGCTGAAAACAGTTTTTCTGATTAGAGAAGCTATAAAACTGACAAATAAGATAATTGAAAAGTGGGAAACATAGCCAAGAATAAAATATAATTGCAGATAACACATGGAAGGGGGAAGTGGTGAGGGTTTTTTTCCCCATAAAAGAATAAAAGGTAGGGGTAAAAAAATCAATGCATAAGTGTAATATTCTTAATGCAGCGTATATACACAGGACCAGAGACACTTCAAAGGGAATTTTCAAAGGGATAGGTAATAACCATGGGAAAGGTAATAAGTTTCTTATTTGTGGAGATTGACCCGTGAGACTACACCGGTCCCAAAATTGGTGCTCTGAGATACCCTGTCATCAAGGAGCGGTGCCCAAAGATAGTCGAGCAAAGTGCACAACATTTTATGGAAGTCCGATAAAAACATGAGAGGAGCTCTGTGGAAAGCATGAGTAGCCACTAGTGATGAGCGAGCACTACCATGTTTGGGTACTCAGTACTCATATCGAGCAGTTGGATGTAGTTACGAGGACCGAGCATCTGAGCATGGTAGTGCCCACTCATCACTAGTTACGAGTACCAAGCACCCGAGCATGGTAGTGCCCGCTCATCACTAGTTACGAGTACTGAGCACCCAAGCATGGTAGTGCCCGCTCATCACTAGTTACGAGTACTGAGCACCCAAGCATGGTAGTGCCCACTCATCACTAGTTACGAGGACCGAGCATCTGAGCATGGTAGTGCCCACTCATCACTAGTTACGAGGACCGAGCATCTGAGCATGGTAGTGCCCACTCATCACTAGTTACGAGTACTGAGCACCCAAGCATGGTAGTGCCCGCTCATCACTAGTTACGAGTACTGAGCACCTGAGCATGGTAGTGCCCGCTCATCACTAGTTACTAGTACTGAGCACCCAAGCATGGTAGTGCCCGCTCATCACTAGTTACGAGTACCGAGCACCCAAGCATGGTAGTGCCCGCTCATCACTAGTTACGAGTACCGAGCACCTGAGCATGGTAGTGCCCGCTCATCACTAGTTACTAGTACTGAGCACCCAAGCATGGTAGTGCCCGCTCATCACTAGTTACGAGTACCGAGCACCTGAGCATGGTAGTGCCCGCTCATCACTAGTTACTAGTACTGAGCACCCAAGCATGGTAGTGCCTGCTCATCACTAGTTACGAGTACCGAGCACCCGAACATGGTAGTCCCGCTCATCACTAGCTACGAGTACTGAGCACCCGAGCATGGTAGTGCCCGCTCATCACTAGTTATGAGTACTGACCACCTGAGCATGGTAGTGCCCGCTCATCATGGTAGTGCCTGCTCATCACTAGTTACCAATACTGAGCACCCGAGCATGGTAGTGCCTGCTCATCACTAGTTACCAGTACTGAGCACCCGAGTATGGTAGTGCCCACTCATCACTAGTTACGAGTACAGAGCACCCGAGCATGGTAGTGCTCACTCATCACTAGTTACCAGTACTGAGCACCCGAGGATGGTAGTGCCCGCTCATCACTAGTTACGAGTACCGAGCACCAGAGCATGGTAGTGCCCGCTCATCACTAGTTACCAGTACTGAGCACCTAAGCATGGTAGTGCCCGCTCATCACTAGTTACCAGTACTGAGCACCTGAGCATGGTAGTGCCCGCTCATCACTAGTTACCAGTACTGAGCACCTAAGCATGGTAGTGCCCGCTCATCACTAGTTACCAGTACTGAGCACCCGAGCATGGTAGTGCCCGCTCATCACTAGTTACGAGTACTGAGCACCTGAGCATGGTAGTGCCTGCTCATCACTAGTTACCAGTACCGAGCACCCGAGCATGGTAGTGCCCGCTCATCACTAGTTACGAGTACCGAGCACCCGAACATGGTAGTGCCCGCTCATCACTAGTTACGAGTACTGAGCACCCGAACATGGTAGTGCCCGCTCATCACTAGTTACGAGTACTGAGCACCCGAGCATGGTAGTGCCCAATCATCACTAGTTACGAGTACTGAGCACCCGAACATGGTAGTGCCCGCTCATCACTAGTTACGAGTACTGAGCACCCGAACATGGTAGTGCCCGCTCATCACTAGTTACGAGTACTGAGCACCTGAGCATGGTAGTGCCTGCTCATCACTAGTTACGAGTACTGAGCACCCGAGCATGGTAGTGCCCGCTCATCAGTAGTTACGAGTACCGAGCACCCGAGCATGGTAGTGCCCGCTCATTACTAGTTACCAGTACTGAGCACCTGAGCATGGTAGTGCCTGCTCATCACTAGTTACGAGTACTGAGCACCTGAGCATGGTAGTGCCCGCTCATCACTAGTTACGAGTACTGAGCACCTGAGCATGGTAGTGCCCGCTCATCACTAGTTACCAGTACTGAGCACCTGAGCATGGTAGTGCCCGCTCATCACTAGTTACCAGTACTCCTTTTGAAGAGAGAATTTCAGAGTTCCAATATCGGCTATCAGACTCCACAGGTAAGAATGTCATTACCTATCTTACAGATGTTTGGAAGAACAATTACCCTAAGGCTACTGTCACACACACATTTTTCTCATGTTTCACATGCATTTCTTTTATTCTGGTCTGTCTAAAAGTCAATATATTTTAGTACTTTTTTTATTTTTGCATTTTTGCTATTATAAGTCAAGTGACTTATGCATTGTATGATTGCTAGACTGCCCTAAATATTTTATGTTTTGTAACATAAAAAAAAAAAAGACACAAAAAATGCAAAATGTATTAACTTAACAAAATAATAATAATAAAAAAAAAAAATATTATATATATATATATATATATAATATATTTTTTTTTTATATATATATATATATATATATATATATATATATATATATATATATATGAGCAAAATTAGCTACAAACAGATAAAATCCAATTAAGTAAAAAAAAAGCCACTTAAATGCAGCATTTCTCATTAAGAATACTGTGTATACAGCCCGATGCTACGCATATCCAAATGCTGGCATATTTTTTTTATTTTTTATTTCATTTTATTTTTTTCATGCTTTTAGGCTGATACATATACCTTGCACATAAAAAATGCAATAAAAATGACACTAAAAAATACGCAAAAAATAAAATAAGAAAAAGATCAACAACAATAGCAAAAAATGACTTTGCACATAGTGCAACTATTAAGTATCCACGCATAGCTATATATATATACACACACACACACACACACAAAGTTACTAAACTTTTTATGTCCTTCAGATCTCAGTTACAGGAGTCAATGTGCTAAGAAAAAGATTTGCAAACAGGTCATGGATGTGATAAACATGGTTGTCCATTGAGGTTTACAGCTCGATTATTAACGATCACTACTAAATACATCACTACCTTTATATTATTATGTGGGCGAACAAGGTTTTTCCTTTTTTACCAATTTTTTTATTGTCCTCTGCATAGAAAATCTTATTTGTTCAACTTACAAAATAATCTACATATATTTAGATGCATAAGCGAAGTGATGGATGAGCACGATCACATTGTAGTATGTGTAATCCCACCGGATCCCTATAAATCATGGTGTCTAAATAGAAAGACCAGATATTTACCATTCCACCACTTATATTGCTCTATTTTTGGAAATAACAGGAACTGAACTGCAGAACCTCTTTCCTGTTTCCATACCGTTGATTAACCCTTGACCAGACCTAATTAATCCCTAGTCATCCATACATAGGGCTGGTGCTCATAACCATATTTTCGGTCCGAATGCTATCCAACAAATATTGGATCACACTCGGACCAATGTTATTCTATGGAGTGTGCACCAGTCCAATTTTTCCTCGGACCATCGGAAAATATACTGTGTCCAAGTGGTATCTGATTATCACTGCAAGTCAATGGGTCCGTGGAAAAATCGGACTGCACTCTGATGACAACCAAGTGCTGTCCAATTTTTTCGGACTGACAGAATCAAGAAGATACAATATAAAATTTCTCTTTGTTCTCTACATTCGAGAAATCGGATCACAATCCGATCAAAGCACATTAAGCATAATTGACCCGATTTGCTCATCTTCACCTAGTCTAAGGGTAAGTGCCCACGATCAGGACCCGCCACCTGTGGAGTCGCGAGTCTCCTCATCAGGATCCCGCAGCTGCTCGTGCCTACGATCCGGGCTCGGGCAGTTGTGGTCTCTCGCTTCTGTTCTCCCTTGTGTCTCTACAGCAAAGAATTGACATGCTGCAGCTTGGGAAGCTGCGCCGTAGGTCAGTTTTCGCTGCGGGAAAAATAAGCACAGTGGGCATGGGATTTCTAGAAATCCCATCCACTGTGCTTGTACTGTATAACGCAGTATTTGGACGCAGCAAAAACACTCTGATCGTGGGCACGCAGTTTTAGAGTGATTCCAAATTCTTCAACATTTTGGCTCCAAGTGTACCTCGATTAGAACCATTTCCATTAATAATAATAAAGCTTATTAAAATACATTAATATCTTTGTATAATTTGGGGTACGGTGTGTTCAAATTCCATATGTCGTTGGTGACCCCAAATCCCCAGCCTGTATGGGACCCATTAATCAAGAAATAACATCTGGAACTCCATTCTGAGTCTGAACTGGGTGCAAAAACCTAAAAAATCTACACTATATGGAGATAAGGTATGCACACCAGTGACTATGTAAGGGTAATATATGAAAAGCAGAAACTGCTGTGTGAATACTGGCCTGAAAAATCCAATAGCTATATGTAAGAATGAAAATATGAAAATGGAACCTGCATTACTGCCATGAACATATGAATCAAGAGAAATTTAGCTACTGATTTGATCAATGCAATAGAGCCCCAACACTACGCCAAAGTATTTCTCTACGTTGGGGTCCCTAGCTTGTGTGTGTCCTCTCATGCAGTTAAAAAACTTACCGTGTATGGGAAGCCGAGACCCAGGCTATATATGCGTATGATATGGATTGGCAATAGGTGTGTATGGGGAGGGTTCACAAACGAAAAACTACAAATCAATCAAGAAATAACGTCTGGAACACCATTCTGAGTCTGAACTGGGTGCAAAAAACAAAAAAATGTACACTATATGGAGAGAAGGTATGCACACCCTTACATAGTCACTGGTGTGCATGCCTTCTCTCCATATTGTATGGGACCTATTGACTTGCAATCCGATAATCAGATGCCATTTTGAGCATGATGTGATTTTTCCAACGTGGTCCGATATTAACATATCTGATTAAGGCTGCAATCAAATATATAGCTTCTGAGCCTAAATCCAGAAGTAGATCCAGCTGAAGGATAACTCAACATTTCTGGTTTTGGAACTAAAATTTTCATTCAAAATTGCCAATAAGTCCACTAAGTCGACGTGCATTCCCCAAACTTTAGATCACAAAGTTGGATCCAACAAGTAGGCTATGGTTAAGGGTGTTAAGAGCCTTAACTTACTAAGACTTAAAAAAGTCAGAAGTGGTGTGCACCTACTTTGAGGGATAGTGGTAGATTATTGATCTCAGACCTATATGAATGTGCGAGCAATTGGGATACAATAATATAAACTGGTACACAAGCAAAGAGATGACGTTACCCATTACAACCAGACCGGTGGCTGCTATCATTTTCCAGTAGGCATCTGAGAAATGAGAGCAGGAATCTTCTTGTTTTGGGATTTTGCTCCAGTCCCCTCTCGTGAAGGCTGCATTACACCAATGTTATGTCAGATGGTCTCCACCATTGGGTATCATCTTCATGATCTATAGATGACCTCATTACTTACCGGACTCCTTCAAAGACCTATGGGTTTGTGAAAAATTCATCAATGCCAAATAAGTCCCATTACCTTGTGCGTGATGGATAATGCCTTCAGAATAAAGCAGTGTTGGTGCCTCCAGCTCGTTTAAGGTTGGTGGGGATCAATGCTTTTAGTTCTTTTGGTTCCCCTTGTACATTTTGATGCCCCGTCAATCACAACAGTTCTTATAGTTCTGCTTTGCGGGGAATCACTTGTGCGCAGGGCAGTTTCCCACTGTGCTTCTGACATACCAAGCTGGTGTTCTTCTGCTTGGGTAGACTCACAGCAGATGAAGTCTCCAACCTTCTCCCGTTGACGGCAGGTCCAGATGGTGGAGCACACAGTGGTTCTCCCAGCAGGACTCATTCACTTCACGTTACCTTATGGCTCCCTCTCTCCTTGTCTAACGCCGGGAAAGATCTATTCCTTCGGATGAGATAAGGACAAAGAATGAATCGTTCTATCTGTGGAGTCTCTTTAAAGGCATCTTCTGAGCCCCTCCTAGAAAGCCAGGAGAGGCCCACATGACCAAGGCGGCCAGAGGCAGTGGAAAGTTATGAAACCATGAAAACTGTTCAACAACCATCCACCCCCCCTTTAATTAAAAAACAAGCGGTATGTATGTATAGTATATGACCCCAAGCTATATTGGGACTTTATGGATCACATTTCATGGGACTTCAAGGATCACGTTACTGTATGTCGCCCTATTTACCCATCACATCTATAAAGTCTTTAAAAACAGACTATTGTATGTTGTATGATAGAATTACCCGGCGTACACAACGAGCCACAATGTAGTTCACTGTTTCCCTGTAAACAGTTTCTTTGGCCGATTGCTCCTATAATCTAATCATTGGAACACAAGGATCTAACAAGGTTTTGGCCAAACATCTGATTCTGGGACGTATCTGACTCCCAAGTTCTTTTACAACTACAGAAGCATACAAGGGTCCCAGTAGTCTCGTATAGTGGACACCGCAGCCATTAACCATTATCGAAAGACCAATATTACCAATAGTGACGTAGAGTGGATGGTACCAATTCTAGAGATGGGGTACCTGGTCTACTGACCAAGTTAGTAGTCCATGGCTGCCGGACGGGAGCCTTTTGAACCACCTCCCCAACCTCCCGGGCTCTTTTTGATTAGCCGACCTGGCTTGACTTTGTGTAGGCATCATGCCACAATGACGATGTCGTGCCGGGTCTACAAATCAAAAGAGGAGGCATTGCTCCCCTCAAGCAGCCACAGAATACTCTTGTGGCCACTTCACCAGTGTCCTACAAATGGATTCGCTCATCTATAACCAATTTTGAAGTTCATATAAAATATTAAAGTATAGAAACTGTATAGAGTGGCTCACACAGGACATCCTTTCTTTCCATATGGCCCAGGCTGTTATGAACATTTTCTTTTCATCCGGCCCTGGCCGTTATGAACATTTTCTTTTCATCTGGCCCAGGCTGTTATGAACATTTTCTTTTCATCTGGCCCAGGCTGTTATGAGCATTTTCTTTTCATCCAGCCCTGGCCGTTATAAACATTTTCTATTTATCTCGCCCAGGCCGTTATGAATATTTTCTATTTATCTAGCCCAGGCCGTTATGAATATTTTCTTTCCCTCTGGCCCAGGCCGTTATGAACATTTTGTTTCCATCTGGCCCAGGCCGTTATGAACATTTTCTTTTCATCTGGCCCAGGCCATTATGAACATTTTCTTTTCATCTGGCCCAGGCCGTTATGAACATTTTTCTTTTCATCTGGCCCAGGCCATTATGAACATTTTCTTTTCATCCGGCCCAGGTTCTTATGAACAGTTTCTTTCCATCTGGCCCAGGCCGTTATAAACATTTTCTTTCCATCTGGCCCAGGCAGTTATGAGCATTTTCTCTTCATTTGGCCCAGGCCGTTATGAACATTTCTTCTTGCAGTCACAGCTCATCTGCAAAATTTGCAACCCATACAAATTTCACAATTTTTCAAATTGCACAAATTCTCTATTCTGCCACTAACCCCAATTCTGACCCATTACTGCCCAGTTTGCACCAATATTGAATACCCTAAATACTGTGTATCAGAATTATTGATGCCTCTACTATAAAAATCCTTTAAAAAATGAATACCACCCAGATAATGGTACAAAATAGTGCCCTATATTATGCACCAGAGAGTAATAGTTCACAACATAGTCTAAAAAGCCATCTTTTATGTCCTACTCTGTAAAAGTGATCTCCTCCGTGCCCCAAAAAGAGTAGGACCACTCACGATAGTGGGCACTTCTCTTCCAACACGTTACAGTGCTACAAGGCATACTCAGACACAGTCCTAGTTCCCACATGGTTGTTTCAGATCTTACCGTCCCGGTGACTCCCAGCACAACCCAGCCCAGCATTACAGTACATCCTATGACGGTCACTTTCCCGTACAGCAGTTCCACCCCTAGTCTTCTTAGAGTTTTGACGATCGGGGTTCCCATCGCCATGGTCAGAGTAGTAGAAAGTAAATGGTGGGCACTCAATGATCATAGTTGTAGTGCTCAGTGGTAGAAAATACAAAAATTAGCACTGCACTAAATTCATGCAAAGTGAAAATGATTTAATGGTTAGAGTAGAGCCTTGAGCTCTCAGACGCTCGGGGAGAATCCGTCCGGATCCGTCAACTACAGTCACATGCCAGCTAGGATAAACCCATCACCTTGACGCTAATGGGCCTGGCCACTAGAGTCCTGTCTTTCAGCTCTTATTGTCTTGGGTTGTCCTGTTTGAGGATCGGTCTCTCATTTCAACGCTGTTCGCACTCCGTGTCTCAGTCAACTCTCAAGGTTCACGCTATCTCATCTCCAGTCTCCTTCCCATTACTGCCACAAGTCACCCACTGTATGCAACCTCACAACCTACAGACTATCAATTTGTAACTGTCTCTCACTACATCTTCACTGTCTAAACCCTAACTAACTCTTCTAGAATAAACTGTCTCTTACCCTATTATCTAGCTCCTCCCATTATGGGCTAGTCCCAACAATTAACTTTTGCTTACCCTATGGTACAATACATTATCATCACAGGTCATATAACTTTTTATACACAAAAGACGCAAGAAATTATTCACATTGGTGTCTTCATGGGAGGAACCCGACAGCAATAGTGGGCCATTCTTACAAATGCAGGACAAAGAGAAAAGCAAAAAAAAAGGAATAAAAAGGAATCACTCCCCGATTGGGATGTGAACTTGGAGAGACCATGTGTTAGAAACGTGCATTAGTGTGACGGGCCATATGTGAACTGACTGACCAAAGTTTGTTCCTCTTCATCAGTCATATAACAGTAATACATTCACTGTATGACTTCTAAAACTCTATATAACTATAATGCAGGACGTCAGGCTCTTGCTGAGTGGATCGTTCCCATTTCGGCCATTGGTGCGTCGTACACCCCCCTACTGGGTATTGATGCAGCATCTGATCTCAGCAGTATTGTCTCCATCTCTCTAAACACAGAGGCTTATGTCTGTCTGAAAGTATTAATGTTAACCTGAGCTGCTGAGTTTACCGGTGGTTCCAGCAGGGGGAGTCGATAGCCCACCTGAGGTGTGAGCGGGTCAAGGATGTTTCCTCAGAGATGAGCTATAATCACACATAGCAATGAAATGCAATTTCATAGGTTTATAACATTCTGCACTCATAGTCTTAATAATAATAAATAATATCATTAATAATAATAATAATTGTAATACTAATCTGGACCCTTTTTTTCCCCATGCAGAACTGCATTACCCGCATAGACAGATTTACAGAAAATGGGATGGCTTTTACACTCTTTTTTTATGAATATAGTGTCACCTATGTCCCCTATGGCACTCTACAGGAGGTATATGTAAGTCTGTGTCCCTCTGCAGGAAGTAGGGGCGGTTCTATTTCACTCTACAGGAAGTTGGGGCAGGTCAATGTCACTCTAGAGGAAGTAGAGGCTGGTCAATGTCACTCTAGAGGAAGTAGAGGCTGGTCAATATCACTCTAGATGAAGTAGGGGCGGGTCAATGTCACTCTAGAGGAAGTAGGGGCGGGTCAATGTCACTCTATAGGAAGTAGGGGCGGGTCAATGTCACTCTAGAGGAAGTAGGGGCGGGTCAATGTCACTCTATAGGAAGTAGGAGCAGGTCTATGTCACTCTAGAGGAAGTAGGAGCAGGTCTATGTCACTCTATAGGAAGTAGAAGCGGGTCTATATCGCTCTATAGGAAGTAGGGGCAGGTCTATGTCACTCTACAGGAAGTGGTTGTGGGTCTTTGTCTCTACCAGAAGTGGTCGTGGGTTAATGTCACTCTATAGAAAGTAGGGGTGAGCCTTTGTCCCTATAGGAGGTAGGGTCAGGTCTATGTAACGCTAAAGGAAGTGGTTGTAGGTCTTTGTCGCTCTACTGGAAGTTGGGGGGGTCTTGTCACTCTATAGGGAGTAAGGGTGGGTCTATGTCACTCCAGGAAGTGGTTGTATGTCATTGTCTCTCTACTGGAAGTGGCGTCGGATCTATGTCACTCTATTGGAAGTAGAGGGGGTCTTTGCTTCTCTACTAGAAATAGAGGTGGGACTCTGCCTGTCTACAGTAAGTAGGGTCAGGTCTTGGTCTCTCTACAGAAATTAGGGGTTGGTCTTTGTATTTTTACAGGAAGTGTGGACTCTTCTTTCTCTCTTTACAATAAGAATGGATGGTCATTTGTCTCTAGAGGAAGTTGTGGTAGGTCATTGTCTCTGCAGGGTTCTAGAGGTGTGTCTTTATCTCTCTATCTAGAGGAAGTATGGGCTTGTCTTTGTCTCCCTACAAGAAGTATGGATGGGTCTTTGCCTCTCTTCAGGAAGTAAGGGATAGTCTATGTCACTCTATAGGTAGTAGGGGAAGTTCTATGTGACTCTATAGCAAGTGGGGGTGGGTCTATGTCACCCCATAGGAAGTAGGGGAAGGTCTATTTTACTCTATAGGTAGAAGGGGAAGCTGTCACTCTGTAGGAAGTAGGGAGAAGTCTATGTCACTTTATAGCAAGTGGGGGTGGGTCTATGTCACTCTATAGGAAGTAGGGGATGGTCTATGTTACTCTATAGCAAGTGTGGGTTGGTCTGTCACTCTTTAGGAAGTAGGGTAAGGTCTATGTCACGCTATAGGAAGTAGGGGCGGGTCTATGTCACTCTATAGGAAGTAGTGGCGGGTCAATGTCACTCTATAGGAAGTAGGAGCGGGTCAATGTCACTTTATACGAAGTAGGGGTAGGTTTATGTCACTCTACATGAATTGGTTGTGGGTCTTGTCACTACCAGAAGTGGTGGTGGGTCAAAGTCACTCTACAGAAAGTAGGGGTGGGTCTTTGTCACTATAGGAAGTAGGGGAAGGTCTATGTCACGCTATAGGAAGTGGGGGTGGGTCTGTGTCAGTCTATAGCAAGAAGGAGCTGGTCTGTGTCAGTCTATAGGAAGTAAGGCTGGGTTTCTGTCTTTACTCTTCTAGAAATAGAGGTGGGACTCTTACACTTCTACTGGAAGTAGACAGGTCTTGGTCTATCTACAGGAAGTAGGGACGGTTCTTGGTCTATCTACAAGAAGTAGGTATGGGTCTTGGTTTATCTACAGGAAGTAGGTATAGGTCTTGGTCTTTCTACAGGAAGTAGGGACAGGTCTTGGTCTATTCTACAGGAAGTAGGGACAGGTCTTGGTCTATTCTACAGGAAGTAGGGACAGGTCTTGGTCTATCTACAGGAAATAAGTATAGGGCTTGGTCTTTCTACAGGAAGTAGGGACAGGTCTTGGTCTATCTACAGGAAGTAGAGACGGGTCTTGGTTTATCTACAGGAAGTAAGTATAGGTCTTCATCTGTCTACAGGAAGAGTGTGCAGGTCTTTTGTTTCCTTATAGGCAGTAGGGACAGGTCTTTGTCTCTCCCTTTGGGCACCCTGCATGGTTGAAAAAGCACTTTTGGGTATAAGCAAACAAGGTTATTCGTTTAATTAAACCTTCTAATGTTGCATAAAAATGCTCATGTTATAATAGGACTTCTCATAGCATAAAGTCATGCACTTTTGCATCTGGTACTATAAAATGACAATTCCCCAATCACAGACCTCCCTACTGACTCCATGTTTATTCTATATTTATAAGCCTGTTAATGAAAAAGAGGATGTTGCAAGACTGAAAGGGTTATTCAGTGGGAAGCATGTGTGGCTAATAGCCTGCGGTGTCTTTTTTTTTGGGATATTTACTTACTGTTCCCATCTTCCATTGGTCTTTGTTGTAGTCTTGGGGCCATTGCACAATAAAATCTTCTCAGCCATGTGAAACATCAGTACTGATATTTTTAGTCTGTGTTACAAAGGCTTCTTTTATCACGTTGGCAAATATAGCATATCTGTGTCATTGGACGTCCCCCAGAGCCAAACATGGAGAGACTTGTGAGCTTTATTCTGACCAGGCACTAATAACCGTCTCATCCACCGTTTATATAAGAGCTTGGAGTTCTCAAAAGTGGGACTGGATCCCAATACCACCTATAAAGTTTTTTTATAATTCATTTTTTATACACAGATGTCTACCGCTAAATAGTCAAATAGTAGCAATCATCTGATCAGACCGTTCAATCTAGCCTTTTCTTGGACATACTTCTTCATACATTACTGTCTTCTGCCATAGGCATCAATTCTTAAAGAAAAAAGTGGGATTGGCTCCCAATACCACCTATAGAGCTTTTTTTTACTAATTAATTTGTGGCACAGATGTCTACCATTAAACTGTGAAATAGTAGCAATCATCTGTTCACCGTGTGCAATCTATCCTTTTCTTGGACATACTTCTTCGTATATTACTATCTTCTGCCTTAGGCATCTATTCTTAAAAAAAGAAAAGTGGGACTGGCTTCCAATAGCACCAATAGAGGTTTTTTTATAATTCATTTTTCCGCACAGATGTCTACCATTAAACTATGAAGTAGTAATCATTTGTTCACTGTGTGCAATCTAGTCTTTTCTTGGACATACTTCTTCATACATCACTGACTTCTGCCACAGGCATCAATTCTTACAAAAAAAGTTCGACTGGCTCCCAATACCACCTATAGAGCTTTTTTTTACTAATTAATTTGTGGCACAGATGTCTACCATTAAACTGTGAAATAGTAGCAATCATCTGTTCACCGTGTGCAATCTATCCTTTTCTTGAACATACTTCTTTGTACATCAGTTTTCTGCCATAGGCATCAATTCTGAAAAAAAAGGTGGGACCTGATCCTTATACTACCTATAGAGGGTTTTTTTAGAACTCAATTTTGGGCACAGATGTCCACCATTAAACTGTGAAGTAGTAGCAATCATCTGTTCACCATGTGCAGTCTAGTCTTTTCTTGGACATAGTTCTTCGTACATTACTGTCTTCTGCCGTAGGCATCAATTCTTAAAAAAAAAAGTGGGACTTGATCCCTATACTACCTATAGAGGGGTTTTTTTTAGAATTAATTTTTGGTCACAGATGTCCACCATTAAACTGTGAAATAGCAATCATCTGTTCACCGTGTGCAGTCTAGTCTTTTCTTGGACATACAGTACTTCGTACATCACTGTCTTCTGCCATAGGCATCAATTCCTATAAAAAAAAAAAAGTGTGACTGGCTCCCAATACCACCTATAGTTTTTTTTTTTATAATTCATTTTTGGACACAGATGTCTACCATTAAACTATGAAATAGTAGCAATCATCTGTTCATTGTGTCTTCTGCCATAGGCATCAATTCACTGTCTTCTGCCACAGACATCAATGCTTAAAAAAAGTAGTATATATTGGATCAATTGTCAAAGAAGAGCTCAGTCATCTGTGCTATTATGCACAATAAAAACTAAAAAGGTATCTCAATGTAAACGTACCATCATTTTTCTTTTACTTCCATATAGTTAGTGCAGATCTATGGGTACGTATTTTCTTGGGTGGGAATACGCCACGTGTTCACTACAGAAGTAGTGTAGTCATAAAACCTTAGACCAGAGGCAGGAGAGTTGGACGAACTACAGTAACTATCCGAATCAGGGCGGCAGAAGAGAATTGGCGCGGGAACGCAGGAGAATTGATTTATGGTGACTTCAA
This sequence comes from Anomaloglossus baeobatrachus, assembly GCF_048569485.1. NCBI lineage: Eukaryota > Metazoa > Chordata > Amphibia > Anura > Aromobatidae > Anomaloglossus > Anomaloglossus baeobatrachus. The sequence continues at coordinate 187,383,352 of NC_134362.1, read as the reverse complement.
AATGTATCTTGAATGTATGGTCATACTACAGTAAACCTGATTTCCCCATTATAACGAGAAAAGAAAGACTTATTGTTTGTTTATACAAGACGTATCTAATAAAGTAAAAATTATGATTGATAAATGAAACCCTTAGGATGAAAAGCCGAATCGCTGGCTCAGGAGTACACCATTCTTCTGCATAGAGTTTCATAAATACAGAACGTTGGGCAATATTGAGTCTGTTCATTATAGAAGTACAGAAGAAGGGAATTTTGTTACTTACCGTAAATTCCTTTTCTTCTAGCTCCAATTGGGAGACCCAGACGATTGGGTGTATAGCTACTGCCTCCGGAGGCCACACAAAGTATTACACTAAAAAGTGTAAGGCCCCTCCCCTTCTGCATATACACCCCCCGTGGGATCACGGGCTGCTTCAGTTTTAGTGCAAAAGCAAGAAGGAGGAAAGCCAATAACTGGTTAAACAATTCAATCCGAAGGAACATCGGAGAACTGAAACCATTCAACATGAACAACATGTGTACCCGAACAACCAAAAATCCCGAAGGAACAGGGGCGGGTGCTGGGTCTCCCAATTGGAGCTAGAAGAAAAGGAATTTACGGTAAGTAACAAAATTCCCTTCTTCTTCGGCGCTCCATTGGGAGACCCAGACGATTGGGACGTCCAAAAGCAGTCCCTGGGTGGGTAAAGAAATACCTCAAGTTTGGACTGTAAAAACAGCCCTTCCCTACATGGAGGCAACCGCCGCCTGCAGGACTCTTCTACTTAGGCTGGCATCCGCCTAAGCGTAGGCATGCACCTGATAACGCTTGGTGAAGGTGTGCAGACTCGCCCAGGTAGCCGCCTGGCACACCTGCTGAGCCGTAGCCTGGTGCCGTAATGTCCAGGACGCACCCACGGCTCTGGTAGAATGGGCCTTCAGCCCTGATGGAACCGGAAGCCCAGCAGAACGGTAGGCTTCAAGAATTGGTTCCTTGATCCATCGAGCCAGGGTGGATTTGGAAGCCTGCGACCCTTTGCGCTGACCAGCGACAAGTACAAAGAGTGCATCCGAGCGGCGCAGGGGCGCCGTGCGGGAAATGTAGATTCTGAGCGCTCTCATCAGATCCAACAAATGCAAATCCAATTCATATCGATGAACTGGATGAGGACAAAAGGAAGGTAAGGAGATATCCTGACTGAGATGAAAGGGGAATACCACCTTAGGGAGAAACCCCGGAATCAGGCGCAGCACTACCTTGTCTTGGTGAAACACCAGGAAGGGAGCTTTGGATGACCGCGCTGCTAGCTCGGACACTCTCTGAAGAGACGTGACCGCTACCAAAAAGGCCACTTTCTGTGAAAGTCGAGAAAGTGAAACATCCCTCAGAGGCTCAAAGGGCGGCTCCTAGAGAGCAATTAGTACCTTGTTCAGATCCCATGGGTATAACGGCCTCTTGTACAGAGGGACAATGTGACAAACCCCCTGCAGGAACGTGCGTACCTGAGGAAGTCGTACTATGCGCTTCTGAAAGAATACAGACAGCGCTGGGACTCGTCCGTTAAGGGAGCCGAGCGACAAACCTTTTCCCAAACCAGATTGCAGGAAGGAAGGAAAAGTAGGCAATGCAAATGTCCAGGGAGACACTCCCTGAGCAGAGCACTAAGATAAGAATATCTTCCACGTCTTGTGGTAGATCTTGGCAGACGTCGGCTTCCTAGCCCGTCTCATGGTGACAATGACGTCTTGAGATAATCCTGAAGACGCTAGGATCCAGGACTCAATGGCCACACAGTCAGGGTCAGGGCTGTAGAATTCAGATGGAAAAAACGGCCCTTGGGACAGTAAGTCTGGCCGGTCTGGTAGTGCCCACGGTTGGCCGACCGTGAGATGCCACAGATGCAGGTACCACGACCTCCTCGGCCAGTCTGGGGCGACGAGGATGGCGCGGCGGCAATCGGAGCTGATCTTGCGTAGCCCTCTGGGCAACAGTGCCAGAGGGGAAAACACATAGGGTAGCTGGAACTGCGACCAATCCTGAACTAAGGCGCCTGCCGCCAGAGCTCTTTGATCGTGAGACCGCGCCATGAAAATCGGGCCCTTGTTGTTGTGCCGAGACGCCATTAGGTCGACGTCCGGCCTACCCCAGCGGCTACAGATTTCTTGAAACCCGTCCGGGTGCAGAGACCATTCCCCTGCGTCCATGCCCTGGCGACTGAGGAAGTCTGCTTCCCAGTTTTCTACGCCCGGGATGTGAACTGCGGATATGGTGTATGCTCTGTCTTCCACCCACATCAGAATCCGCCGGACTTCCTGGGAGGCTTGCCGACTGCGTGTTCCGCCTTGGTGGTTGATGTATGCCACCGCTGCGAAGTTGTCCGACTGAATTCGGATCTGTTTGCCTTCCAGCCTCTGCTGGAAGGCTTGCAGGGCAAGATACCCTGCCCAGATTTCCAGAACATTGATCTGAAGGGTGGACTCCTCTGAAGAGGGTCCTTGCCCGTCTGAGAAAGGGGTACGTTCCTGTCTAGGGACGTCGACTTCCCATCCCATTGGCGAAGAATGTCCTATAGAAGTGGACGCAGATGAAACTGCGCGAAAGGGACTGCCTCTGCATGAGGCGTCTTAAGGGGTGTGACTGGCCTTGAAGGAGAGACTGCACCCCCGTCTGTAGTGAACGCTGTATGTCCAGCGGGAGCTGCACTATCGCTGAGAGAGTGTGAAGCTCCATGCCAAGATATGTCAGCGATTGGGTCGGTGTCAGATTTAACTTTGAAAAGTTTATGATCCACCCGAAACTCTGGAGAGTCTCCAGCGCCACGTTCAGGCTGTGTTGGCATGTCTCTTGAGAGGGTGCCTTGACAAGTAGATCGTCCAAGTAAGGGATTACAGAGTGACCCTGAGAGTGCAGGACTACTCCCACTGCTGCCATGAACTTGTGAAAAGCCGTGGGGCTGTCGCCAGACCGAAGGGCAGGGCTACGAACTGAAGATGCTCGTCTTCAATAACGAATCGTAGCCAACACCGGTGCTCTGGAGCAATCGGCACGTGGAGATAAGCATCCTGATGTCTATTGACGCTAGGAAATCTCCTTGAGACATTGAGGCAATGACGGAGCGGAGGGATTCCATCCGGAACCGCCTGGTTTTCACGTGCTTGTTGAGCAGGTTTAGGTCCAAAACGGAACGGAAAGAGCCGTCGTTTTTTGGTACCACAACCAGATTGGAGTAAAAACCGTATCTTGTTCCTGAGGAGGAACAGGGATTACCACTCCTTCTGCCTGCAGAAGAGCATCGGCTCGGTCGGGAGGTGAGGAAGTTCTGAAGATCTAGTCGGAGGACGAGAACAGAACTCTATCCTGTACACGTGAGACAAAATGTCTCTCACCCACCGGTCTTTGACCTGTGGCAGCTAAATGTCGCCAAAACGGGAGAGTCTGCCACCGACCGCGGATGCGGAGAGAGAGGGCTGAACGTCATGAGGAAACCGCCTTGGTAGCGGTTCCTCCGGCTGCCTTCCTTGGGCGTGATTGAGCCCGCCAGGAATCTGCGCCTCTCTGAGCCTTTTGAGTCCTTTTGGACGAGGATAATTGGGACCTGCCCGAGCCTGGGAAGGACCGAAACCTCGACTGTCCCTTCCTCTGTTGGGTGTTGTTTGATCTGGGCTGGTTTAAGGAAGAGTCCTTACCCTTGGACTGTTTAATGATTTCATCCAATCGCTCACCAAACAGTCTGTCACCAGATAATGGCAAACTGGTTAAGCACTTTTTTGGAAGCAGAATCTGCTTTCCATTCCCTCAACCACAAGGCTCTGCGTAAAACCACGGAGTTGGCGGACGCCACTGACGTACGGCTCGTAGAGTGCAGGACAGCATTAATAGCGTAAGTCGCAATGCAGACATTGCGAGGTTAAGGACGCCATCTGCGGCACAGATGTACATGTGACAGTGTCCACGTGTGCAAGACCAGCTGAAAGAGCTTGGAATGCCCATACGGCTGCGAATGCCGGAGCAACCGACACGCCGATAGCTTCATAGACAGAATTCAACCAGAGGACCATCTGTCTGTCAATGGCATCTTCAAGTGAAGTCCCATCTTCCACTGCAACTATGGATCTAGCCGCAAGCCTGGAGATTGGGGGATCCACCTTTGGACACTGGGTCCAGCGCTTGACCACGTCAGGGAGAAAAAAGGATAACGTGTATCCTTAATACGATTGGAGAACGCTTATCTGGATAAGTGTGGTGTTTCCGGATTGCTTCTCTGAAGTCAGAGTGGCCAGAAAAGTACTCAATATACGCTTGAGATACTGAAAAGGGATTTCTCCTGCTGTGAAGCTGACTCCTCCACCGGAGGAGCTGAGGGAGAAATATCCAACATTCCATTGATGGACGCTATAGGATCATTCACCATGGCGTCACCATCCGGTGTATCCGGATTGAGAGCGGTCTCAGGATCAGAGTCCTGATCAGCTACGTCTGCCTCATCATACAGAGAGTCCTGCTGGGACCCTAACCAGTGATGAAGCCGAGTGCCGCTCCCAGCAAGCTCGCTTAGACTGTCTGGGACTGTCGTCCGTGTCAGAGCCTGCGCCCTGGGATGCATGGGACCCCCCCGGAGCACTGATTTGTTCCAAATGAGGGCGGCCAGGGAGCATTGTATCAACATTGCCCATGGTCCGTCTGGACTGCAAAGTCTCTAAGATGTTAGTCACAGTCACAGACAATCTATCAGCCGAAACTGCAACTCCGTCCCTGTCCCTGGACAGGGTTCACAGGTGGTTCCTTTGGCCACCTCTAGCAGAGACCCCGGCTGACCAAGTGCTACAGGGGAGCATTGCACACAATGGGGACAGTGGAACCTGCCGTGTGGAACAGTATCACGTGCAGTACAAGCAGCATAGAAAGCCTGTGCCTTGGCACCCTTTCTTTTTTGCTGCTGTTGTCTAGCCATCTAGAAGCATATAGCCAAGAATAGCGACCGTACAGTGCAATGTATAGCATACAAGCAGAAAGTACAAATGAACACTTCAGCACATGCAGTACAAGCAGCATAGAAAGCCTGTGCCTTAGCACCCTTGCTTTTTTGCTGCTGTTGTCCAGCCATCTAGGAGTATATAGCCAAGAATAGCGACCGTACAGTGCAGTGTATAGCATACCAGCATAAAGTACAAATGACCACTTCAGCACATGCAATACAAGCAGCCTAGAAAGCCTGTGCCTTAGCACCCTTGCTTTTTGCTGCTGTAGTCTAGCCATCTAAGCATAAAGTACAAATGGCATTAGTGGGGTCAGCACTCCAGGTGCTGCTTACCGCCCGCACAAAAGCGGGTGTGTGGTCGCCCGAATCCTGTGACTGGTTGCCCAGAGCTTGTCTCCCTTCTCCAGCCCAGACTGCGTGCAGGAATGGCTGCCGGCGTCTTGTGAAGAGGGGCGGGCCGTGGGCGTGCCCCAGACAAGAGCGGGAAACTGGCGTCCCACTGTGTCCAGTGAAGGGGGCTGGAGAATGCAAAGCAGACTCCAGCTCTCGGCGCTGACTTTCTGTACAGCGTCCCGCCCCTCCCCTGACTGGCAGGGCTGGGGGCGGGAACGAAGCGAAAACTAGGCCGCAAAGCCGGGGACTCGAGTAATAAGCGCGGCCGTCCTATGTGCACGGCCAGCGCGGAAGTCCCCGGCGCACCACAAGTCCCAGCCGCGCCACAGTGTAAAACACCCCGCAGCGGCCGGCGCGGCAGTTTCTAACACATAAATTCACTCAGCTAAGCTGCAGTGAATAATAGCACAAGCGCTCCGCGCTGTTGTCCCCGGCGCACTAGCACTCCCAGCAATGCTGGTGTGTGTGTGCGCGATGTGTACGGGGACACAGAGTACCTTAATGTAGCAGGGCCCTGTCCCTGACGATACCCAGCTCCATATCCAGCAGGTTCTCCGGGTCTGTGGATGGAGCCCGGTCTCAGTGCCTGGAGACCGGTAAGATCCCACTTCACCCAGAGCCCTGAGGGGGGATGGGGAAGGAAAACAGCATGTGGGCTCCAGCCTCCATACCCGCAATGGATACCTCAACCTTACAAACACCGCCGACAAAAGTGGGGTGAGAAGGGAGCATGCTGGGGGCCCCATATGGGCCCACTTTTCTTCCAACCGACATAGTCAGCAGCTGCTGCTGACTAAAAACAGTGGAGCTATGCGTGCGTGTCTGACCTCCTTCGCACAAAGCATGAAAACTGAAGCAGCCCGTGATCCCACGGGGGGTGTATATGCAGAAGGGGAGGGGCCTTACACTTTTTAGTGTAATACTTTGTGTGGCCTCCGGAGGCAGTAGCTATACACCCAATCGTCTGGGTCTCCCAATGGAGCGCCGAAGAAAGAATATTTTAAAGGGGGTTTCCACTACTATGGTATTAGGAGATGTCATCAATATCAGACAGTGGGGGTCTGGCACTTGGCACAATCAGCTGGCAGGATCAGGATGTAGAGCGTCTATGGAGCAGACCGCCGCCGCGCCGTCTCACCCCTTAGTAGCTGCAGATCACATGTTGATCAGTTGATCGCCAATTGTTTAGCTCCCAGTTGATTTTGCCACGAAAAGACTTTTCTGACCACACATTTCCCCAAAACCATGGCCAAGTAACACAGAAATGGCTCAAGTGTACCACACCGGACACAACTGTCCTTTATGATATATGCCCTAACGGGTATGGGCACCTCGTTACTCCTTCTTGCTTACATCAGAATGATGTCCAACATTTATAGCGGTGTGGTTTGTACCACGAAAATGTCCTAATGCACTGTTACTGAACACGATCAGGCCCGGTTTTCAGCCTTGGAGCACGTGCCCTTGACATCTTTAAGACGCCGGTTGCACCTGATGAGTTTTTGAAGCAACAAACGCGTCAGGAAAATGCCAACAGTCTTTTTTCTGAAGCATCTTCTTTGGTTTCTATTTATTTTAGTGGCGTCTTTTTTTTAAATTGTGAGCAACTTCCGAACGGAAGAAAGACCGGTCACTTTTAGCCACTTCACAGCTTTCGAAGCCCGAAGTGGTCAAAGTGGTTGTCCACTTCTTAATCATTGATGGCCTATTCTTAGGATTGGCCGATCAGGCCTTGATGACCTCAGTCCGACACCCGGGCACCCCCACCGATCAGCTGTGCCTGGTGCCGGCATCTAGAATTGCTCAATCCTGAAGCTGCTCCGTCAACTGATAACGGCAGAGGCTGGGTATTACACATCCACCACCTATTCAAATCAATATGCGGCAGATTTGCAGTACCCGGCCCCGGCTGTAATCAGTTGACAGAGCAGCTCCGGAATTGAGCACTTCCAACCTCGCGGCACCGAGAATAGCTGATCGTTGGGAGTGCTGGGTGTCTGACTCCTGCCGATCACACATTGATGACCTGTGCTAAGGATAGACCATCAATGTAAAAGTAATGGACAACCCCTTTAAAGGGAACCTGTCTGCAGATTTGGTGACTATAAGCTGCGGCCACCACCAGTGGGCTCTTATATACAGTATGTTAGAATAACTGTATATAAGAGGCAAGGCCGCTGTGTATAACATAAAAATCACTTTATAATACTTACCTAGGTGGTGATCCAGTCCGATGGGTGTCGCCGCTCTCCGGTCCAGCACTTCCTCTTCTCCGATCCGATGGGTGTCGCCGCTCTCCGGTTCAGCGCCTCCTCTCTACAGTCCGGTCCGATGGGTGTCGCTGCTCTCCAGTCCAGCACCTTCTCTTCTCTGATCCGATGGGCGTCGCTGCTCTCCAGTCCAGCACCTCCTCTTCTCCGATCCGATGGGTGTCGCCGCTCTCCAGTCCAGCACCTCCTTTTCTCCGATCCGGTCCGATGGGTGTCGCTGCTCTCCAGTCCAGCACCTCCTCTTCTCTGATCCGGTCCGATGGGTGTCGCTGCTCTCCGGTCCAGCACCTCCTCTTCTACGATCCGGTCTGACGGGTGTCACCGCTCTCCAGTCCAGCACCTCCTCTTGTCCGATTCGGTCCAATGGGTGTCGCTGCTCTCCAGTCCAGCACCTTCTCTTCTCCGATGGGTGTCGCTGCTCTCCAGTCCAGCACCTCCTCTTCTACGATCCGGTCTGATGGGTGTCACCGCTCTCCAGTCCAGCACCTCCTCTTGTCCGATTCGGTCCAATGGGTGTCGCTGCTCTCCAGCCCAGCACCTCCTCTTCTCCGATCCGGTCCGATGGGTGTCGCCGCTCTTCGGTCCAGCATCTCCTCTTGTCCGATTTGGTCCAATGGGTGTCGCTGCTCTCCGGTCCAGCACCTCCTCTTCTCCGATCCGATGGGTGTCGCTGCTCTCCAGTCCAGCACCTTCTTTTCGCCGATCCGATGGGTGTCGCTGCTATCCAGTCCAGCACCTCCTCTTCTCCGATCCGGTCCGATGGGTGTCGCCGCTCTCCGGTCCAGCACCTCCTCTTCTCCGATCCGGTCCGATGGGTGTCGCCGCTCTCCGGTCCAGCACCTCCTCTTCTACGGTCCGGTCCGATGGGTGTCACCGCTCTCCAGTCCAGCACCTCCTCTTCTCCGATTCGGTCCGATGGGTGTCGCCGCTCTCCAGTCCAGCACCTCCTCTTCTCCGATCCGGTCTGATGGGTGTCGCCGCTCTCCAGTCCAGCACCTCCTCTTCTCCGATCCGGTCTGATGGGTGTCGCCGCTCTCCAGTCCAGCACCTCCTCTTCTCCGATTCGGTCCGATGGGTGTCGCCGCTCTCCAGTCCAGCACCTCCTCTTCTCCGATCCGGTCCGATGGGTGTCACCGCTCTCCAGTCCAGCACCTCCTCTTCTTCGATCCGGTCTGATGGGTGTCACCGCTCTCCAGTCCAGCACCTCCTCTTCTCCGATCCGGTCTGATGGGTGTCGCCGCTCTCCAGTCCAGCACCTCCTCTTCTCCGATCCGGTCTGATGGGTGTCGCCGCTCTCCAGTCCAGCACCTCCTCTTCTACGATCCGGTCTGATGGGTGTCACCGCTCTCCAGTCCAGCACCTCCTCTTCTCCGATTCGGTCCGATGGGTGTCGCCGCTCTCCAGTCCAGCACCTCCTCTTCTCCGATCCGGTCCGATGGGTGTCACCGCTCTCCAGTCCAGCACCTCCTCTTCTCCGATCCGGTCTGATGGGTGTCACCGCTCTCCAGTCCAGCACCTCCTCTTCTCCGATTCGGTCCGATGGGTGTCGCCGCTCTCCAGTCCAGCACCTCCTCTTCTCCGATTCGGTCCGATGGGTGTCGCCGCTCTCCGGTCCAGCACCTCCTCTTCTCCGATCCGGTCCGATGGGTGTCGCCGCTCTCCGGTCCAGCACCTCCTCTTCTACGGTCCGGTCCGATGGGTGTCACCGCTCTCCAGTCCAGCACCTCCTCTTCTCCGATTCGGTCCGATGGGTGTCGCCGCTCTCCAGTCCAGCACCTCCTCTTCTCCGATCCGGTCTGATGGGTGTCGCCGCTCTCCAGTCCAGCACCTCCTCTTCTCCGATCCGGTCTGATGGGTGTCGCCGCTCTCCAGTCCAGCACCTCCTCTTCTCCGATTCGGTCCGATGGGTGTCGCCGCTCTCCAGTCCAGCACCTCCTCTTCTCCGATCCGGTCCGATGGGTGTCACCGCTCTCCAGTCCAGCACCTCCTCTTCTTCGATCCGGTCTGATGGGTGTCACCGCTCTCCAGTCCAGCACCTCCTCTTCTCCGATCCGGTCTGATGGGTGTCGCCGCTCTCCAGTCCAGCACCTCCTCTTCTCCGATCCGGTCTGATGGGTGTCGCCGCTCTCCAGTCCAGCACCTCCTCTTCTACGATCCGGTCTGATGGGTGTCACCGCTCTCCAGTCCAGCACCTCCTCTTCTCCGATTCGGTCCGATGGGTGTCGCCGCTCTCCAGTCCAGCACCTCCTCTTCTCCGATCCGGTCCGATGGGTGTCACCGCTCTCCAGTCCAGCACCTCCTCTTCTCCGATCCGGTCTGATGGGTGTCACCGCTCTCCAGTCCAGCACCTCCTCTTCTCCGATTCGGTCCGATGGGTGTCGCCGCTCTCCAGTCCAGCACCTCCTCTTCTCTGATCCGATGGGTGTCGCTGCTCTCTTGTTCGGTACCTCTTCTCTGCTGTGATCGCCGACCTCCTCCTTCTAAGGCTCGTGTGCATGATGCATCCTACATCATCCAGATAGGCCAGCATTGCGGTCCTGCGCAGGCGCACTGTGATCAGCTCAGGGCAGATCAAAGTATTGCAGTGCGCATGTGCGGGCGGTCTGTATCCTTTCCTTGCGTCTGCACATTACAGTACTTCGATTTCGTATGAGCTGGGAGTGCGCCTACGCAGGACCTCAATGTCGGCCTGTGTGGATGACTTAGAATGCGTCATGCAAACGGGCCTCAGAAGAAGGAGGACGGAGATCGCAGCAGAGAGGAGGCGCCGGACCGGAGAGTAGCGACACCCATCGGACCGGACCGCCTCCCCCATGTGAGTATTATAAAGAGTATTATAAAGTGATTTTTACATTACATAGTGCGGCCTGGGCTCTTATATACAGTATTCTGGAATGCTGTATATAAGAGCCCACTGGTGGTGGCCACAGCTTATAGTCGCCAAATCTGGTGAAATTTTCCCTTTAAAAGAAGTTCAAAAAGACTAAAAATGCACAGCAAATTGTCTTCACATTGCAGTGCATATATATATTTTTTTTAGCATTTTTCAAGCCCTTTTTCAGGCAGAATGCCATACAGCATCTGTTCCTGTTCTTTCCCGCAGTCCCCGTGGCCTGTGCTCCTCCAAAATTCCTGCTCACCCAATCACCCCAGTATAAAACATTTTTTCCAGTGTGTCCAGAGAGGGGCGAGGATGCCCAGATCAGCGGAGAAGGGGTAAGAGTTGGAACTGGAGCTCTTAATTGCGCTCCAATTTGGACCAGTCGCGTAGCTGAACCGCTGCGCCGAAACGAGCACTCAGCCTCCGCAGCACTGGAGAAACGCGTGGGAACTGAAGTTGAAAATGGGGCAAGGACCCCTCAGAGACAGCGGTGGAAAGCCCTATGAAGACTTTAGCAGTCAGAAGGGCAAATGTCAAGAGGCTCTGAGATGATATTGGGGTGGGATTTCCCTGGCAGGGATCCGCCAGCATTAGCATTCACGGGTTCTAAGGGCATGCGGGGAGTTGTAGTTCCCCAGCAGCTGGTGTGCTTATCGTGGCACTAGGGTCGTACATTTGTGCCTTATTCTCTGTATCTGGACCTTTAGGCTCGGTGGCATTGTGGCATCACAGCCATATTCCGTATTCCCAGCCCTGTCAAGTCCGGAACAATCGTCATTTGATGTTTACCATGTGATTGGGTCTAATTCTGCAGAGCCTGCCATACCTCACATGAGACACATTACCAAGCCGAATACTGGAGCTCCCGGCTTCACACTTCATGAGATTTGCCGGACGCTCACGTGTCCTCGCTGCTGGACGGACACAAAACACGTGATCCAGACCCGGAGCCGCCAAACGCATCATCACGACACCGGCGCTGTGTGGTGCGGCTATATTTATTATACTGTACAGTTCGTGTGAAAAGTGTGCGGATGACGAGGAGGGACGGCTGCACCCGGCGTCAGTCCCACTCCTCATCTCCTTCCCCATCGGGGTTGTCCTCCCGCGGAGGCTCCTGGAACTGGATATTCGCCAGCATGTCCCTCATCGCTGCCATCAGCCGGTTCACCCCTCGATTCAAGTCCTGGACAGCTCCGGCCACTTCACCCTCGGTGGCGGCCTCGCCCTACAAAAAAAAAAAAATACCGGATAAGGAGATATTTTTAGGTACATGGACACCAGAGAACAATAGCTCATAATACAAGGCATGAAATTCAGCCACTCCGAATCATCAAAGACATAAAGATGAAATCAAAGATTCCGCTTACTCGTCTCAAGACGTCAGTAGATCCCAATCATAGCACCCACCAAACGCGGAAATAGTAATGAGATTATATCTATTATGTCCAATGCCTGACGCTCGGAGGGTTCATGTCAGAAGCAGGAACAATTCATGTGATAGATTGTGATAAAATGTGATTCCCAGAAGGGAGAGCATTCAGGGACAACGTCTGCAAAAGGCAGTGCAATGGGGGAGCACTATAAAATGTATAAGATCAGGCGCCGCACCCCCCCGGGTGTATAACAGCTCACCCCTTGCCCCCCTCCCCCCCAGTGTATAACATCCGGCCCCTCACCTACCCCGGTGTATGACATCCAGCCCCTCACCTCCAGTGTATAACATCTCGTCCCTTGCCACCCCCAGGGTATAACATCTGACCCCACGCGCCCCCCCCCCCAGTGTATAACATCCAGCTCCTTGCCACTCCCAGTGTATAACATCCCGTCCCTCGCCACCCCCAGGGAATAACATCTGGCACCCAATGTATAACATCTGGCCCTTCCCGATGTATATCCTCCCCTCCCCCGACATATTCCTTATGCCTTTACTAACATGTGACGGATAGGCTGGTGCTGCAGAGATCACTGATACCAGCGCATCCTGTAATAGGAGTCTCCGGGATAACACATCCGTTCATGACATTTCTCCCTTTTAAATCTTCCTCATCACCTGTGACTGATATTACTGAGAAGTGGAAGGAATCGCAGCAACTCAGCCACAAAGTAATGTTACAGAGCGGGGGCCGAGTGCTGAGGAGCAGAAAAGTGCCCACCGCTCTGCTGACCCCATAACTGCAGAGTCCAAACCTCCTCCAGTAACATCACCACAAACACTTCGCTGGGAGCTTCATGGCCGAGCAGCTGAAGTAGCCGTACATCACTAAGCACAATGCCGAGCTGTACATCACCAAGCACAATGCCGAGCCGTACATTACCAAGCACAATGCCGAGCCGTACATCACCAAGCACAATGCCGAGCCGTACATCACCAAGCACAATGCCGAGCCGTACATCACCAAGCACAATGCCGAGCCGTACATCACCAAGCACAATGACGAGCCGTACATCACCAAGCACAATGACGAGCCGTACATCACCAAGCACAATGACGAGCCGTACATCACCAAGCACAATGCCGAGCCGTACATCACCAAGCACAATGCCGAGCCGTACATCCCCAAGCACAATCCCGAGCCACACATCACCAAGCACAATGCCGAGACATACATCACCAAGCACAATGCCGAGCCATACATCACCAAGCACAATGCCGAGCCATACATCACCAAGCACAATGCCGAGCCGTACATCACCAAGCACAATGCCGAGCCGTACATCACCAAGCACAATGCCGAGCCGTACATCACCAAGCACAATGCCGAGCCGTACATCACCAAGCACAATGCCGAGCCGTACATCCCCAAGCACAATCCCGAGCCACACATCACCAAGCACAATGCCGAGCCATACATCACCAAGCACAATGCCGAGCCACACATCACCAAGCACAATGCCGAGCCGCACATCACCAAGCACAATCCCGAGCCACACATCACCAAGCACAATGCCGAGCCATACATCACCAAGCACAATGCCGAGCCACACATCACCAAGCACAATGCCGAGCCACACATCACCAAGCACAATGCCGAGCCGTACATCACCAAGCACAATGCCGAGCCGTACATCACCAAGCACAATGCCGAGCCGTACATCACCAAGCACAATGCCGAGCCGTACATCACCAAGCACAATGCCGAGCCGTACATCACCAAGCACAATGCCGAGCCGTACATCACCAAGCACAATGCCGAGCCGTACATCACCAAGCACAATGCTGAGCCGTACATCACCAAGCACAATGCTGAGACATACATCACCAAGCACAATGCCGAGCCATACATCACCAAGCACAATGCTGAGCCATACATCACCAAGCACAATGCCGAGCCGTACATCACCAAGCACAATGCCGAGCCGTACATCACCAAGCACAATGCCGAGCCGTACATCACCAAGCACAATGCCGAGCCGTACATCACCAAGCACAATGCCGAGCCATACATCACCAAATCGAAATCTTAATTCTTCAGCACAAGACGTTGTGGACAATTGTAACTTCCAACTTTTTGTTCAAAGGAGTGGTACACCCCTCATATTAGTTTTTAACATCTGGGAAACCCTCTACTTTCCAGCTGCCATCTTGCAATCCAGCTGCTTTTAATTTATATGTAGGGACCCAACCACTTCCCTGCACCATCTGATCGCCCCTCCATCGCCTTTCAGTGTGTAGCCCCCATTCTACTCACACCCATAGTTCTCTTTCTCCTCGTTATCTCCATCCCTACCCCGAAAAACAGTCACATGAGTGTACCCATCGCCCCTCTCCAGAAACGATCTGTACAGGGATAAACAGCTGCAGCCGGGGAAGAAAACTGATAAGATGCTGCTCCCACCCCAGGGACAAATTAGGATAAAATGAGGCATTGTGTGTATTTTTGGCCGATTCCGACAATAACATGGGTGTGTGATAGAAACACACAGAACATACGCTGCTCATCAACAGCAATTCATACATCCGTGAGACATGGCCGAGATTTACACCATACACAGGGTACGGGAAAGGGGCGAAATGTTCTATTGTGCCTCCTGGCCATCCAGCACTAAGGATGTCCCCAAAGAGCCTAACACAAACCTCCTATCTAGTACTAATCCCCTCCCAATAGTAAAAGGGGGGTATCTGTCTCTTTAAAAATGGCCGTCTTAGCAATATTAGATCACTGCAAATCATCTACTTTGTATATTGAAACCTGAGTCCTATATTTCCAGGAGGAATGACAGAGGAATATCACGTCGAGTTCTAAAAAAAGAATTCAAGGGGGAGTAAATCAATTTCACGCTTGCTCTTTGAGTACCGTATTTTTTCGTTTTATAAGACGCACCCCATACTTAGAGGAAAAAATGGGGTCCATCTTATAATCCGGTAGTGTCTTACAGGAGGGGGGCGGCAGCGGGGTTTGAGGAGGCAGGGACAGTGCTGGAGTAGGACGATGCTGCAGGCGGTGCTGGGGGTGTCCCGGATTCTCGCTACAGACAGCGGCACTGTCAGGCAGGAGGAGCATCCAGGAACTCTCTGCGGTGCGGGCTTCAAAGAAATGATGCCCGGAGTTGGCGCGTGTGCAGATTGAGCAGATACCTCAATCATAAGCCGAGATCTCATCTGCGCATGCGCCATTTTCCTTTAGTCCGCTGCTGGGACATGAATGGGCCGGAGATGGCGCATGCACAGATGAGAGCATGAGCAGAGAGAGCTCCATCTGTGCACGCATCGCCTCCAGGCGCAATTTCCCTTTAGTCCGCTGCTGGAAGATCAATGAGCCAGAAGCAGCGCATGCATAGATAAGATTTCGAGCCGACAACTCAATCTGCACATACATCGCCTCCAGGCGCTATTTCCCTTTAGTCCGCTGCTAGGAGATCATTGGGCTGGAGGCGGTGCATGCGCAGATGAGATCATAAACCGAAAGCTCCATTTGCGCATGCGCTGACTCCGGGCACCAATGTTGAAGCCCACACCGCCAAAATTTAAGGTGGCGGCCCCGGCCTCACCACCCACAGCACAGCAGAGCCCACCGTCCACAGTACAGCCTGCAGCACGCCCCTGTCTCACCGCCCACAGTACAGCCTGAAGCATGCCCCTGCCTCACCGCCCACAGTACAGCCTGAAGCAAGCCCCTGCCTCACCGCCCACAGTACAGCCTGAAGCAAGCCCCTGCCTCACCGCCCACAGTACAGCCTGCAGCATGTCCCTGCCTCACCGCCCACAGTACAGTCTGCAGGACGCCCCTGCCTCACCGCCCGCAGTACAGCCTGCAGCAAGCCCCTGCCTCACCAGCCACAGTACAGCCTGCAGCATGCCCCTGCCTCACCAGCCACAGTACAGCCTGCAGCATGCCCCTGCCTCACCAGCCACAGTACAGCCTGCAGCACTCCCCTGCCTCACCGCCCACAGTACAGCCTGCAGCACTCCCCTGCCTCACTGCCCACAGTACAGCCTGCAGCACTCCCCTGCCTCACCGCCCACAGTACAGTCTGCAGCATGCCCCTGCCTCACCGCCCGCAGTACAGTCTGCAGGACGCCCCTGCCTCACCGCCCGCAGTACAGCCTGCAGCAAGCCCCTGCCTCACCGCCCGCAGTACAGTCTGCAGGACGCCCCTGCCTCACCGCCCGCAGTACAGCCTGCAGCAAGCCCCTGCCTCACCACCCATAGTGCACAGTACATCCCGCAGCACGCCCCTGCCTCCTGTGACCCCCTCTCCCCTACCTCCTGGTAAGCTACATTCAGCTTATAAGATGCATCCCTCATTTTCCTCCCAAATTTTTGGGAGGAAAAGTGTGTCTTCTAATCCGAAAAATACGGTACATGAACAGACCTCCCATAATAAATGGTACCAGTGCGTGGCATAACAGGCTGCAAGAGGTGATGACAGTAGTATGGCACGTAACCGCTGAAGTCGTTGACTGGCAGCAGCGGTCACGCGCTGCTATAGCATATCATCACTGGCAGCTGGAGATGTACACAAATGGGAGCAAACAGTAAAAAGCATCAAAGGGCAGCATACATGGAGGAGAATCCCATTCTCACCCACCTGCATGTTAAAATTTGGCAAAAGTGATCTAAAGAACAGAGATAAGGTTCCTTCATTGGATGGCCGCTGCGTCCTGGAAGGGAAGAAGAGTAGAATAGTAAAAAAACAAAAAACACAACAAAGACTAGAAACCAACAAGCAGATGGCACCTACCTCTCCGGCCTTGTGTAGGACACCACAGAGTCCAGAGGGGGTAACGGATCAAAGCTGAGCACCGGCTGAGAGAGGACGTCCTGAGGACGGGAGAAATGTACATTAAGAATAAGATTACCATCTTGGATTTTATGGCTTAAGATGCAGTGTTCTGATATAAGACGGCACCTCAGTGGGACTTTAAAGGGAACCTGTCAGGTCCAATATGCACCCAGAACCACAAGCTGTTCTGGGTACATATTGCTAATCCCTGCCTAACCGTCCCTGTATCTAGTAGCATAGATAAAGGGATCTTTAGAAAAAGTATTTCTAAAGATCCTTTATGATATGCTAATGAGGCCAGGGACTAGTCACAGGGGCGTTACTTCCCTTGGCTAGTTGGCCCCCTTATGAATATGCAGCATCAGAGGCATGGTCGCTCTCACCTCTGCTGCCACCTTGTGGTTTTCAACTCTATGCATATGATCAGAACGTCCCTGGACTTCTGGTCATGTGCACTACACCAATTTGAACCCGGGACGCGTAAACCCGACTTCATAGTACGCATGACTGGAAGTCATGCGCACTGAGCCGAAATCCAGTGTTGGGCGCGGTGGCAGCAGAGAGCGGTGAGATCGACCATGCCTCTGACGCTGCACATTCATTAGCATGTTATTATGCTCACAGGGACGTCCCAATATATTAAGGAGGCCGACTAGCCAAGGGGAATATCGCCCATGTGACTAGTCCCTGGCCTCATTAGCATATGATAAAAGATCTTTAGAAATACTCATTTTATAGATCCCATTATCTAGGCAGGGATTAGCAATATGCACCCAGAACTGCTGGTGGTACTGGGTGCATACAGATCTGACAGGATCCCTTTAAGTTTTCCGACCTTGCTGGGATCCCCATCTTTAGTCTCTCCCCTCCCCCGTGCGACTGTCCCACGAGTGCGCCCTTCTACTTCTGCTTGTCGCGATATCACAAGGGATGTCACGACCACCGAGAGGCGGATGACAGTTTTCTACGGGTCGCAATTTTCCCGCCATGCGCAGATCAGGAGAGGAAGGAATGAAGATGAAGAGGAGATATTATCTGTATTATGTAAGATCGGCCTCGTCGAGACTTCGTGCTAAATTCAATTATCCACAGAGAAGACCCATGATATGTCCCCTTTAGAGCGGCAATTTCACAGCATCAGCCGTCCCCAATCAATATCGAACAGTGTATTAGCGCGGTCCGTAAATGTCCGCAACGCGACAGGGTCCTGCAGAAAATAGAACCATGTCTCATATGTTACATCATTTTACTGTCTTAAAGGGAACCTGTCAGGTCCGCTCTACCATCCAACCCAGCAGCATTGCTACCTGCCCAAATTCCCTGCCTAACCAGCCCTGTATAACGCTTTTCAAAACAAATGAAGCTTGAGGTTTCCATCCACAAAAGTGACACTGTGGCTTGGAGAAGGTCGAAATTCCCTGGTGGAAGAAACACACGACCCACTCAGATGTCGAAGGTCACGCTAGCTGGACTGGCATCCGAAATCATTTTGTCTGTTGAATGATTCAACCGAAGAGCACCGAGGAATCCAAGGTTCTCCTCCACGGATGGAACCTTCACCAAAAGATCATCTGGATTGGGGATGAAGGATGGTCTAGGGGAAATAAAAAGGAGGAAGACCCTCCAGGGGAAAGACCCTAAGCAGAAATAAAGGAAGATGAGGGTCGGATTATATTCACCCTTCCGACGTCCATAGGGTCACACTTTTGGTGGCCTCTCAACTGTGGGAACAGCGGCACCCTGATGTGGCAGCATCCTCAAAAGATGGAGAAAGCTGTCTTCTGTTACAGCTAAATATTAGTTCAGAACACCTCCTGCCATTTTTCTGTACCTCAGTTCTCCATTCGCCACGACACCACCCACGTGTACAGGGTGCTGTCGTGGACTCCGGAAAATTCCATTACCAGTAAGTAATTTAGTCTTTTCCATTCGCCACGACAGCACCCTGTACACGTGGGTGCTGTCGTGGACTCCGGAAACTCCCATTACCGGTAAGTAATTTAGTCTTTCTATGCATTATTGAATTGCTTTGCCTTCTTTTCATGTCGAAGCTTTGTCTTTTTGGCCATGATTCTTCCATGAAGATGACTTCTGGATCGGATTTCTCAGAACAGTCCACCACTGTTCTCAATATTGTCCTGTTCTTCAAAAAAGCTTTAACAGCACATCCTAAAACCTAAGCTGCTTTGTAAGCTTTGCCTGGGCGAGACCTTGCCGATTCAGTATAACTACCTTGTTTCTTATTGCTTGTGACATGAACCTGTCTTCCACAACCTCACCATTGTAGTAGATTGGCTGTTCCTCACCCAGTTTTAAGCAACCTACAAGGCTGGTTCTGTTTTTGTTTCAACCAACAAATATTATGATAATTGTACTGTAACGCTCACAGACGGTGTAGAGGCAGCAAGCGGGGTTAGTGGACCCATGGGACCACTAGACTTACCCCTTAGTGGGGCTTAACTAAGTGCCCACTGTGAGTCGGACGCCAGGAACCACTCCCAGGGCAGTGACGTGACTGCGGCAGCTAACTTGCAGGACAGGTGATGGACTCAGGAATAGTCAGGTACAGGTGGGGTGACTGAGGCAGGCTATACAGGCAGGCACGGACAGGAATGGTGGGCATGGGAAGGGATAGACAGATATGGGAAGGCAGGTACTTTAAATGGACGCAGGGTTAACAGGACCTGACAACTATCTAGGTAGCACACTGGAGACTGACTAATTAGAAGTATTGCCCAGGCACCTCCCCTAATGGGAGGGTGCCTTAAATACACTGTGCCTTTCAGCCACAGGCTGAAGCATTTCCTCTAAACAGTACATTGACCCTTTAAGAGGAGGATCGGTGTGTGCGCGTCTTAGGTGCACTCTTGGGAACCCTGTGCAGCATGTACAGGGCCCGGGAGGGGAAGGAGGTAGCCGCACATGTGGATGACCAGGGGAGTGCGGGGGAGGACGCAACCCGGCTGCGGCGGTAATTCCTAACTTTGTGCAAGTGGACCTAGAAGAATTAATGCCATAATCAAATTATATTAATAAAAAAAAAAAAAAAAACAAGTTATGGAAAAAATTAGCAATTTTACACCACTCCTTCGCTCAAAACGCACTAAGCATCAGAGGTATCTTTTGGTGATTACGTTATGGAAATGAAAGCGTTGGCTTGGAAAAATCAGCCCGAGGACGTGTTCGCTGCAGATTCTTAGTATTGTCTGAGCTTCCACAAAAAGGCTTTGTTTGCAATGACATCTCACCGTAACAAGAAACACTTGACATCTTGTGATACCGTGAACATTAGGATCTTGGAGAATGAAAATTGTGAAAAAAAGGATAAGAAGGGGGGGGGGGGGGCAAAAAAAAAAAAAAAAAAAATCCGCCCTCTTGCTTTTAGCAGGGGGGAGGGATACTCACCATGGGCAACGCGGAGTTCGCCCCCTTGATCTCGGACAGGATGACATGACGATGGATGTTCCTGGGGGCGCTCTGGTACCGAGTCTTTCTCCTGGCGATGGAAAAAAAAAAATAAATAAAAAAATGCAACAATCACAAGTCTTTCTAAATCCGGCTATTTATACCCAGAGATTGGGCTTTCATCTCATCAATGGCTCTTGTTCCCGAATGTTCACACTCCTCGCAGCCTGACTCCTTGGCAAGAGCCTCCTGATCCGTCAGCGCGAAAATGGGATTTTCTGTGCCATAGCTTCCTAAATTATTTGGATTCATAGACTTTTATGGCAGGGGGAGCCCCTGTGGCCGCCCACTCTGCAGACACAGAGGCTAGGAAGTATCATTTAGTTTTATAGCCGACGCTTACTGCCAAAAGATAAAGCAGGATCCCGGAATATACGTGGCAGGGGTCCAGCTCTGCGGGTTCATCAGTGTGCTGGAAATACCGGCAGCGAGGCTACAGCCGGGCAGACTGACATCTTACATATTGTGCTAATTCAAGGATGTCATCTGCTCCCTTCGTTAAAACCCACATTTTTTTGGACAGTAGCGCCCCCTTCTGCAGGAAGAACTTATTTATATATTACTTAAAGGGATTTTTCCATTACTTTTACATTGATAGCCTGTCCTTAGAATGGATCATCGATGTCGGATTGGCTGAGGTCCGACACCCCGCACCCCTGCCGATCCGCAATTCTCGGTTCCGGCAATGCTTAGTTCCGGTGCTGCTCCGTTTCTGCACATCCGCCTCCTATTAATTAGAATGACGACAGAGAAGACGGAGCAGCTCCGGAACTGAGCATTCCCGGCTGCATGCTGCCGCCGCCAGGACTGAAAACGACTGATCGGCGAGGGTGCGGGGTGTCAGACCACAGCCAATCAGACATTGATGACCCGTCTTAAGGATAGGCCATCAATGTAAAAGAAGTGGACAACCCCTTTAAAAAGGAACCTGTCAGGTGTCCTATGCACTCCAAGCAAGCAGCATTTACATTTGCCTATTCAAATCCCCTCCCTAACAATCCCTGTATGACACCATTCCCTAAAATAAAACGTTAAAACACTTATTACCTCTGTGTTCCCTATTCAATTTAGGACTGTGACTAATAGATGGGGCGTCAGTTTCCCCAGACTAGTCAGCCCTTATTCTGTGTGCTCTTGATATCATGATTTCTAAAAGCAGCATCACCACCAGCTCCTGGAGATATTGCGCATGCACACGACTCATTCCGGCCATATCAGTGCTCCTTTAAAGCCGGATGTAAGATCTTGCGCATGCGCACGACTCATTCCGGCCGCGTCAGTGCACCTTTTGAAGCCAGGCGTTTGTTTTTCGGCTACAGAGGTACACTGCGCACAATCGAAAGTGTAGAAAACCTCAGATCATGCGCAGTGCACCCTCTGAAGCTGGGGGTGTCCACCCTGCCTCTAAGACGTACCGACACGCCCGGAATGAGCCGCGCATGTGCAAGATCTCCATTAGCAGGTGGTGACGTCGGCTAATGAAAATCATGTTATCAAGCCCACAGAGGCGTAATAACACAGAAAAAAGGCCCCTGCTACTGGTCGCAGGCCTAATTTGAATAAGAAAAACAGAGGTAATACATTTTTGGTTTAAGTTATATTTTAGAGAATGGCATCATACAGAGATGGTTAGGGCGGGAATTTGGACACGCGAATGTTAAAGCTGCTGACTTGGAGGGCATAAGGCGCCCGGCTGGCCTGGAGGGCATAAGGCGCCCGGCTGGCCTGGAGGGCATAAGGCGCCCGGCTGGCCTGGAGGGCATAAGGCACCCGGCTGGCTTGGAGGGCATAAGGCACCCGGCTGGCCTGGAGGGCATAAGGCGCCCGGCAGGCTTGGAGGGCATAAGGCACCCGGCTGGCTTGGCGGTTCTCGTTAAAGAATGGACCACGTGAAAGTTAAGCTGGACTTTGTGGTCGTAATCAGCTGAGGGACATTCAGGAGAAGAGGGATCAATTCTCCTGCCAGCTCACTGACCGATTCTTCGATAACTCATTCTGCGGCCAGCAGTGCAAAAGAAGAGAGGCTACAGAAGCAAGGGCTGAAAACATCATCGCTCCAGGAAAGTAATCAAAGACCATCAACGCTGGCGTGAGTAATGTATTCACTGCTCCCTACACGTGCACAATCCCTTTAATGATAGGGGCGTGATTATGGCACCTCTGTCGGTATCACCTGGTAGGATGCATTTTTATCTATTGCCCCCTACCTCCAAAATAGAGACTTGCCCATTACTTAGAAAAAAAAAAACCCAAGTCGACCTGTTCTCACCTGAGCTCACACTCCTTCACTATCGGATCATTATTATCAACTTTGTGCAAAACGTCTCGGACATTCTGCTCCAACCAGCCCATGACTGAAGGATCCTTCCAGAGGCCTTGACATCTTCCAATATACAGAGAGGTCAACTGGGATAGGGCAGGGGGCTGGCTGCGGAAAATACAAAAAAATATTGTAAAAATGCATCTACTGGTACTTATATTGCATAGTCTATTATATAAAATGCAACAGCGCCCCCCTGGTTGTGTCTGGTATTGCAGCTTAACTCCATTCATTCCGGTCAGTAAAATAACTATTGATGCCCTTAACTGACCGGTGTTGAAGGAGTTATCTCACGATCAGCATAGTCTGGTACCATGGGCTCAAGATGACCCCCATGCATATTGGTACAACTATTGAGGCAAGAGTTAAAGTATAATTGGTGGGGGAACCCCCTCCGATCCTAAAAATGGAGGTCCCAAGCCTGTATGAATGACACCGTAGTGCACATGCATGACCATTGCTCACCAAAGGAAATGAGTTTGGTGGTTGTGCATGTGCATTTCTGCTCCATTCTTGTGATTAGTGATGGTCCCCAACGTTTGGACTGCCACTGATCTTATAGATAGGCTATATAATTGATTGCCATATTTAAAGGCCGCATAATGCAATATGGACTATGGGGCTGCATAATGCAATATGGACTATGGGGCTGCATAATGCAATATGGACTATGGGGCTGCATAATGCAATATGGACTATGGGGCTGCATAATGCAATATGGACTATGGGGCTGCATAATGCAATATGGACTATGGGGCTGCATAATGCAATATGGGCTATGGGGCTGCATAATGCAATATGGGCTATGGGGCTGCATAACGCAATATGGGCTATGGGGCTGCATAACGCAATATGGGCTATGGGGCTGCATAACGCAATATGGGCTATGGGGCTGCATAACGCAATATGGGCTATGGGGCTGCATAACGCAATATGGGCTATGGGGCTGCATAACGCAATATGGGCTATGGGGCTGCATAACGCAATATGGGCTATGGGGCTGCATAACGCAATATGGGCTATGGGGCTGCATAACGCAATATGGGCTATGGGGCTGCATAACGCAATATGGACTATGGGGCTGCATAACGCAATATGGACTATGGGGCTGCATAACGCAATATGGACTATGGGGCTGCATAACGCAATATGGACTATGGGGCTGCATAACGCAATATGGACTATGGGGCTGCATAACGCAATATGGACTATAGGGCTGCATTATATTATATGGAGGACTAATCGGGTGCATCATAATATATGGAGGACTATCCCCAGATAGGACTATGGGGTTGTCTCGACTAGTCAACCCCTTGTCAAAACGGCGACATACTGACTAGAGGGGATGCACCTTACTTACTTTATTTGGGCCACGGCTCCGAAAAACGTATGTGAAGCGACATCAGAATCGGGCTGAATACCACAAGCATCAAGAAGAGGAATGAGAACTGCAGCCAAGAAAGTAAAACAAATCAACAAATCACCATGACCATCAGCGGGACAATAAAGAGCAATAAACAGTAAATGGCAGCTTGCTGATTGCTTCCAGACAATAAAAGGGATGTATAGCACAAAATAAATAAACGGAAAGCACCAAAATAAAAAAAAAAAAAAAGAGGAAAAAAAAAAAAAAACATTTAAAAAGGACAGATCAAACCCCATAGTAGTGGACGGGACACTTACTTCCTGGGAACATTATCAGGGCCTGCTGCAGGAGGAGGGACGCTCTGTCACTCTTGCTTTGCTGCTCCTGCTGCGACACCTCTTCCTGCTGACTGTAGAAAAACAGCGCCAACGGCACCGAAAACGCAAAGTTGGGGAGTTGGGATAAATTCCGATGAGCCTAAAAAAAGAAGGGAATTTTGTTACTTACCGTAAATTCCTTTTCTTCTAGCTCCAATTGGGAGACCCAGACGATTGGGTGTATAGCTACTGCCTCCGGAGGCCACACAAAGCATTACACTAAAAAGTGTAAAGGCCCCTCCCCTTCTGGCTATACACCCCCCGTGGGATCACGGGCTGCTCAGTTTTAGTGCTAAAGCAAGAAGGAGGAAAGCCAATAACTGGTTTAAACAAATTCAATCCGAAGTAACATCGGAGAACTGAAACCGTTCAACATGAACAACATGTGTACCCGAAAAAACCAAAAATCCCGAAGGAAACAGGGCGGGTGCTGGGTCTCCCAATTGGAGCTAGAAGAAAAGGAATTTACGGTAAGTAACAAAATTCCCTTCTTCGGCGCTCCATTGGGAGACCCAGACGATTGGGACGTCCAAAAGCTGTCCCTGGGTGGGTAAGAAATACCTCATGTTAGAGCTGCAAAGACAGCCCTCCCCTACGGGGAGGCAACTGCCGCCTGCAGGACTCTTCTACCTAGGCTGGCGTCCGCCGAAGCGTAGGTATGCACCTGATAATGTTTGGTGAAAGTGTGCAGACTCGACCAGGTAGCTGCCTGGCACACCTGTTGAGCCGTAGCCTGGTGTCGTAATGCCCAGGACGCACCCACGGCTCTGGTAGAATGGGCCTTCAGCCCTGATGGAACCGGAAGCCCAGCAGAACGGTAGGCTTCAAGAATTGGTTCCTTGATCCATCGAGCCAGGGTGGATTTGGAAGCCTGCGACCCTTTGCGCTGACCAGCGACAAGTACAAAGAGTGCATCCGAGCGGCGCAGGGGCGCCGTGCGGGAAAAGTAGATTCTGAGCGCTCTCATCAGATCCAACAAATGCAAATCCAATTCATATCGATGAACTGGATGAGGACAAAAGGAAGGTAAGGAGATATCCTGACTGAGAGGAAAGGGGGGTACCACCTTAGGGAGAAACCCCGGAATCAGGCGCAGCACTACCTTGTCTTGGTGAAACACCAGGACAGGAGCTTTGTATGACCGCGCTGCTAGCTCGGACACTCTCTGAAGAGACGTGACCGTTACCAAAAAAGCCACTTTCTGTGACAGTCGAGAAAGTGAAAACAACATCCCTCAGAGGCCCCAAGGGCGGCTCCTGGAGAGCAATTAGTACCCTGTGCAGATCCCATGGGTCTAACGGCCTCTTGTACGGAGGGACAATGTGACCAACCCCCTGCAGGAACGTGCGTACCTGAGGAAGTCGTACTATGCGATTCTGAAAGAATACAGCCAGCGCTGGGACTCGTCCGTTAAGGGAGCCCAGCGACAAACCTTTTCCCAAACCAGATTGCAGGAAGGAAGGAAAAGTAGGCAATGCAAATGTCCAGGGAGACACTCCCTGAGCAGAGCGCTAAGAGAAGAATATCTTCCACGTCTTGTGGTAGATCTTGGCAGACGTCAGCTTCCTAGCCCGTCCCATGGTGGCAATGACGACTTGAGATAATCCTGAAGACGCTAGGATCTCGGACTCGATGGCCACACAGTCAGGATCAGGGCCGTAGAATTCCGTGGAAAAAACGGCCCTTGGTACAGTAAGTCTGGCCGGTCTGAGGGTGCCCACGGTTGGCCGACCGTGAGATGCCACAGATCCGGGAACCACGACCTCCTCGGTCAGTCTGGGACGACGAGGATGGCGCGGCGGCAAGCGGAGCTAAGCTTGCGTAGCACTCTGGGCAACAGTGCCAGAGGTAGAACACATAGGGTAGCTGGAACTGCGACCAATCCTGAACTAGGGCGCCTGCCGCCAGAGCACTTTGCTCGTGAGACCGCGCCATGAAAATCGGGACCTTGTTGTGCCGAGACGCCATTAGGTCGACGTCCGGCATCCCCCAGCGGCTACCGATTTCCTGACACCATTCTGGGTGCAGAGGCCATTCCCCTGCGTCCAAACCCAGGCGACTGAGGAAGTCTGCTTCCCAATTTCCTACGCCCGGGATGTGAACTGCGGATATGGTGGAGCTCTGTCCCCCACCCACATCAGAATCCGCCGGATTGCCTGGTAGGCTTGGCGATGCGTGTTCCGCCTTGGTGGGCGATGTCTGCCACCGCTGTGGAATTGTCCGACTGAATTCGGATCTGTTTTCCTTCCAGCCACTGCTGGAAGGCTTGTAGGGCAAGATACACTGCCCAGATTTCCAGAACATTGATCTGAAGGATGGACTCCTTGACCGTCTGAGAAGGGAAACGTTCCTGTCTAGGGACGTCGACTCCCCAACCCATTGGCAAAGCATGTCCCATTGAAGTGGACGCAGATGAAACTGCGCGAAAGTGACTGCCTCTGCATGAGGCGTCTTAAGGGGTGTGCCTGGCCTTGAAGGAGAGACTGCACCCCCGCTTGTCCAGCGGAAGCTTCACTATCGCTGAGGGAGTGTGAAAACTCCATGCCCAGATATGTCGGCGATTGGGTCGGTGCCCGATGTAACCTTGAAAAGTTGATGATCCACCCGAAACTCTGGAGAGTCTCCAGCGCCACGTTCAGGCTGTGTTGGCATGCCTCTTGAGAGGGTGCCTTGACAAGTGGATCGTCCCAGTAAGGATCACAGAGTGACCCTGAGAGTGCAGGACTGCTCCCACTGCTGCCCTGAACTTGGTGAAAACCCGTAGGGCTGTCGCCAGACCGAAGGGCAGGGCTACGTACTGAAGATGCTTGTCTTCAATAACGAAAACGTAGCAAACGCTGGTGCTCTGGAGCAATCGGCACGTGGAGATAAGCATCCTGATGTCTATTGATGCTAGGAAACCTCCTTGCGACATTGAGGCAATGACGGAGCGGAGGGTTACATCCGGAACCGCCTGGCCTTCACGTGCTTGTGAGCAGTGTTAGGTCCAGAACGGAACGGAAAGAGCCACCCCTTTTTTGGCACCCCAATAAGATTGGAGGAAAAAACCGTGTCTTGTTCCTGAAGAGGAACAGGGATTACCACTTCTTCTGCCTGCAGAAGAGCATCGGCTCGGTGGGGGGAGGGGGGGGAAGTGCTGAAGAATCGAGTCGGAGGACGAGAGCAGAGCTCTATCCTGTACACGTGAGACAAAATGTCTCTCACCCACCGGTCTGTGACCTGTGGCAGCTAAATGTCCCCAAGCGGGAGATTCTGCCACCAACCGCGGATGCGGAGAGAGAGAGCTGACAGTCATGAGGAGACCGCCTTGGTAGCGGTTCCTCCTGCTGCCTTCCTTGGGCGTGATTGAGCCCCGCCGGAATCTGAGCCCCTCTGAGCCTTGTGAGCCCTTTTGGACGAGGACAATTGGGACCTGCCCGAGCCTGGGAAGGACCCACCTCGACTGTCCCTCCAGGACAGCATTACTAGGGTAAGTCGCAATGCAGACATTGCGAGGTTAAGGACACCACCTGCGGCACAGATGTACATGTGCTCAAGACCAGCTGCGCAAGCCCAGCTGAAATAGGTTAGAGTGCCCATACGGCTGCGAATGCCGGAGCAACCGACACGCTGATAGCTACACAGACAGATTTCAACCAGAGGTCCATCTGTCTGTCAATGGCATCTTTAAGTGAAGTCCCATCTTCCACTGCAACTATAGATCTAGCCGCAAGCCTGGAGATTGGGGGATCCACCTTTGGACACTGGGTCTAGCGCTTGACCACGTCAGGGGGGAAGAGACACCGCGTATCCTAAATACAGTTGGAGAAACTGTTATCGGGATAAGCGTGGAGATTCTGGACTGCTTCTCTGGAGTCAGAGTGACCAGAAAAATACTCAATATACACTTGAGATACTGAAAGAGGGATTTCTCTTGCTGTGAAGCTGACCCCTCCACTGGAGGAGTTGAGAGGGAAATACCCAACTTTCCATTGATGGACGCTATAAGATCATTCACTATAGCGTCACCATCCGGTGCATCCGGATTGAGAGCGGTCTCAAGATCAGAGTCCTGAACAGCTACGTCTCCTGTGGTGACCCTGACCAGTGATGAAGTCGAGGGCCGTTTCCATGGAGCTCGCTTAGGCCGTCTGGGACTGTCGTCCGTGTCAGAGCCTGCACCCTGGGATGTATGGGACCCCCCTGGAACCCTGATTTATTCCAAGTCAGGGTGGCCAGGGGCATTGAATCAACCTTGGCCAAGGTCTATCTGGACTGCAAAGTCTGTAAGATATTAGTCATAATCACAGACAATATAGCAGCGGAAACTGCAACTCCATCCCTGTCCATGGACAGGAATCACAGGTGGTCTTTTGGCTACCTGTAGCGGAGACCCCGGTTGAGCAATTGCATATACTGGGGGCCCTGGAACCGTATCACGTGCAGTACAAGCAGCATAGAAAGCCTGTGCCTTGGCACCCCTGCTTTTTTGCTGTTGTTGTCTAGCCATCTAGGAGCATTAGCTAAGAATAGCGACCTTACAGTGAAAGCATACAAGCATGAAGTACAGCACATGTAGTACAAACAGCCTAGAAAGCTTGTGCCTTGGCACCTTTGCTTTTCTGCTGCTGTTGTCTAGTTAATCAGGAGCAGAAGCGAAGAATAGCTACATACAGTGAATGTATAGCATACACGCATGAAAATAAACACTGCAGCACATGCAATCCAAGCAGCATTGAAAGCTTGTGCCTAGGCACCCTTGCTTTTCTGCTGCTGTTGTCAAGTTATCTATGAGCATTAGCCAAGAATAGCGACATACAGTGAATGTATAGCATACAAACATGAAAATAAACACTGCAGCACATGCAATTCAAGCAGCATTGAAAGCTTGTGTCTTAGCACCCTTGCTGTTTGCTGCCGCTGTCTAGCCATCTAGGCGGGTAGACAGCCAAGAATAGCCAGTACAGTGCAATGTAAAGCATACAAGCCCCAAGGACACATGACACTTCAGCACATGCAAGACAAGCAGCATAGAAAGTCTGTGCTTAGCACCGCTGCTTTTTAGCTGCTGTTTCTAGGCCTGCATCCTGAATAGCGACTTTACAAAAGTACAGCAGGAGACTTCGGCATTAGTGGGTCAGCACTGCAGCTGCCGCTTACCGCCCGCACAAACGCAGGTGTGTGGCGCCTCCTGTGACTGCTAGCTCAGCGCTTGTCTCCGTTTTCCCGCTCTGCGTGCCGGAATGGCTGCCGGCGTCCAGAGAAGAGGGGCGGGCCGAGGGCGTGCCCGAGACAAGAGCGGGAAACCCGGCGCCCACTGAGTCTAGTGAAGGGGGCTGGAGAATGCAAAGCAGACTCCAGCTCTCGGCGCTGACTTACTGTACAGCGTCCCGCCCCTTCCCTGACTGGCAGGGCTGGGGGCGGGAACGAAAGGAAAACTAGGCCGCAAAGCCGGGGACTCGAGTAATAAGCGCGGCCGTCCTATGTGCACGGCCGGCGCGGAAGTCCCCGGCGCACCACAAGTCCCAGCCGCGCCACAGTGTAAAACACCCAGCAGCGGCCGGCGCGGCAGTTCCCAATACATAAATTCACTCAGCAAAGCTGCAGTGAATAATAGCACAAGCGCTCCGCGCTGTTGTCCCCGGCGCACTAACACTCCCAGCAATGCTGGTGCGTGTGTGCGCGATGTGTACGGGGACACAGAGTACCTTAATGTCGCAGGGCCCTGTCCCTGAGGATACCCAGCTCCAAATCCAGCAGGTTCTCTGGGTCTGTGGATGGAGCCCGGTCTCAGTGCCTGGAGACCGGTAAGATCCCACTTCACCCAGAGCCCTGAGGGGGGATGGGGAAGGAAAACAGCATGTGGGCTCCAGCCTCCGTACCAGCAATAGGTACCTCAACCTTACAAACCGCAAGTGGGGTGAGAAGGGAGCATGCTGGGGGCCCTATATGGGCCCACTTTTCTTCCATCCGACATAGTCAGCAGCTACTGCTGACTAAACAGTGGAGCTATTGCATGGATGTGTGCCTCCTTCGCACAAAGCTTGAAAACTGGTGAGCCAGTGATCCCACTGGGGGTGTATAGCCAGAAGGGGAGGGGCCTTACACTTTTTAGTGTAATGCTTTGTGTGGCCTCCGGAGGCAGTAGCTATACACCCAATCGTCTGGGTCTCCCAATGGAGCGCCGAAGAAATTCCCTTCTTCTTCGGCGCTCCATTGGGAGACCCAGACGATTGGGACGTCCAAAAGCAGTCCCTGGGTGGGGTAAAGTAATACCTCAAGTTAGAGCTGCAAAACAGCCCTCTCCTACGAGGAGGCAACCGCCGCCTGTAGGACTCTTCTACCTAGGCTGGCGTCCGCCGAAGCGTAGGTATGCACCTGATAATGTTTGGTGAAAGTGTGCAGACTCGACCAGGTAGCTGCCTGGCACACCTGTTGAGCCGTAGCCTGGTGTCGTAATGCCCAGGAAGCACCCACGGCTCTGGTAGAATGGGCCTTCAGCCCTGATGGAACCGGAAGCCCAGCAGAACGGTAGGCTTCAAGAATTGGTTCCTTGATCCATCGAGCCAGGGTGGATTTTGAAGCCTGCGATCCTTTGCGCTTACCAGCGACAAGGACAAAGAGTGCATCCGAACGGCGCAAGGGCGCCGTGCGGGAAATGTAGATCCTGAGAGCTCTCACGAGATCCAACAAATGCAAGTCCTTTTCATACCGATGAACCGGATGAGGACAAAAGGAAGGTAAGGAGATATCCTGATTGAGATGAAAAGAGGATACCACTTTAGGGAGAAACTCCTGAATCGGGCGCAGCACCACCTTGTCCTGGTGAAAAACCAGGAAGGGAGCTTTGGATGACAGCGCTGCCAGCTCGGATACCCTCCGAAGAGACGTGACCGCAACCAGAAAGGCCACTTTCTGTGAGAGCCGAGAAAGTGAAACATTCTTCAGAGGCTCGAAGGGCGGCTTCTGGAGGGTAACTAGTACCCTGTTCAGATCCCATGGATCTAACGGCCGTTTGTACGGAGGGACGATGTGACAAACCCCCTGCAGGAACGTGCGTACCTGAGGAAGTCGTGCTAGACGCTTTTGAAAAAATACCGATAGCGCTGAGACTTGCCCTTTAAGGGAGCCGAGCGATAAGCCTTTTTCCAAACCAGATTGCAGGAAGGAAAGAAAAGTAGGCAATGCAAATGGCCAGGGGGACACTCCCTGTGCCGAGCACCAGGATAAGAAAATCTTCCACGTTCTGTGGTAGATCTTAGCAGACGTGGGCTTCCTAGCCTGTCTCATGGTGGCCACGACCCCTTGAGATAATCCTGAAGATGCTAGGATCCAGGACTCAATGGCCACACAGTCAGGTTCAGGGCCGCAGAATTCAGATGGAAAAACGGCCCTTGTGACAGTAAGTCTGGCCGGTCTGGTAGCGCCCACGGTTGGCCGACCGTGAGATGCCACAGATCCGGATACCACGACCTTCTCGGCCAGTCTGGGGCGACGAGTAGGACGCGGCGGCAATCGGACCTGATCTTGCGTAGCACTCTGGGCAAGAGTGCCAGAGGGGGAAACACATAGGGCAGTTGGAACTGCGACCAATCTTGCACTAAGGCGTCTGCCGCTAGAGCTCTGTGATCGCGAGACCGTGCCATGAAAGTTGGGACCTTGTTGTTGTGCCGGGACGCCATTAGGTCGACGTCCGGCCTTCCCCAGCGGCGACAGATTTCCTGAAACACGTCCGGGTGAAGGGACCATTCCCCCGCGTCCATACCCTGGCGACTGAGGAAGTCCGCTTCCCAGTTTTCTACGCCGGGGATGTCGTGGCCTCCACCCACATCAGAATCCGCCGGACCTCCTGGAAGGCTTGCCGACTGCGTGTCCCGCCTTGGTGGTTGATGTATGCCACCGCTGTGGAGTTGTCCGACTGAATTCGGATCTGCTTTCCTTCCAGCCACTGCTGAAAGGCTTGTAGGGCAAGATACACTGCCCTGATTTCCAGAACATTGATCTGAAGGGTGGACTCCTGCTGAGTCCACGTACCCTGAGCCCTGTGGTGGAGAAAAACTGCTCCCCACCCTGACAGACTCGCGTCTGTCGTGACCACCGCCCAGGATGGGGGTAGGAAGGACCTTCCTTGTGATAATGAGGTGGGAAGAAGCCACCATTGAAGAGAGTCCTTGGCCGTCTGGGAAAGGGAGACTTTCCTGTCCAAGGACGTCGACTTCCCGTCCCATTGGCGGAGAATGTCCCATTGAAGTGGACGCAAATGAAACTGCGCAAACGGGACTGCCTCCATTGCTGCCACCATCTTCCCGAGGAAGTGCATGAGGCGTCTTAAGGGGTGCGACTGGCCTTGAAGGAGAGACTGCACCCCTGTCTGCAGTGAACGCTGCTTGTCCATCGGAAGCTTCACTATCGCTGAGAGAGTATGAAACTCCATGCCAAGATATGTCAGTGATTGGGTCGGTGACAGATTTGACTTTGAAAAGTTGATGATCCACCCGAAAGTCTGGAGAGTCTCCAGCGCAACGTTCAGGCTGTGTTGGCATGCCTCTTGAGAGGGTGCCTTGACAAGTAGATCGTCCAAGTAAGGGATCACCGAGTGTCCCTGAGAGTGCAAGACTGCTACCACTGCCGCCATGACCTTGGTGAAAACCCGCGGGGCTGTCGCCAGACCAAATGGCAGGGCTACGAACTGAAGGTGTTCGTCTCCTATAACGAAGCGTAGAAAACGCTGGTGCTCTGGAGCAATCGGCACGTGGAGATAAGCATCTTTGATGTCTATTGATGCTAGGAAATCTCCTTGAGACATTGAGGCAATGACGGAGCGGAGGGATTCCATCCGGAACCGCCTGGTTTTCACGTGCTTGTTGAGCAGTTTTAGGTCCAGAACAGGACGGAAAGAGCCGTCCTTTTTTGGCACCACAAATAGATTGGAGTAAAAACCCTGACCTCTTTCCTGAAGAGGAACAGGGATCACCACTCCCTCCCCTTAGAGAGCACACCGCTTGCAGAAGAGCATCGGCTCGGTTGGGATGTGGGGAAGTTCTGAAGAACCGAGGTGGAGGGCGAGAATTGAACTCTATCCGGTACCCGTGAGCCAAAATGTCTGCTACCCACCGGTCTTTGACCTGTGGCAGCCAAATGCCGCAAAAGCGGGAGAGCCTGCCACCGACCGAGGATGCGGAGAGAGGAGGCCGAAAGTCATGAGGCAGCCGGCTTGGAAGTGGTTCCTCCGGCTGCTTTCTTTGGACGTGAGTGAGTCCGCCAGGAATCTGAGCCCCTCTGCTCCTTCTGAGTCCTTTTGGACGAGGAGAATTGGGTCCTGCCGGAACCTCGAAAGGACCGAAACCTCGACTGTCCCTTCCACTGCTGAGGTTTGGTTGATCTGGGCTGGGGTAAGGAAGAGTCCTTACCCTTGGACTGTTTAATGATTTCAGCCAATTGCTCACCAAACAGTCTGTTCTGAGATAATGGCAAACTGGTTAAGCATTTTTTGGAAGCAGAATCTGCCTTCCATTCCTTTAACCATAAGGCTCTGCGTAAAACCACCGAGTTGGCGGACGCCATTGACGTACGGCTGGTAGAGTCCAAGACCGCATTGATAGCGTAAGTCGCAAACGCAGACATTTGCGAGGTCAAGGACGCCACTCGCGGCACTGATGGACGTATGATCGAGTCCACCTGCGCCAGACCAGCCGAAATAGCTTGGAGTGCCCACACGGCTGCGAATGCCGGAGCAAACGACGCGCCGATAGCTTCATAGACAGATTTCAACCAAAGGTCCATCTGTCTGTCATTGGCATCTTTAAGTGAAGCCCCATCTTCCACTGCAACTATGGATCTAGCCGCAAGCCTGGAGATTGGGGGGTCCACCTTTGGACACTGGGTCCAGCGTTTGACCACGTCAGGGGGAAAGGGATAACGTGTATCCTTAAGACGTTTGGAGAAACGCTTATCTGGATAAGCGTGGTGTTTCTGGACTGCTTCTCTGAAGTCAGAGTGGTCCAGAAAAGTACTCAATTTACGCTTGGGATACCTGAAATGGAATTTCTCCTGCTGTGCTGCTGCCTCCTCCGCTGGAGGAGAAATATCCAGCAGTCTATTGATGGCCGCTATAAGATCATTCACCATGGCGTCACCATCAGGGGTATCCAGGTTTAGAGCGGTCTCAGGATTAGACTCCTGATCACCTATTTCTGTCTCATCATACAGAGAATCCTCTCGCTGAGATCCTGACCAGCGTGATGACGCCGAGTGTCTCTCCCAGCGAGCTCGCTTAGGCTGCCTGGGACTGTCATCCGAGTCAGAGCCTTCAGCCTGTGATGCCTGGGACCCCCTTGGAGCACGGATTAGTTCCAACTGAGGGGGACCGGGGAACATTGAACCAGCAGTGTCCATGGTCTGAGTGACCGGCCTGGACTGCAAAGTTTCTAAAATTTTTGTCATAGTCACAGACATCTTATCAGCAAAAACTGCAAACTCTGTCCCCGTCACCGGGGCAGGGTTCACAGGCGTCTCTGCCTGGGCCACTACTAGCATAGACTCCGGCTGACGAAGTGGCACAGGGACCGAACATTGCACACAATGGGGGTCAGTGGAACCTGCCGGTAGATCAGCCCCACATGCGGTACAGGCAGCATATGAAGCCCGTGCCTTGGCACCCTTGCTTTTTGCGGATGACATGCTGTTGTCTCCTCAGAGCAATATAGGGTATACAGCCAAGAAGCGACCGTACAGTGCAATATCTATATATATAATTGCCTTATTCTGTCTGTCTGTCTATCTGTCTGTCTATCTGTCTGTCTGTCTGTCATGCTCCGAAATTGTGTCCTTACGGTGACACAAAGCTGATTGGCCGCTGGGCTCGCCATGGCCCCGCCCCCCCACACGGATTGGCCTCTCGCCCCCGGCTCTCTGCAGGCCCCGCCCCCCTCACGCAATGCACGCTCGCTGTGGCCCAACTGACACGGGGCTCCGATTCCCAGGTGAGTACACACACATCAGATCACACTCACTCTCACACACACCTCACACATCACATCCACACATCACATCCACACATCACAACATGCTGGGATATCGCTTGCTTCTACACCGGCTCCGTCAGGATCCCGGCAGCGCCAGACATAACCTTGCGATGCTGGGATCTTAACGGAGGCCGTGAAAGCTGGTAACCATTATACACATCGGGTAACTAAGGTCCCTTAGTTACCCGATGTGTATCATAGTTACCAGTGTACACCGGCTCCCACTCACTCTCATACACACCTCACACATACATCACATCGCATCCACACATCAAGGTCCTGCAGCTGCGGAACATACATAACATAACAGCACACACACACACACACACACACACAAATCAGATCACACTCACACACACCTCACACATCACATCGCATCCAAATACTCACAACATCCTGGGATATCGCTTGCTTCTCGGCGGCGATATTGTGCTGTGAGCTTCCAGGACCTGACGGAGGATCACATGGCCAGAAGCATGTGATATCCCCGGATGTTGTGAGTATCAGCGCGTATGTGCAATATCGTCAGTGTCTGTGTGTGTGAGTGTATGCGATCGGGTGTGTGTGAGTGGATGCGATCGGGTGTGTGTGAGTGGATGCGATCGGGTGTGTGTGAGTGGATGCGATCGGGTGTGTGTGAGTGGATGCGATCGGGTGTGTGGGTGAGTGGATGCGATCGGTTGTGTGGGTGAGTGGATGCGATCGGTTGTGTGGGTGAGTGGATGCGATCGGGTGTGGGTGAGTGTCGGTAGAGGAGCACGGCGTGCTGGAGGAGGCTGGGAGCAGAGAGGCTGATCTTGGGGAAGGCTGGGAGGGGGAGGCTGATGCTGAGGGAGGCTGGAAGGAGAGAGGCTGAGCAAACGTGCTCCATCCGCCATACTGCGCACTCCCCATCGTGCTGCATCCCCCATGCTGCGCACTCCCAAACGTGGTCCATCCGCCATGCTGCGCACTCCCAAACGTGGTCCATCCACCATGCTGCACACTCCCAAACGTGGTCCATCCGCCATGCTGCGCACTCCCAAACGTGCTCCATCCGCCATACTGCGCACTCCCAAACGTGCTCCATCCGCCATATACTGCGCACTCCCCATCGTGCACCATCCGGCATGCTGCGCACTCCCAAGCGGATGGAGCATGATGGGGGGTGCGCAGCATGGCGGATGGAGCACGTTTGGGAGTGCGCAGCATGGCGGATGGAGCACGTTTGGGAGTGCGCAGCATGACGGATGGAGCACGTTTGGGAGTGCGCAGCATGACGGATGGAGCACGTTTGGGAGTGCGCAGTATGGCAGATGGAGCACGTTTGGGAGTGCGCAGTATGGCGGATGGAGCACGTTTCGGAGTGCGCAGCATGGCGGATGGAGCACGTTTGGGATGTGCGCAGCATGGCGGATGGACCACGTTTGGGAGCGCGCAGCATGGCGGATGGAGCACGTTTGGGAGTGCGCAGCATGGCGGATGGAGCACGTTTGGGAGTGCGCAGCATGGCGGATGGAGCACGTTTGGGAGTGCGCAGCATGGCGGATGGAGCACGTTTGGGAGTGCGCAGCATGCCGGATGGTGCACGATGGGGAGTGCGCAGTATGGCGGATGGAGCACGTTTGGGAGTGCGCAGCATGGCGGATGGAGCACGTTTGGGAGTGCGCAGCATGGCGGATGGAGCACGTTTGGGAGTGCGCAGCATGGCGGGTGGAGCACGTTTGGGAGTGCGCAGCATGGCGGATGGAGCACGTTTGGGAGTGCGCAGCATGGCGGATGGAGCACGTTTGGGAGTGCGCAGCATGGCGGGTGGAGCACGTTTGGGAGTGCGGAGCATGGCGGATGGAGCATGATAGGGGGTGCGCAGCATGGCGGATGGAGCACGTTTGGGAGTGCGCAGCATGGCGGATGGAGCACGTTTGGGAGTGTGCAGCATGGCGGATAGAGCACGATGGGGAGTGCGCAGCATGGCGGATGGAGCACGTTTGGGAGTGCGCAGCATGGGGGATGCAGCACGATGGGGAGTGCGCAGTATGGCGGATGGAGCACGTTTGGGAGTGCGCAGCATGGCGGATGGACCACGTTTGGGAGTGCGCAGCATGGCGGATGGAGCACGTTTGGGAGTGCGCAGCATAGGGGATGCAGCGCGATGGGGGGTGCGCAGCATGGGGGATGGAGCACGATGAGAGGTGCACACCTCCCCCCAACACACACACACACGCACACTGCACAACACACACACACTAGGAATCACAAACAACGCCCTACACAGACACCCACACACACAGACAACGCTGCACACACAAA
Organism: Anomaloglossus baeobatrachus; assembly: GCF_048569485.1. Classification (NCBI taxonomy): domain Eukaryota; kingdom Metazoa; phylum Chordata; class Amphibia; order Anura; family Aromobatidae; genus Anomaloglossus; species Anomaloglossus baeobatrachus. The sequence goes on along the minus strand of NC_134362.1, from coordinate 187,345,800 downwards.
TATACGCACATACTGCACAACACACACATTGCTCAAAACATACCTCCCCCCAAAACACACCACACACACACAAACCGCACAACACACACACACACACACACAACGCTACAGACACACAGCGCTCCACAAACAACGCAACACACACAACACACATACAACACCGCTCTCACCCCCCGCGACACTCAGAACATGTACAGCGCCCTACACAAACACTTGGTAACTACACACAACAACATCTATATATATATATATATATAACAAAAATCATACATGAACTACACAATACGTAAATTCTAGAATACCCGATGCGTAGAATCGGGCCACCTTCTAGTATATATATGTACCAACAAAAGTACACAACAAAACAACACTGTGGCACTAGTGGGGTCAGCACTTAGGTGCTGCTTACCGCCCGCTTAATAGCGGGTGTGTGGTCGCCAGAATCCCCTGTCTGGGTCTCCCAGGGCTATGTCCGTTCTCCAGCTCAGACTGCGTGCAGGAATGGCTGCCGGCGTCCTGTGAAGAGGGGCGGGCCGTGGGCGTGTGCAGACAACGAGCGGGAAACTGGCGTCCCACTGTGCCCAGTGAGAGGGCTGGAGTATGTAAATAAGACTCCAGCCCTCGGCGCTGACGATTGTACAGCGTCTCTCCCCTTCCCTGAGTGACAGGGCTGGGGGCGGGAACGAACGTAACTAGGCCGCAGAAGCCGGGGACTAGATTTATCAGCGCTGCCGTCGTAAAAGCACGGTCAGCCCGAAGTCCCCGGCGCACCACAAGTCTCAGCCGCGCCGCAGTCTCCGCGGCGCGGCAGTTCCCCAAACATAAACTCACTCAGCTAAGCTGCAGTGAGTAAAACCCAGGCGCACAGCGCTACTGTCCCCGGCGCACTAGAACACCCAGCAACGCTGGCGTGTGTCTGTGCCTGTCTGTACGGGGACACAGAGTACCTGAATGTTGCAGGGCCTGTCCCTGACGATACTCCGCTCCATTCCAGCAGGATCTCCGGGTCTGTGGACGGAGCCCGGCCTCAGAGTCTGTAGGCCGGTAAGATCCCACTTCACCAGAGCCCTCAGGGGGATGGAGAAGGAAAACAGCATGTGGGCTCCAGCCTCCGTACCCGCAATGGGTACCTCAACCTTAACAAACACCGCCATAAGTGGGGTGAGAAGGGAGCATGCTGGGGGCCCAGTAATATGGGCCCTCTTTTCTTCCATCCGATATAGTCAGCAGCTACTGCTGACTAAAACAGTGGAGCTATGCGTGGATGTCTGACCTCCTTCGCACAAAGCTTGAAAACTGAGCAGCCCGTGATCCCACGGGGGGTGTATAGCCAGAAGGGGAGGGGCCTTTACACTTTTTAGTGTAATGCTTTGTGTGGCCTCCGGAGGCAGTAGCTATACACCCAATCATCTGGGTCTCCCAATGGAGCGCCGAAGAAAATAAAAAAAATAATAAAAATAAATAAAAATAAAAAAATAAAAAAATTATCTCACCAAATATAACAAATAATATGTGTAGGATATTTAAATAATAGCCGATTCACTGACGACACCTCCCCCCCACCACACTCACCTCCCACTCCTCAAACATCCGGACGAGATATAGGAATTCCCGCGCACGCAGAGCCAGGTAATCGATCAGCAGCAGCATGCACAGCGGGTCATTCTCGGGATCAAAACTGCAAAGGATAACAGCAACAAATGTCTCAAATTGCTCAGTCTAGTAATAACAGTCACTGTCCTGATTAAATGTATGGTATTGCTGCCCTCATCACAGGCCAGTCTAATATGTCCAGGAACTGCCTTCATTGTCATACACTCTAAGGCCGGTTTCACACATCCGGCTTTTCGCCGGTTTGCCGGATTCGGCGCTCTCCCGTACAGACAATACAGTACAGTGACAGCGCTGTAACTTCCGGGTCACATGCGCCGGTCACATGACAGCATGTGACCGGCGCTTGTTGCGCTGTCAGTGTACTGTAGTCACTGTATGGGAGAGCGCCGGATCCGGCAAACAAGCGAAAAGCCGGATGTGTGATGTGTGAAACCGGCCTCACTGGCCATCAGTGGACAGTTTCTACTCAGCAGCATTCTACCAGCACTACAGGTGCTGGAACTTCCCTTTCCATCATTTCCCAGCATACATTCCTCCAGCCCTTGTCCGATGGTTTGCCTGTCTTGAAATGAGCGCCTGACTCTGTACCTGTATGCAGTTTAACAAACAGGACAGTAAAAACAAAAAGTGGCCGTCATTTCTAGTAAGGTAAAGCCGCACTCCCCTTTCCTATACAGATAAAGACCTGCCCCCCCATTTCCTACAGAGATAAAGACCCACTGCCCCACTTACTGCACCATGGATAAAAACCCCACACACTTTCTCCACAGAGACCCCCCCCCTCACGTTCTGCACAGGTAGAGACCCCCATACTTCCTGTACATCTAAAGAAACCCCCCCTTCCTGCAGACAGATCTACTTACCCACTTCCTGTACAGCTACAAAGACCAGTCCCCACTTCCTGTACAGCTACAAAGACCAGTCCCCACTTCCTGTATAGATAAAGACCCGCCCCCACTTCCTGTACCAATACAAAGACCAGCCCCAACTTTCTGTACCAATACAAAGACCAGCCCCAACTTCCTGTACCAATACAAAGACCAGCCCCAACTTCCTGTACCAATACAAAGACCAGCCCCAACTTCCTGTACCAATACAAAGACCAGCCCCAACTTCCTGTACCAATACAAAGACCGGCCTCAACTTCCTGTACCAATACAAAGACCCGCCCCCACTTCTTGTACAGATACAAAGACCCGCCCCCACTTCCTGTACAGACACAAAGACCCGCCCCCACTTCCTGTACAGATACAAAGACCCGCTCCCACTTCCTGTACTGAGACAAAGACCAGCCCCCACTTCCTGTACAGAGACAAAGACCCGCCCCCACTTCCTGTACAGACACAAAGACCCGCCCCCACTTCCTGTACAGACACAAAGACCCGCCCCCACTTCCTGTACAGACACAAAGACCCGCCCCCACTTCCTGTACAGACACAAAGACCCGCCCCCACTTCCTGTACAGATACAAAGACCCGCTCCCACTTCCTGTACAGATACAAAGACCCGCTCCCACTTCCTGTACAGATACAAAGATCCGCCCCCACTTCCTGTACAGATACAAAGACCAGTCCCCACTTCCTGTACCAATACAAAGACCAGTCCCCACTTCCTGTACAGATACAAAGATCAGCCCCCACTTCCTGTACAGATACAAAGGCAAGTCCCCACTTCCTGTACAGATACAAAGACCAGCCCCCACTTCCTGTACAGATACAAAGAAGGGAATTTTGTTTACTTACCGTAAATTCCTTTTCTTCTAGCTCCAATTGGGAGACCCAGACAATTGGGTGTATAGGCTATGCCTCCGGAGGCCGCACAAAGTATTACACTTAAAAGTGTTAAGCCCCTCCCCTTCTGCCTATACACCCCCCGTGCTCCCACGGGCTCCTCAGTTTTGGTGCAAAAGCAAGAAGGAGGAAAAGAATTAAAAACTGGTTTAAAGTAACTTCAATCCGAAGGAATATCGGAGAACTGAAACCATTCAACATGAACAACATGTGTACACAAAAAAACAGGGGCGGGCGCTGGGTCTCCCAATTGGAGCTAGAAGAAAAGGAATTTACGGTAAGTAAACAAAATTCCCTTCTTCTTTGTCGCTCCATTGGGAGACCCAGACAATTGGGACGTCCAAAAGCAGTCCCTGGGTGGGTACAATAATACCTTGTAAGAGAGCCGTAAAACGGCCTCTTCCTACAGGTGGGCAACCGCCGCCTGAAGGACTCGTCTACCTAGGCTGGCATCCGCCGAAGCATAGGTATGCACCTGATAGTGTTTCGTGAAAGTGTGCAGGCTCGACCAGGTAGCCGCCTGACACACCTGCTGAGCCGTAGCCTGGTGCCTCAAAGCCCAGGACGCGCCCACGGCTCTGGTAGAATGGGCCTTCAGCCCTGAGGGAACCGGAAGCCCAGCCGAACGGTAGGCTTCGAGAATTGGCTCCTTGATCCACCGAGCCAAGGTTGATTTGGAAGCCTGTGACCCTTTACGCTGGCCAGTGACAAGGACAAAGAGTGCATCCGAGCGGCGCAGGGGCGCCGTCCGAGCAATGTAGAGTCTGAGTGCTCTCACCAAATCTAACAAGTGCAAATCCTTTTCACATTGGTGAACTGGATGAGGACAAAAAGAAGGTAAGGAGATATCCTGATTGAGATGAAAGGGGGATACCACCTTAGGGAGAAATTCCGGAACCGGACGCAGAACCACCTTGTCCTGGTGAAAAACCAGGAAAGGGGCTTTGCATGACAGCGCTGCTAGCTCAGACACTCTCCGAAGTGAAGTGAATGCTACTAGGAAAACCACTTTCTGCGAAAGGCGTGAGAGAGAAATATCTCTCATTGGCTCGAATGGTGGTTTCTGAAGAACCATCAGCACCCTGTTCAGATCCCAGGGTTCTAACGGCCGCTTGTAAGGAGGAACGATGTGACAAACCCCCTGCAGGAACGTGCGTACCTGTGGAAGTCTGGCTAGGCGCTTCTGGAAAAACACAGAGAGCGCTGAGACTTGTCCCTTAAGGGAGCCGAGCGACAAACCCTTTTCCAGTCCAGATTGAAGGAAGGATAGAAAAGTGGGCAAGGCAAAAGGCCAGGGAGAAAAACCCCGAGCAGAGCACCACGACAGGAAAATTTTCCACGTCCTGTGGTAGATCTTGGCGGACGTTGGTTTCCTAGCCTGTCTCATAGTGGCAATGACGTCTTGAGATAACCCTGAAGACGCTAGGATCCAGGACTCAATGGCCACACAGTCAGGTTGAGGGCCGCAGAATTCAGATGGAAAAACGGCCCTTGAGATAGCAAGTCTGGTCGGTCTGGTAGTGCCCACGGTTGGCCGACCGTGAGATGCCACAGATCCGGGTACCACGACCGCCTCGGCCAGTCTGGAGCGACGAGGATGACGCGGCGGCAGTCGGCCCTGATCTTGCGTAACACTCTGGGCAACAGTGCCAGCGGAGGAAACACATAAGGGAGCTGAAACTGCGACCAATCCTGAACTAAGGCGTCTGCCGCCAGAGCTCTGGGATCTTGAGACCGTGCCATGAACACCGGTACCTTGTTGTTGTGCCGGGACGCCATGAGGTCGACGTCCGGCACCCCCCAGCGGCAACAGATCTCCTGAAACACGTCCGGGTGAAGGGACCATTCCCCTGCGTCCATGCCCTGGCGACTGAGATAGTCTGCTTCCCAGTTTTCCACGCCTGGAATGTGAACTGCAGAGATGGTGGAGGCCGTGGCTTCCACCCACATCAAAATCCGCCGGACTTCCTGGAAGGCTTGCCGACTGCGTGTGCCGCCTTGGTGATTGATGTATGCCACCGCTGTGGACTTGTCCGACTGAATTCTGATCTGCTTGCCTTCCAGCCACTGCTGGAACGCCTTCAGGGCAAGATACACTGCCCGTATTTCCAGAACATTGATCTGAAGCGAGGACTCTTGCTGGGTCCACGTACCCTGAGCCCTGTGGTGGAGAAAAACCGCTCCCCACCCTGACAGACTCGCGTCCGTCGTGACCACCTCCCAGGATGGGGGTAGGAAGGATTTCCCCTTCGATAATGAAGTGGGAAGAAGCCACCACCGAAGGGAAGCTTTGGTCGCCTGAGAGAGGGAGACGTTCCTGTCGAGGGACGTCGGCTTCCTGTCCCATTTGCGTAGGATGTCCCATTGAAGTGGACGCAGGTGAAACTGCGCGAAAGGGACTGCCTCCATTGCTGCCACCATCTTCCCCAGGAAGTGCATGAGGCGCCTCAAGGGGTGTGACTGGCCTTGAAGGAGAGATTGCACCCCTGTCTGTAGTGACCGCTGCTTGATCAGTGGAAGCTTCACTATCGCTGAGAGGGTATGAAACTCCATGCCAAGATATGTCAGCGATTGGGCCGGTGTCAGATTTGACTTTGGAAAATTGATGATCCACCCGAAACTCTGGAGAGTCTCCAGGGTAGCGTCGAGGCTGTGTTGGCATGCCTCTTGAGAGGGTGCCTTGATCAACAGATCGTCCAAGTACGGGATCACCGAGTGACCCTGAGAGTGGAGGACCGCTACTACAGTAGCCATAACCTTGGTGAAAACCCGTGGGGCTGTTGCCAGGCCGAACGGCAGTGCCACGAACTGCAGGTGTTCGTTTTCTATGGCGAAGCGCAAGAAGCGCTGGTGCTCTGGAGCAATCGGTACGTGGAGATAAGCATCTTTGATATCGATCGATGCAAGGAAATCTCCTTGGGACATTGAGGCGATGACGGAGCGGAGGGATTCCATCCGGAACCGCCTGGTCGTTACGTGTTTGTTGAGAAGTTTCAGGTCCAGGACAGGACGGAAAGACCCGTCCTTCTTTGGGACCACAAACAAGTTGGAGTAAAAACCGTGACCCTGTTGCTGAATAGGAACAGGGACCACCACTCCTTCTGCCTTCAGAGTGCCCAGCGCCTGCAGAAGAGCCTCGGCTCGCTCGGGAGGCGGGGATGACCTGAAGAATCGAGTCGGGGGACGAGAGGTGAACTCTATCTTGTAACCGTGAGACAGAATGTCTCTCACCCAACGGTCTTTTACCCGTGGCAGCCAGGTGTCGCAAAAGCGGGAGAGCCTGCCACCGACCGAAGATGCGGAGTGGGGAGGCCGAAAGTCATGAGGAAGCCGCTTTGGTAGCGGCACCTCCGGTGGCCTTTTTAGGACGTGACTTAGACCGCCATGCATCAGAGTTCCTTTGATCTTTCTGAGGCCTTGTGGACGAGGAGAATTGGGACCTGCCCGCGCCCCGAAAGGACCGAAAACTCGACTGCCCCCTCCTCTGTTGGGGTATTTTCGGTTTGGGCTGGGGTAAGGATGTATCCTTTCCCTTGGATTGTTTGATGATTTCATCCAAACGCTCGCCAAACAATCGGTTGGCAGAAAATGGCAAACTGGTTAAGCGCTTTTTGGAAGCAGAATCTGCCTTCCATTCCCGTAGCCACAAGGCCCTGCGGAGTACCACCGAATTGGCGGCTGCAACCGCCGTACGGCTCGCAGAGTCCAGGACAGCATTAATAGCGTAAGACGCAAATGCCGAAGTCTGTGTGGTTATGGACGCCACCTGTGGCGCGGACGTGCGTGTGGCTGCGTCGATTTGCGCTTGACCTGCTGAGATAGCTTGCAGCGCCCATACGGCTGCGAATGCTGGGGCAAAAGAAGCGCCGATAGCTTCATAGATGGATTTCAACCAGAGCTCCATCTGCCTGTCAGTGGCATCTTTGAGTGAAGCCCCATCTTCCACTGCAAGTATGGATCTAGCCGCCAGTCTGGAGATTGGAGGATCCACTTTGGGACACTGAGCCCAACTTTTGACCACGTCAGGGGGAAAGGGATAACGTGTATCCTTAAGGCGCTTAGAAAAACCCTTATCTGGACAAGCATGGTGATTCTGGACTGCCTCTCTGAAATCAGAGTGGTCCAGAAACATACTCGGTGTACGCTTGGGAAACCTGAAACGGAATTTCTCCCTGCTGAGAAGCTGACTCCTCCACCGGAGGAGCTGAGGGAGAAATATCCAACATACGATTGATGGACGCAATAAGATCGTTCACTATGGCGTCCCCGTCCGGAGTATCAAGATTGAGAGCGGCCTCAGGATCAGAATCCTGATCAGCTGTGTCCGCATCATCAACCAGAGATTCCCCCCACTGAGACCCTGAACAATATGAGGATGTCAAGGGAATTGTCAAGCGAGCTCGCTTAGTCGGTCTGGGGCCGGGGTCTGTGTCAGAACCCTCAGCCTGGGATCCATGAGACACCCCAGGAGGACATTGTTGGTCCAACTGAGGTGGGCCAGGGGACAAAGATTCAACAGAGTCCCTGTGCTGAGATACCGGCCTGGACTGCAAGGCTTCTAGTATCTTAGCCATAGTCTCAGAGAGTTTTGCAAACTCCGTCCCCGTCACCTGAACAGTGTCAGCAGGTGGCTCCCCCTGGGCCCCCCTTAGCAGAGGCTCTAACTGAGTAAGTGCCACAGGGGCCGAACAGTGCACACAATGAGGGTCAGTGGAACCTGCCGGTAGCGGGGTCATACATGCGGCGCAGGCAGCATAATAAGCCTGTGTTTTGGCACCCCTGCCTTTCGTGGGCGCCATGCTATTATCTTCCCTGAGTAACACAATAGGGTATATAGCCAGAAATCAACTGTGCACCATACAGTGTAAAACATATATACCATAAACATATAATGTTACACTACTGCACAATGGGGCTAGCACCACAGGTGCTGCTTACCACCCGCTTAAAGCGGTTGTGAGGGCACCAGGGTCCCTGCCTGAGTCTCCCAGACTTTGTCCCCCTCTGTAGCCTCCAAGGAGCTGACCGGAATGGCTGCCGGCGTCCTGAGGAGAGGTGGGAGCCGTGGGCGTGACCCAGAAAGTGCGGGAACTGGTGCCTGCACTGTGCACAGTGAGGGGGGTGGAGTATGCAAAGCATGCTCCAGCCCTCAGTGCTGCTCGTTCCGTGCAGCGTCCCGCCCTTCCCCTGCCTGTCAGGGCTGTGGGCGGGAGGAAAGGAAACTAGGCCGCAAAAAGCCGGGGACTCTAGTAATAAACGCGGCCGCCGTAAAAGCGCGGCCGGCGCGAAAGTCCCCGGCGCACTACAAGTCCCAGCCGCGCCGCAGTGTTTCCCTGGCAGCGGCGGTTAGTGCGGCAGTCCCTATACATAAACACACTCAGCAGCGCTGAGTGTGTAATGGCACATATTAACCCGGTCAGCGCCGCGGTCCCCGGTGCACCAGCACACCCAGCAATGCTGGAGTGTTGCTGTGCGCGGTCCCCACGGGGACACAGAGTACCTCCAAGTAGCAGGGCCATGTCCCTGAACGATACCCGGCTCCTATCCAGCAGTCTCCCAGGAGTTGTGGATGAAGCACGGTCTCAGTGCCTGGAGACCGATAGGATCCCACTTCACCAGAGCCCTGAGGGGGATGGGGAAGGAAAGCAGCATGTGGGCTCCAGCCTCCGTACCCGCAATGGATACCTCAACCTTAACTACACCGCCGACAAGAGTGGGGTGAGAAGGGAGCATGCTGGGGGCCCTATATGGGCCCACTTTTCTTCCATCCGATATAGTCAGCAGCTGCTGCTGCTGACCAATCTGTGGAGCTGTGCGTGCGTGTCTGACCTCCTTCGCACAAAGCAAAAAACTGAGGAGCCCGTGGGAGCACGGGGGGGTGTATAGGCAGAAGGGGAGGGGCTTAACACTTTTAAGTGTAATACTTTGTGCGGCCTCCGGAGGCATAGCCTATACACCCAATTGTCTGGGTCTCCCAATGGAGCGACAAAGAAAACCAGCCCTCACTTCCTGTACAGATACAAAGACCCGCCCCCAGTTCCTGTACAGATACAAAGATCAGCCCCCACTTCCTGTACAGAGACAAAGACCCGCCCCCACTTCCTGTACAGATACAAAGATCAGCTCCCACTTCCTGTACAGATAGAAAGACCCGCCCCCACTTCCTGTACAGATACAAAGACCCGCCCCCACTTCCTGTACAGATACAAAGACCCGCCCCCACTTCCTGTACAGATACAAAGATCCGCCCCCACTTCCAGTACAGATACAAAGACCAGTCCCCACTTCCTGTACAGATACAAAGACCCGCTCCCACTTCCTGTACAGATACAAAGATCAGCCCCCACTTCCTGTACAGAGACAAAGACCCGCCCCCACTTCCTGTACAGAAACAAAGATCAGCCCCCACTTCCTGTAATAAGTCTCATGGTCTCTGCTGATAGAGATCATTACAGAGATAAAGTGATTTATTTTATTCAAGTGATTTTAGGTTTGTCTATTTATTGCTTCCTTCTGGGACAGTTGATGATGCAGCGTTTTTCTTTCTCACCTGAGGATTAGTTTACAGAACTCCAGAGCCGTCCTCAGACATCCTCTCTTCTCCAAGAACATCACGTGCTTGAAAAGAGCCAAGAAAAACCCTCTGTGGACAAAAAACAAACAAAAAAAAAACACTTATAAAACATGTAGACGTTGCTTATGAACAAACAATGAATATTACTCCCGCGGGTCCTTGTATCACAAAGTATGGCTGCCGGTATGAGGTTGTTAGCTCTAGTGTCCGGTCTGTGGACTATAAATTCTTATAGGGGATATATAGATTATATATATATATATATATATATATATATATATATATATATATATATATATATATATATATATATATATATATACTGATACCGTATTTTTCGGTTTATAAGATGCACCCCAAATTTAGAAAAGAAAAAAAAAAAAAAAGGGTGAGAAAAACAAAAAGGTGGGGTGAGCAGTCTTATAATCCAGTGGTGTCATACCAGAGGGGGGCGGCAGCAATGGTGGAGCAAAGTCACAGGAGGCAGGGGCGGTGGTGGAGTAGGGCGATGCTGCGGGCGGGTGCAGTGGGTGTCCCAGATGCTGTCCTAGAAGCTGTCTGCAGTGGTGGCAGCGGCTGGGCTGAGGCTGTGGGAGGAGAGGGCTTCAAAGAAATGGCGCCCGAAGTCGGCGTGTGCACAGATTGAGCTATCGACTAAATGACAAGCCAAGATCTAATCTGCGCACGATCCACCTCCAGGTGCAATTTTCCTCATGTCCGCTGCTGGGAGAGAAATGGGCCGGAGGTGGAGCGTGCACATATGAGATCTTGAGCCAAGAGCTTCATCTGCGCACGCAATGACTCTGAGCGCCATTATTTGAAACCCTCACCGCTCACAGCTCCAGCACAGCCCAGCCTCCGCAGCCCCATCCCCAGCCCAGCCTCCACATCCCCATCCCCAGCCCAGCCGCCGCAGCCCCATCCCCAGCCCAGCCGCCGCAGCCCCATCCCCATCCTCCCCATCCCCAGCCTCCGCAGCCCCATCCCCAGCCTCCGCAGCCCCATCCCCAGCCTCCGCAGCCCCATCCCCAGCCTCCGCAGCCCCATCCCCAGCCTCCGCAGCCCCATCCCCATCCTCATCCTCCGCAGCCCCATCCCCATCCTCATCCTCCGCAGCCCCATCCCCATCCCCAGCCTCCGCAGCCCCATCCCCATCCCCAGCCTCCGCAGCCCCATCCCCAGCCCAGCCTCCGCAGCCCCATCCCCAGCCGCCGCAGCCCCATCCCCAGCTGCCGCAGCCCCATCCCCAGCCCAGCCGCCGCAGCCCCATCCCCAGCCCAGCCGCCGCAGCCCCATCCTCCGCAGCCCCATCCCCAGCCCAGCCTCCGCAGCCCCATCCCCAGCCCAGCCTCCGCAGCCCCATCCCCAGCCCAGCCTCCGCAGCCCCATCCCAGCCTCCGCAGCCCCATCCCCAGCCCAGCCTCCGCAGCCCCTACACAGCCCAGCCTCCGCAGCCCCTACACAGCCCAGCCTCCGCAGCCCCTACACAGCCCAGCCTCCGCAGCCCCTACACAGCCCAGCCTCCGCAGCCCCTACACAGCCCAGCCTCCGCAGCCCCTACACAGCCCAGCCTCCGCAGCCCCTACACAGCCCAGCCTCCGCAGCCCCTACACAGCCCAGCCTCCGCAGCCCCTACACAGCCCAGCCTCCGCAGCCCCTACACAGCCCAGCCTCCGCAGCCCCTACACAGCCCAGCCTCCGCAGCCCCTACACAGCCCAGCCTCCGCAGCCCCTACACAGCCCAGCCTCCGCAGCCCCTACACAGCCCAGCCTCCGCAGCCCCTACACAGCCCAGCCTCCGCAGCCCCTACACAGCCACCACAGCATTGCCCCTGCCTCCTGCTACCCTTCTCCACCCACCCCCCCCCAGTAAGCTACATTCGGTATATAAGACGCACCCCTTACTTTCCTTCCAAATTTTTGGGAGGAAACGTGCATAATTATCTGAAAAATACGCTATATATTGTAAAGTAAGCAGCGACATCAGACCTGTTTTCTGATCGGACGTAATCCAGCCTGCAGGTCCCGCTGGTCAGACTAAAAACCGGATGGAACGCACACTCCAGACTGTAGAGGGCTCGCTCTGCAAAAAATAATATTATGACCCTAAGGACCCACCGTCATATTAATACCAACTTATACAGTGAAAATTTGCAAACCGGACTAATTACCAATTAAGTCCCGCGCCATTTCCTGGTCCTCCTGTAGACGGCAGACATCACTGAGCTGCAGCAAGGAGTCTACATGATACGGGCTCATCTGGAGGAGAAGCTGCGGAAAGAAAAAGGAGGATACAGAAGGATGGGACCAATAAAGTGACATTAGTCCCAAAGGAATATGGACTGGGGCTGTCTAGAAAGGGTTAATGCCATTGCTCACCACAATATTATTGGGATCCATTGACTCGACAGCGTCCAGGAACTTGAACTGAACCTGCTGATAATCTCTCTGGTGCTCGAAGGTGAAATACTGGACCCCGCGCTTGGTCTCCAGAAGACTCATCGTAATACCTAAGAAAGGAAGAATACATGGGGTGATCGGATCCCGGTGGTAAAAAGCTGAGCCTTCCCGGCACGTTGTCCTCAGCAGGACTCACCCGTTTTACTGAACCTCGGCCACGCGTTCTTAGGCGACGTCAGCCACGTGCTCCGGTGATGCAGCCGCTGTCTCTGACGTGGTCTGTGATGTGACAGACGATATATCAGGGTTTGTTATAAGTAAACGTCGGCCTGCGAGATATTCCCTAAAACTAGTGTAAAGGAGAAGAAGGGCGGTTGACAATTACAACCCATCAGCTCCTATTTTGTTGGAGGCCATGGACATCTTTGGCACGGAAAGTAGTGCTTTTTTTGCATACCGGATTTTTTGATTATATGACGCACTTTTGCTCCCAAAAATTTGGGGAAAAAAAATGAGGGGTGCGTCTTATAATTTGAATGCAGTTTACCGAGGGGTGGTGGAAAGGGGTAGCAGGAGGTAGGGGCAATGTTGGGGACTGCGGGGAGCCCGTGCTGGGGACTGCGGGGAGCCCGTGCTGGGGACTGCGGGGAGCCCGTGCTGGGGACTGCGGGGAGCCCGTGCTGGGGACTGCGGGGAGCCCGTGCTGGGGACTGCGGGGAGCCCGTGCTGGGGACTGCGGGGAGCCCGTGCTGGGGACTGCAGGGAGCCCGTGCTAGGCACCGTGCTAGGGCCTCCTGGGTGCTTTGGCCAGTGAGGCAGGAACGTCTTGAAGAGGTCGGTGGTCCAGGTTACAAATAATGGCACAGGAGTCAGCGTGCACAGACGGAGCTCTCAGCTCAAGATCTCATCTGCACACGCGCCGCCTCTGGCTCATTGACAGCAGCGGACCCTGATCCTCTACTGCTGCTGCCCCCGCCCCCCGGATTGTAAGACGGACCCCTTTTTTTTCCTCTCTAAATTTGGGGTGTGTCTGAAACCAAAAAATACGATATTAGCCTTATGTACTTAGCAATCCTAATTCCCTGATATGCAGTGATCTGTCTGATCCAATTTTCAGACTCTTCTTGTGGGAGTGTCCCTCCCAGTAATACATGCTGGATGTGAGCTCTGTATATGAAGGATCCTGATGCCCTCTCTACATTGAGTGTGTTAGTAAAGCTTCATTACTGGAGTGATTTCTCCTCATGAGGGATCGGTTCACCCCACTGCTGTGGAGCACTTACAGTCTGCTCATGGGCTTTCCTCCCTCTATAGACCTTGTAATCTGCCCTCTCTGAAGACTTGGATGCTTTCCTCCCTCTCCACACTCCACACTGTTCCCTGTTGCTATCTCTAACACCAAGGGAATAAATGACACAGGAGAAAGACCGGACATGGATAGCATCAGTCTGTAGTCGCATCTATGTCAGATATAGCAGCGCTGATACCTACGGGGAGGAATTACACAGGCTTCACACCAGCAAAATGTTTAGAAAAATGCCTAATTCTGTACTTAGGAGCATATAACCAATAAAAAACAACTTAGGGGTTGGCTGCTACTCTAGCATTGATGGCCTATCCTTAGGGGCAGCTCTGGAACTGAGCATTTCCGGCCGCCGACACCGAGAACAGCTGATTGGTGGGGGTGGGGGTGCGGGGCGTTGCACCCCAACCAATCAGATATTGATGACATATCCTGAATGTAAAACTTGTGGACATTCCCTTTAAATGAAAAAATATAAGCCCCTTAAAAATAAAAAAAGCGGCAAACTGTACTTTGCTGACATTAGAAGGGGAATAAGTCAACGTCCTCGAGTAAATGCCCCGTCACCCCACAAGCGTAGCAGAGAAGATCAGATGTCACCCCACAAGCGTAGCAGAGAAGATCAGTTGTCACCCACCTCTGATCCCCCATTACTGCTCGAGATCCAAAAAACTTTTTGAGCTCGGTCTCTGGGTTCAGGTTCCTACAAAAGAAAAATAATTCAAGTTCCAACGATATCAGGACAGATGTAGACCCTCCTGAGACACGGAGAGCCCCCCGGATCATGCCTAGGGCTCTGCAGACTATATTCCTGTGCCGGGGACCCCATAGATAGAATTGTGTGACTGTACCTGTGCTCCACGTACAGCAGGGGGCGGCTTTCTGCGTTACTCCCGTTGCTCTGAACCTGTTGCGCAATTCCATTCGTGTTTTCTATCTTCTCTAAAATACTGTCGATGTCTTCATCCTCATCACCGCCCTCCGCAGCGACCTCCGGCTTCACATGGCAGGAAAACAAAATGAAGACAGGTCATATTGTGCACAACAACAATGTACAAATATATCACAATACAGCACAAGAACGGAACCTGCAGGCCCCGGAGGCGCAGAGGGATTGCACGCCGGGCCTCGGAGGCGCAGGGGGATCGCACGCCGGGCCTTGGAGGCGCAGGGGGATCGCACGCCGGGCCTCGGAGGCGCAGGGGGAATCGCACGCCGGGCCTCGGAGGCGCAGGGGGATCGCACGCCGGGCCTCGGAAGCGCAGGGGGATCGCACGCCGGGCCTCGGAGGCGCAGGGGGAAAATCGCACGCCCGGCCTCAAAAGGGATCAGGGCGATCGCACGCCGGCCTAAAAAGGGATCAGGGCGATTGTACGCCCGGCCTCAAAAGGGATCAGGGCGATTGTACGCCCGGCCTCAAAAGGGATCAGGGCGATTGTACGCCCGGCCTCAAAAGGGATCAGGGTTTCGCTCGCCCGGCCTCAAAGGCGCAGGGGGCATCGCACGCCCGGCCTCAAAGGCGCAGGGGGCATCGCACGCCCGGCCTCAAAGGCGCAGGGGGCATCGCACGCCCGGCCTCAAAGGCGCAGGGGGCATCGCACGCCCGGCCTCAAAGGCGCAGGGGGCATCGCACGCCCGGCCTCAAAGGCGCAGGGGGCATCGCACGCCCGGCCTCGGAGGTTTTTGGCTACACATTCCACCTCCAGGAGCTCCGATATTCCAGTATACATCCATGGGCTATATTATTTTGGAGGCGTCTCGGGGAATGTCTTGTGCGGAGACATTAAGATTTCCCTTCTCTGGAACTAACCGCCCCCCTGATAACAGTCCATAGCGTTACCCCTCCGCCACCAAACTGTACAGGGGGCACAATACAGACAGGGGTAACATTCCCATCACCAATCTCCGCCGCGAGTGATAACAGCTGATCAATAATATGGAATACAAACTCCACGATCTGGAGGCCATCATACCTGACCCTCAGCTGCTGCGCACTTCTTTGCTTTCCTTTTCTTTTTCTTCTTCTTTGTTTTATTAATAGAACCAGTCTGAAAAGAAAAACAAGTAACAATGAAAAAAACAATGGTGAAGAAGGCGACTGGTCCAACAGCGGCCACAGTAGAGGTCCGGGGGTCCGCACCTGAGCAGTCTCCGGCCCGCCGGGCTCATCTTCAGGCTTTTCATCCCCATCCGTCAGTCTGGACTGAGCCTTCCGGCCGGCGTCGGCATCACTCGGGGGGTCTTCATCTGCTTCTGTGATCTGTGGGTAACAAGTCGTATGCTCTGTGATCTGACACTTTTCTGGGGGGGATCCTCCATGATGGGGCTGGCGGTGATCCTCTACAGCCGCCCCCCATGAATTTACGCTATGCCGCCATATGGTAACCCCTGATGTAATACTATGGAACCAAAGTGAAAGTTAAAAATTACATGTTTTTTTCTTAATAATAAACCCGTTATGGGGAAAAAAAAAGCGTAAAAATTAAAAATGGCCATGCCAGGAAGGGGTTAATAGGGGGATCAAGGCCAATGAGCAGCCTAATACATCACATTAGTAATGACAGCCGCTGTTCCCGGCCCCGCCACTAGATGGCAGCACGCACCAGCTGGAATGGATTGCTCAGGCCCCGCTCCTCCAATAGTTTACGGTTTCCCTTGTTTTTCCGGTTCCGCGGCTCGGGCTGTGCAGGTTCCTCCTCCTCCTCTATCCCCTCGGGGCCACCAGGTTCTTCTTGCCCCCTCTGATCCCCTCGCAGCCTCCTCAAGGCCCGACGGGACATGGTTCCGCCTCACACCCGGGGGCGGCGAGCACGTAAGCGGCTACAGTTCGCGAACGCGCACGGAAGAGGTTTTCATTGCGCATGCGCTTGTGCTATGGCTGCTGCTTGGGGTGTCATTCACACTTCTGGCCACCAGGTGGGGATAATGATTCATGTGTTCATTATGGAGCTGTAGTCATACCGCCACCTTGTGGTAGAAATGCAAATTTACGAATCCATTATTATTATTACTATTATTATTATTATTTATTATTGTAGAGATTAACGTTATAAATATAGACATATGAAAAAATATAAAAAAAACCATCTTTGATTGCATCTGCCTGGAATATGGTCTCCAAAGCACGCATAGCAATGATATATATATATATATATATATATATATATATATATATATATATATTATATTATATATATATATTATATTATATATATATATATTATATTATATATATTATATTATATATATATAATATATATATTATATTTTTTATATATATATATATATATATAATATATATATATATATATATATATATATATATATATTTTATATATATATATATATATATATATTTTATATATATATATATATATATATGTATATATATTATATTTTTCATATATATATATATTATATTATATTATATTTTATATATATATATATATATATATCTGGTGTGGAAAAAAGTATTTATTGAGCCCCCAATTGTGCAAGTTCTCCCCCTTAGAAAGATGAGATTTGCCTGTAATTGACATCATAGGTGACCACGACTAAGAGACAAAATGAGAAAACAAATCCAAAAAATCACCGCGTCTGATTTGCAAGATTTTTTTGCAAATTCTGATGGAAAATAAGTATTTGGTCAATAACAAAATTTCATCTCAATATTTTGTTATATCCTTTGTTGGCAATGACAGAGGTGAAATGTTTTCTGTAAATCTTCACAAGGTTGGCACACACTGTTGGTGGTATGTTGGCCCATTCTTCCATGCAGATCTCCTCTAGAGCAGTGATGTTTTGGGCCTGTCGCTGGGGAACACGGACTTTCAACTCACTCCAAAGGTTTTCTATGGGGTTGAGATCTGGAGACTGGCTAGGCCACTCCAGGACCTTCATATGCTTCTTATGAAGCCACTCCTTCATTGCCTGGGCGGTGTGCTTGGGATCATTATCATGCTGAAAGACCCAGCCACGTTTCATCTTCAATGCCCGTACTGATGGAAGGAGGTTTGCACTCTAAATCTCACGATACATGGCCCCATTCATTCTTTCATGTACACGGATCAGCCGTCCTGGTCCTTTTGCAGAGAAACAGCCCCAAAGTGTGATGTTGCCACCCCCATGCTTCACAGTAGGTATGGTGTTCTTTGGATGCAACTCAGCATTCTGTCTCCTCCAAACATGACAAGTTGTATTTCTACCAAACAGTTCTACTTTGGTTTCATCAGACCATATGACATTCTCCCAATACTCTTCTGGATAATCCAAATGCTCTCTAGCTGACTTCAGACAGGCCCAGAATTGTACTGACTGAAGGAGGGGAACACATCTAGCACTGCAGGATCTGAGTCCCTGGCGTCATAGTGTGTTACTGATGGTAGCCTTTGTTACGGTGGTCCCAGCTCTATGCAGGTCATTCACTAGGACCCCCCGTGTGGTTCTGGGATTGTTTTCTCATCGTTCTTGTGATAATTATGACCCCACGGGGTGAGATCTTGCATGGAGCCCCAGATTGAGGGAGATTATCATTGGTTTTGTATGTCTTCCATTTTCTTATTATTGCTCCCACAGTTGATTTCATCACACCAAGCTGCTTGCCTATTGCAGATTCAGTCTTCCCAGCCTGGTGCAGGGATACAATTTTGTTTCTGGTGTCCTTCGACGGCTCTTTGGTCTTCACCATAGTGGAGTTTGGAGTGTGACTGTTTGAGGTTGTGTACAGGTGTCTTTTATACTGATAAAAAGTTCAATCAGGTGCCATTACTACAGGTCATGAGTGGAGGACAGAGGAGCCTCTTAAAGAAGAAATCACAGGCCTGTGAGAGCTAGAAATCTGGCATGTTTTTAGGTGACCAAATACTTATTTTCCACCATAATTTGCAAAAAAAAATCTTGCCAAATCAGACGCGGTGATATCCTGGATTTATTTTGTCTCTCACAGTTGTGGTCACCATTGATGTCAATTACAGGCAAATCTCATTTTTATAAGTGGGAGAAATTGCACAATTTGTGGCTGACTAAATCCCCACTGTAATATATATATATATATATATATATATATATATATATATATATATATATATATATACGTACATGCATATGCGAGTATATATATAAATAGCAGTCAGGAAGGGTTCTTTACGGTTAGAGCAGTCAGGAAGGGTTCTTTACAGTTAGAACAGTCAGGAAGGGTTCTTTACAGTTAGTGCAGTCAGGAAGGGTTTTTTACAGTTAGTGCAGTCAGGAAGGGTTCTTTACGGTTAGGGCAGTCAGGAAGGGTTCTTTACAGTTAGTGCAGTCAGGAAGGGTTCTTTACAGTTAGTGCAGTCAGGAAGGGTTCTTTACGGTTGGAGCAGTCAGGAAGGGTTCTTTACAGTTAGAGCAGTCAGGAAGGGTTCTTTACAGTTAGTGCAGTCAGGAAGGGTTCTTTACAGTTAGTGCAGCCAGTAAGGGTTCTTTACGGTTAGAGCAGTCAGGAAGGGTTCTTTACGGTTAGTGCAGTCAGGAAGGGTTCTTTACAGTTAGTGCAGTCAGGAAGGGTTCTTTACAGTTAGGGCAGTCAGGAAGGGTTCTTTACAGTTAGTGCAGTCAGGAAGGGTTCTTTACAATTAGTGCAGTCAGGAAGGGTTCTTTACAGTTGGAGCAGTCAGGAAGGGTTCTTTACAGTTAGAGCAGTCAGGAAGGGTTCTTTACAGTTAGTGCAGTCAGGAAGGGTTCTTTACAGTTAGTGCAGTCAGTAAGAGTTCTTTACGGTTAGAGCAGTCAGGAAGGGTTCTTTACGGTTAGTGCACTCAGGAAGGGTTCTTTACGGTTAGAGCAGTCAGGAAAGGTTCTTTACGGTTAGAGCAGTCAGGAAGGGTTCTTTACGGTTAGAGCAGTCAGGAAGGGTTCTTTACAGTTAGTGCAGTCAGGAAGGGTTCTTTACAGTTAGAGCAGTCAGGAAAAGTTCTTTACAGGTAGTGCAGTCAGGAAGGGTTCTTTACAGTTTGTGCAGTCAGGAAGGGTACTTTACAGTTAGTGCAGTCAGGAAGGGTTCTTTACAGTTAGTGCAGTCAGGAAGCTTTCTTTACGGTTAGAGCAGTCAGGAAGGGTTCTTTACGGTTAGTGCAGTCAGGAAGGGTTCTTTACGGTTAGTGCAGTCAGGAAGGGTTCTTTACGGTTAGAGCAGTCAGGAAGGGTTCTTTACAGATAGAGCAGTAAGGAAGGGTTCTTTACGGTTAGAGCAGTCAGGAAGGGTTCTTTACAGTTAGTGCAGTCAGGAAGGGTTCTTTACAGTTAGTGCAGTCAGGAAGGGTTCTTTACGGTTAGAGCAGTCACAAAGGGTTCTTTACGGTTAGTGCAGTCAGGAAGGGTTCTTTACAGTTACTGCAGTCAGGAAGGGTTCTTTACAATTAGAGCAGTCAGGAAGGGTTCTTTACAGTTAGTGCAGTCAGGAAGGGTTCTTTACAGTTAGTGCAGTCAGGAAGGGTTCTTTACGGTTAGTGCAGTCAGGAAGGGTTCTTTACGGTTGGAGCAGTCAGGAAGGCTTCTTTACAGTTAGAGCAGTCAGGAAGGGTTCTTTACAGTTAGTGCAGTCAGGAAGGGTTCTTTACGGTTAGAGCAGTCAGGAAGGGTTCTTTACGGTTAGTGCAGTCAGGAAGGGTTCTTTACAGTTAGTGCACTCAGGAAGGGTTCTTTACGGTTAGAGCAGTCAGGAAAGGTTCTTTACGGTTAGAGCAGTCAGGAAGGGTTCTTTACAGTTAGTGCAGTCAGGAAGGGTTCTTTACAGTTAGAGCAGTCAGGAAAAGTTCTTTACAGGTAGTGCAGTCAGGAAGGGTTCTTTACAGTTTGTGCAGTCAGGAAGGGTACTTTACAGTTAGTGCAGTCAGGAAGGGTTCTTTACAGTTAGTGCAGTCAGGAAGGGTTCTTTACGGTTAGAGCAGTCAGGAAGGGTTCTTTACGGTTAGTGCAGTCAGGAAGGGTTCTTTACAGTTAGTGCAGTCAGGAAGGGTTCTTTACAGTTAGAGCAGTCAGGAAGGGTTCTTTACGGTTAGTGCAGTCAGGAAGGGTTCTTTACGGTTAGAGCAGTCAGGAAGGGTTCTTTACGGTTAGAGCAGTCAGGAAGGGTTCTTTACAGATAGAGCAGTAAGGAAGGGTTCTTTACGGTTAGAGCAGTCAGGAAGGGTTCTTTACAGTTAGTGCAGTCAGGAAGGGTTCTTTACAGTTAGTGCAGTCAATAAGGGTTCTTTACGGTTAGAGCAGTCACAAAGGGTTCTTTACGGTTAGTGCAGTCAGGAAGGGTTCTTTACAGTTACTGCAGTCAGGAAGGGTTCTTTACGGTTAGAGCAGTCAGGAAGGGTTCTTTACAGTTAGTGCAGTCAGGAAGGGTTCTTTACAGTTAGTGTAGTCAGGAAGGGTTCTTTTCGGTTAGTGCAGTAAGGAAGGGTTCTTTACGGTTGGAGCAGTCAGGAAGGCTTCTTTACAGTTAGAGCAGTCAGGAAGGGTTCTTTACAGTTAGTGCAGTAGGGAAGGGTTCTTTACAGTTAGTGCAGTCAGGAAGGGTTCTTTACAGTTAGTGCAGTCAGGAAGGGTTCTTTACGGTTAGAGCAGTCAGGAAGGGTTCTTTACAGATAGAGCAGTAAGGAAGGGTTCTTTACGGTTAGAGCAGTCAGGAAGGGTTCTTTACAGTTAGTGCAGTCAGGAAGGGTTCTTTACAGTTAGAGCAGTCAGGAAAGGTTCTTTACAGGTAGTGCAGTCAGGAAGGGTTCTTTACAGTTAGTGCAGTCAGGAAGGGTTCTTTACGGTTAGAGCAGTCAGGAAGGGTTCTTTACAGTTAGAGCAGTCAGGAAGGGTTCTTTACAGTTAGAGCAGTCAGGAAGGGTTCTTTTCGGTTAGTGCAGTCAGGAAGGGTTCTTTACAGTTAGAGCAGTCAGGAAGGGTTCTTTTCGGTTAGTGCAGTCAGGAAGAGTTCTTTACAGTTAGAGCAGTCAGGAAGGGTTATTTACGGTTAGAGCAGTCAAGAAGAGTTCTTTACAGTTAGAGCAGTCAGGAAGGGTTCTTTACAGTTAGTGCAGTGAGGAAGGGTTCTTTACAGTTAGTGCAGTCAGGAAGGGTTCTTTACAGTTAGAACAGTCAGGAAGGGTTCTTTACGGTTAGTGCAGTCAGGAAGGGTTCTTTACGGTTGGAGCAGTCAGGAAGGGTTCTTTACGGTTAAAGCAGTCAGGAAGGGTTCTTTACGGTTGGTGCAGTCAGGAAGGGTTCTTTACGGTTAGTGCAGTCAGGAAGGGTTCTTTACGGTTAGAGCAGTCAGGAAGGGTTCTTTAGAGTTAGTGCAGTCAGGAAAGGTTCTTTACAGTTAGTGCAGTCAGGAAGGGTTCTTTACGGTTAGAGCAGTCAGGAAGGGTTCTTTATGGTTAGTGCAGTCAGGAAGGGTTCTTTACGGTTAGTGCAGTCAGGAAGGGTTCTTTACAGTTAGAGCAGTCAGGAAGGGTATTTTACAGTTAGAGCAGTCAGGAAGGGTTCTTTACGGTTAGAGCAGTCAGGAAGGGTTGTTTACGGTTAGTGCAGTCAGGAAGGGTTCTTTACGGTTAGAGCAGTCAGGAAGGGCTCTTTACAGTTAGTGCAGTCAGTAAGGGTTCTTTACCGTTAGTGCAGTCAGGAAGGGTTCTTTACAGTTACAGCAGTCAGGAAGGGTTCTTTACAATTAGAACAGTCAGGAAGGGTTCTTTACAGTTAGTGCAGTCAGGAAGGGTTTTTTACAGTTAGTGCAGTCAGGAAGGGTTCTTTACGGTTAGGGCAGTCAGGAAGGGTTCTTTACAGTTAGTGCAGTCAGGAAGGGTTCTTTACAGTTAGTGCAGTCAGGAAGGGTTCTTTACGGTTGGAGCAGTCAGGAAGGGTTCTTTACAGTTAGAGCAGTCAGGAAGGGTTCTTTACAGTTAGTGCAGTCAGGAAGGGTTCTTTACAGTTAGTGCAGTCAGTAAGGGTTCTTTACGGTTAGAGCAGTCAGGAAGGGTTCTTTACGGTTAGTGCAGTCAGGAAGGGTTCTTTACAGTTAGTGCAGTCAGGAAGGGTTCTTTACAGTTAGGGCAGTCAGGAAGGGTTCTTTACAGTTAGTGCATTCAGGAAGGGTTCTTTACAATTAGTGCAGTCAGGAAGGGTTCTTTACAGTTAGAGCAGTCAGGAAGGGTTCTTTACAGTTAGAGCAGTCAGGAAGGGTTCTTTACAGTTAGTGCAGTCAGGAAGGGTTCTTTACAGTTAGTGCAGTCAGTAAGAGTTCTTTACGGTTAGAGCAGTCAGGAAGGGTTCTTTACGGTTAGTGCACTCAGGAAGGGTTCTTTACGGTTAGAGCAGTCAGGAAAGGTTCTTTACGGTTAGAGCAGTCAGGAAGGGTTCTTTACGGTTAGAGCAGTCAGGAAGGGTTCTTTACAGTTAGTGCAGTCAGGAAGGGTTCTTTACAGTTAGAGCAGTCAGGAAAAGTTCTTTACAGGTAGTGCAGTCAGGAAGGGTTCTTTACAGTTTGTGCAGTCAGGAAGGGTACTTTACAGTTAGTGCAGTCAGGAAGGGTACTTTACAGTTAGTGCAGTCAGGAAGGGTTCTTTACAGTTAGTGCAGTAAGGAAGGGTTCTTTACGGTTAGAGCAGTCAGGAAGGGTTCTTTACGGTTAGTGCAGTCAGGAAGGGTTCTTTACGGTTAGTGCAGTCAGGAAGGGTTCTTTACGGTTAGAGCAGTCAGGAAGGGTTCTTTACAGACAGAGCAGTAAGGAAGGGTTCTTTACGGTTAGAGCAGTCAGGAAGGGTTCTTTACAGTTAGTGCAGTCAGGAAGGGTTCTTTACAGTTAGTGCAGTCAGGAAGGGTTCTTTACGGTTAGAGCAGTCACAAAGGGTTCTTTACGGTTAGTGCAGTCAGGAAGGGTTCTTTACAGTTACTGCAGTCAGGAAGGGTTCTTTACGGTTAGAGCAGTCAGGAAGGGTTCTTTACAGTTAGTGCAGTCAGGAAGGGTTCTTTACGGTTAGTGCAGTAAGGAAGGGTTCTTTACGGTTGGAGCAGTCAGGAAGGCTTCTTTACAGTTAGAGCAGTCAGGAAGGGTTCTTTACAGTTAGTGCAGTCAGGAAGGGTTCTTTACGGTTAGAGCAGTCAGGAAGGGTTCTTTACGGTTTGTGCAGTCAGGAAGGGTTCTTTACAGTTAGTGCACTCAGGAAGGGTTCTTTACGGTTAGAGCAGTCAGGAAAGGTTCTTTACGGTTAGAGCAGTCAGGAAGGGTTCTTTACAGTTAGTGCAGTCAGGAAGGGTTCTTTACAGTTAGAGCAGTCAGGAAAAGTTCTTTACAGGTAGTGCAGTCAGGAAGGGTTCTTTACAGTTTGTGCAGTCAGGAAGGGTACTTTACAGTTAGTGCAGTCAGGAAGGGTTCTTTACAGTTAGTGCAGTCAGGAAGGGTTCTTTACGGGTAGAGCAGTCAGGAAGGGTTCTTTACGGTTAGTGCAGTCAGGAAGGGTTCTTTACAGTTAGTGCAGTCAGGAAGGGTTCTTTACAGTTAGAGCAGTCAGGAAGGGTTCTTTACAGTTAGTGCAGTCAGGAAGGGTTCTTTACGGTTAGAGCAGTCAGGAAGGGTTCTTTACGGTTAGAGCAGTCAGGAAGGGTTCTTTACAGATAGAGCAGTAAGGAAGGGTTCTTTACGGTTAGAGCAGTCAGGAAGGGTTCTTTACAGTTAGTGCAGTCAGGAAGGATTCTTTACAGTTAGTGCAGTCACAAAGGGTTCTTTACGGTTAGTGCAGTCAGGAAGGGTTCTTTACAGTTACTGCAGTCAGGAAGGGTTCTTTACGGTTAGAGCAGTCAGGAAGGGTTCTTTACAGTTAGTGCAGTCAGGAAGGGTTCTTTACAGTTAGTGTAGTCAGGAAGGGTTCTTTTCGGTTAGTGCAGTAAGGAAGGGTTCTTTACGGTTGGAGCAGTCAGGAAGGCTTCTTTACAGTTAGAGCAGTCAGGAAGGGTTCTTTACAGTTAGTGCAGTCAGGAAGGGTTCTTTACAGTTAGTGCAGTCAGGAAGGGTTCTTTACAGTTAGTGCAGTCAGGAAGGGTTCTTTACGGTTAGAGCAGTCAGGAAGGGTTCTTTACAGATAGAGCAGTAAGGAAGGGTTCTTTCGGTTAGAGCAGTCAGGAAGGGTTCTTTACAGTTAGTGCAGTCAGGAAGGGTTCTTTACAGTTAGAGCAGTCAGGAAAGGTTCTTTACAGGTAGTGCAGTCAGGAAGGGTTCTTTACAGTTAGTGCAGTCAGGAAGGGTTCTTTACGGTTAGAGCAGTCAGGAAGGGTTCTTTACAGTTAGAGCAGTCAGGAAGGGTTCTTTACAGTTAGAGCAGTCAGGAAGGGTTCTTTTCGGTTAGTGCAGTCAGGAAGGGTTCTTTACAGTTAGAGCAGTCAGGAAGGGTTCTTTTCGGTTAGTGCAGTCAGGAAGAGTTCTTTACAGTTAGAGCAGTCAGGAAGGGTTATTTACGGTTAGAGCAGTCAGGAAAAGTTCTTTACAGTTAGAGCAGTCAGGAAGGGTTCTTTACAGTTAGAGCAGTGAGGAAGGGTTCTTTACAGTTAGTGCAGTCAGGAAGGGTTCTTTACAGTTAGAACAGTCAGGAAGGGTTCTTTACGGTTAGTGCAGTCAGGAAGGGTTCTTTACGGTTGGAGCAGTCAGGAAGGGTTCTTTACGGTTAAAGCAGTCAGGAAGGGTTCTTTACGGTTGGTGCAGTCAGGAAGGGTTCTTTACGGTTAGTGCAGTCAGGAAGGGTTCTTTACGGTTAGTGCAGTCAGGAAGGGTTCTTTACGGTTAGAGCAGTCAGGAAGGGTTCTTTAGAGTTAGTGCAGTCAGGAAAGGTTCTTTACAGTTAGTGCAGTCAGGAAGGGTTCTTTACGGTTAGAGCAGTCAGGAAGGGTTCTTTATGGTTAGTGCAGTCAGGAAGGGTTCTTTACGGTTAGTGCAGTCAGGAAGGGTTCTTTACAGTTAGAGCAGTCACAAAGGGTATTTTACAGTTAGAGCAGTCAGGAAGGGTTCTTTACGGTTAGAGCAGTCAGGAAGGGTTGTTTACGGTTAGTGCAGTCAGGAAGGGTTCTTTACGGTTAGAGCAGTCAGGAAGGGTTCTTTACAGTTAGTGCAGTCAGTAAGGGTTCTTTACCGTTAGTGCAGTCAGGAAGGGTTCTTTACAGTTAGAGCAGTCAGGAAGGGTATTTTACAGTTAGAGCAGTCAGGAAGGGTTCTTTACAGTTAGAGCAGTCAGGAAGGGTTCTTTACAGTTAGAGCAGTCAGGAAGGGTTCTTTACAGTTAGAGCAGTCAGGAAGGGTTCTTTATGGTTAGAGCAGTCAGGAAGGGTTCTTTACGGTTAGTGCAGTCAGGAAGGGTTCTTTACGGTTAGTGCAGTCAGGAAGGGTTCTTTACAGTTAGTGCAGTCAGTAAGGGTTCTTTACAGTTAGTGCAGTCAGTAAGGGTTCTTTACGGTTAGAGCAGTCAGGAAGGGTTCTTTATGGTTAGTGCAGTCAGGAAGGGTTCTGTACAGTTAGTGCTGTCAGGAAGGGTTCTTTACAGTTAGAGCAGTCAGGAAGGGTTCTTTACAGTTAGTGCAGTCAGGAAGGGTTCTTTACAGTTAAAGCAGTCAGGAAGGGTTCTTTACAGTTAGAGCAGTCAGGAAGGGTATTTTACAGTTAGAGCAGTCAGGAAGGGTTCTTTACAGTTAGAGCAGTCAGGAAGGGTTCCTTACAGTTAGAGCTGTCAGGAAGGGCTCTTTACAGTTAGAGCCGTCAGGAAGTTTTCTTTACAGTTAGAGCAGTGAGTTAGGGTTCTTTACAGTTAGAGCAGTCAGGAAGGGTTTTTTACAGTTAGAGCAGTCAGGAAGGGTTTTTTACAGTTAGAGCAGTCAGGAAGGTTTCTATACGGTTAGAGCAGTCAGGAAGGGTTCTTTACGGTTAGTGCAGTCAGGAAGGGTTCTTTACAGTTAGTGCAATCAGGAAGGGTTCTTTACGGTTAGAGTAGTCAGGAAGGGTTTTTTACAGTTAGTGCAGTCAGGAAGGGTTTTTTACGGTTAGAGCAGTCAGGAAGGGTTCTTTACGGTTAGTGCAGTCAGGAAGGGTTCTTTACGGTTAGAGCAGTCATGAAGGGTTCTTTACAGTTAGTGCAGTCAGGAAGGGTTCTCTACGGTTAGAGCAGTCAGGAAGGGCTCTTTACAGTTAGAGCCGTCAGGACGTTTTCTTTACAGTTAGAGCAGTGAGGAAGGGTTCTTTACAGTTAGTGCATTCAGGAAGGGTTCTTTACGGTTAGAACAGTCAAGAAGGGTTCTTTACAGTTAGTGCAGGCAGGAAGGGTTCTTTACAGTTAGTGCAGTCAGGAAGGGTTCTTTACAGTTTTGCAGTCAGGAAGGGTTCTTTACAGTTAGTGCAGTCAAGAAGAGTTCTTTACGGTTGGAGCAGTCAGGAAGGCTTCTTTACAGTTAGAGCAGTCAGGAAGGGTTCTTTACAGTTAGTGCAGTCAGGAAGGGTTCTTTACAGTTAGTGCAGTCAGGAAGGGTTCTTTACGGTTAGAGCAGTCACAAAGGGTTCTTTACGGTTAGTGCAGTCAGGAAGGGTTCTTTACAGTTAGTGCAGTCAGGAAGGGTTCTTTACGGTTAGAGCAGTCAGGAAGGGTTCTTTACAGTTAGTGCAGTCCGGAAGGGTTCTTTACAGTTAGTGCAGGCAGGAAGGGTTCTTTACAGTTAGTGCAGTAAGGAAGGGTTTTTTACGGTTGGAGCAGTCAGGAAGGCTTCTTTACAGTTAGAGCAGTCAGGAAGGGTTCTTTACAGTTAGTGCAGTCAGGAAGGGTTCTTTACAGTTAGTGCAGTCAGGAAGGGTTCTTTACGGTTAGAGCAGTCAGGAAGGGTTCTTTACGGTTAGTGCAGTCAGGAAGGGTTCTTTACGGTTAGAGCAGTCAGGAAGGGTTCTTTTCGGTTAGTGCAGTCAGGAAGGGTTCTTTACAGTTAGTGCAGTCAGGAAGGGTTCTTTACGGTTAGAGCAGTCAGGAAGGGTTCTTTACGGTTAGTGCAGTCAGGAAGGGTTCTTTACGGTTAGTGCAGTCAGGAAGGGTTCTTTACGGTTAGAGCAGTCAGGAAGGGTTCTTTACGGTTAGTGCAGTCAGGAAGGGTTCTTTACAGTTAGAGCAGTCAGGAAGGGTATTTTACAGTTAGAGCAGTCAGGAAGGGTTCTTTACAGTTAGAGCAGTCAGGAAGGGTTCCTTACAGTTAGAGCAGTCAGGAAGGGCTCTTTACAGTTAGAGCCGTCAGGAAGGGTTCTTTACAGTTAGTGCAATCAGGAAGGGTTCTTTACGGTTAGAGTAGTCAGGAAGGGTTTTTTACAGTTAGTGCAGTCAGGAAGGGTTTTTTACGGTTAGTGCAGTCAGGAAGGGTTCTTTACAGTTAGTGCTGTCAGGAAGGGTTCTTTACAGTTAGAGCAGTCAGGAAGGGTTCTTTACAGTTAGTGCAGTCAGGAAGGGTTCTTTACAGTTAGAGCAGTAAGGAAGGGTTCTTTACAGTTAGAGCAGTCAGGAAGGGTATTTTACAGTTAGAACAGTCAGGAAGGGTTCTTTACAGTTAGAGCAGTCAGGAAGGGTTCTTTACAGTTAGTGCAGTCACAAAGGGTTCTTTACGGTTAGTGCAGTCAGGAAGGGTTCTTTACAGTTACTGCAGTCAGGAAGGGTTCTTTACGGTTAGAGCAGTCAGGAAGGGTTCTTTACAGTTAGTGCAGTCAGGAAGGGTTCTTTACAGTTAGTGTAGTCAGGAAGGGTTCTTTTCGGTTAGTGCAGTAAGGAAGGGTTCTTTTCGGTTAGTGCAGTCAGGAAGGGTTCTTTACAGTTAGTGCAGTCAGGAAGGGTTCTTTACGGTTAGAGCAGTCAGGAAGGGTTCTTTACGGTTAGTGCAGTCAGGAAGGGTTCTTTACGGTTAGTGCAGTCAGGAAGGGTTCTTTACGGTTAGAGCAGTCAGGAAGGGTTCTTTACGGTTAGAGTAGTCAGGAAGGGTTTTTTACAGTTAGTGCAGTCAGGAAGGGTTTTTTACGGTTAGAGCAGTCAGGAAGGGTTCTTTACGGTTAGTGCAGTCAGGAAGGGTTCTTTACGGTTAGAGCAGTCATGAAGGGTTCTTTACAGTTAGTGCAGTCAGGAAGGGTTCTCTACGGTTAGTGCAGTCAGGAAGGGTTCTTTACAGTTAGTGCAGTCAGTAAGGGTTCTTTACGGTTAGAGCAGTCAGGAAGGGTTCTTTACGGTTAGTGCAGTCAGGAAGGGTTCTTTACAGTTAGTGCTGTCAGGAAGGGTTCTTTACAGTTAGAGCAGTCAGGAAGGGTTCTTTACAGTTAGTGCAGTCAGGAAGGGTTCTTTACAGTTAGAGCAGTAAGGAAGGGTTCTTTACAGTTAGAGCAGTCAGGAAGGGTATTTTACAGTTAGAACAGTCAGGAAGGGTTCTTTACAGTTAGAGCAGTCAGGAAGGGTTCCTTACAGTTAGAGCAGTCAGGAAGGGCTCTTTACAGTTAAAGCCGTCAAGAAGTTTTCTTTACAGTTAGAGCAGTGAGTTAGGGTTCTTTACAGTTAGAGCAGTCAGGAAGGGTTTTTTACAGTTAGTGCAGTCAGGAAGGGTTCTTTACGGTTAGTGCAGTCAGGAAGGGTTCTTTACGGTTAGTGCAGTCAGGAAGGGTCTTTACGGTTAGAGCAGTCAGGAAGGGTTCTTTAGAGTTAGTGCAGTCAGGAAAGGTTCTTTACAGTTAGTGCAGTCAGGAAGGGTTCTTTACGGTTAGAGCAGTCAGGAAGGGTTCTTTATGGTTAGTGCAGTCAGGAAGGGTTCTTTACGGTTAGTGCAGTCAGGAAGGGTTCTTTACAGTTAGAGCAGTCAGGAAGGGTATTTTACAGTTAGAGCAGTCAGGAAGGGTTCTTTACGGTTAGAGCAGTCAGGAAGGGTTGTTTACGGTTAGTGCAGTCAGGAAGGGTTCTTTACGGTTAGAGCAGTCAGGAAGGGTTCTTTACAGTTAGTGCAGTCAGTAAGGGTTCTTTACCGTTAGTGCAGTCATGAAGGGTTCTTTACAGTTAGAGCAGTCAGGAAGGGTATTTTACAGTTAGAGCAGTCAGGAAGGGTTCTTTACAGTTAGAGCAGTCGGGAAGGGTTCTTTACAGTTAGAGCAGTCAGGAAGGGTATTTTACAGTTAGAGCAGTCAGGAAGGGTTCTTTATGGTTAGAGCAGTCAGGAAGGGTTCTTTACGGTTAGTGCAGTCAGGAAGGGTTCTTTACGGTTAGTGCAGTCAGGAAGGGTTCTTTACAGTTAGTGCAGTCAGGAAGGGTTCTTTACAGTTAGTGCAGTCAGTAAGGGTTCTTTACGGTTAGAGCAGTCAGGAAGGGTTCTTTATGGTTAGTGCAGTCAGGAAGGGTTCTTTACAGTTAGTGCTGTCAGGAAGGGTTCTTTACAGTTAGAGCAGTCAGGAAGGGTTCTTTACAGTTAGTGCAGTCAGGAAGGGTTCTTTACAGTTAGAGCAGTCAGGAAGGGTTCTTTACAGTTAGAGCAGTCAGGAAGGGTATTTTACAGTTAGAGCAGTCAGGAAGGGTTCTTTACAGTTAGAGCAGTCAGGAAGGGTTCCTTACAGTTAGAGCAGTCAGGAAGGGCTCTTTACAGTTAGAGCCGTCAGGAAGTTTTCTTTACAGTTAGAGCAGTGAGTTAGGGTTCTTTACAGTTAGAGCAGTCAGGAAGGGTTTTTTACAGTTAGAGCAGTCAGGAAGGGTTTTTTACAGTTAGTGCAGTCAGGAAGGGTTCTTTACAGTTAGTGCAGTCAGGAAGGGTTCTTTACAGTTAGTGCAGTCAGGAAGGGTTCTTTACGGTTAGAGTAGTCAGGAAGGGTTTTTTACAGTTAGTGCAGTCAGGAAGGGTTTTTTACGGTTAGAGCAGTCAGGAAGGGTTCTTTACGGTTAGTGCAGTCAGGAAGGGTTCTTTACGGTTAGAGCAGTCATGAAGGGTTCTTTACAGTTAGTGCAGTCAGGAAGGGTTCTCTACGGTTAGAGCAGTCAGGAAGGGCTCTTTACAGTTAGAGCCGTCAGGACGTTTTCTTTACAGTTAGAGCAGTGAGGAAGGGTTCTTTACAGTTAGTGCATTCAGGAAGGGTTCTTTACAGTTAGTGCAGTCAAGAAGGGTTCTTTACGGTTAGAGCAGTCACAAAGGGTTCTTTACGGTTAGTGCAGTCAGGAAGGGTTCTTTACAGTTAGTGCAGTCAGGAAGGGTTCTTTACGGTTAGAGCAGTCAGGAAGGGTTCTTTACAGTTAATGCAGTCAGGAAGGGTTCTTTACAGTTAGTGCAGTCAGGAAGGGTTCTTTACAGTTAGTGCAGTAAGGAAGGGTTCTTTACGGTTGGAGCAGTCAGGAAGGCTTCTTTACAGTTAGAGCAGTCAGGAAGGGTTCTTTACAGTTAGTGCAGTCAGGAAGGGTTCTTTACAGTTAGTGCAGTCAGGAAGGGTTCTTTACGGTTAGAGCAGTCAGGAAGGGTTCTTTACGGTTAGTGCAGTCAGGAAGGGTTCTTTACAGTTAGTGCAGTCAGGAAGGGTTCTTTACGGTTAGAGCAGTCAGGAAGGGTGTCACAAACCACCGGGGGGGTCACTCAGAAATCCCCCGCGCTGGCTACCAGTACGTCACAATCGGGGGGTAACAAGTGGGGGTCACCCCTCCTTTATACCTCCCGACCGACAGACAGAGCACGTGACGCGCTCTCTAGCGCCCCTCTTATAGTCAGGCCAATTATGGAATTGCCCGACCATAAGCAAGGAGGCCGCTATACTACTTATGCCGATTATTGAAGGGTCCCCGGTGAGAGTAAGGTATATATTCCCCCGACCTCCGCGGGCGGAATATATAAAATCTCCCCGAATCTCACTGGCCTCCCCACAATAATCCTTGGCACAATTCGCTGCCACCAACCGATTTACGGTAACTATTAGCCGAACACACGGACGTGGGATTCAAGATCGAGATAACAGAACAGCCCAAGATTAATTATATAATTTAATCAGCCTAAAGCACACTAGAAACTACAATATATACAATAGGTAATCTACAGAATATACATAGGTCAGAGTACAGTTACAATCAAAGCATGGGTTACAAACAGGCATACACAGTTCCAGCAGTTACCTTGTTGCGTCTGGCCACAGGGGGGCGCTGTACCCAGGTTTCTAGGATCCTTCCCACAGATGTTTCCTACACGTGCCCCCAGCGAAAAGAACACTGGAAAATGGCCGAAGTAGGGTTATCAACCTGGGCAGATCCAGGTCCCCTCCTACCTTCGTGACCTCAGAGGGAGCACTGCTCCACCCCTGGCTTGAGTTATGGACAATATCCCATGCTCTAGGTGGTCCTCCCAGGTGGGACTGAAGACGGCAATGTCATCCAGGTACGCGGCCGCGTACCCTTCAAGTCCCTTGAGCAGGGTGTTGACCATCCGCTGGAAAGTGGCAGGGGCATTCCTCATCCCGAATGGCATCACCGTGGACTCGTACAGTCCAAATGGGGTAATAAAGGCAGAGCGTTCCCTGGCCTTGCGAGTCAGGGGGATCTGCCAATATCCCCGGCTCAGATCCATGATGGTCAGGTACTGAGCCCCGGCCAACTGATCGAGCAGGTCATCGATGCGTGGCATTGGGTACGCATCGGCGACCGTGACCGCATTGAGCCCCCTGTAGTCCACGCAGAACCGAGGGGTTCGGTCCTTCTTAGGGACGAGGACTACAGGCGAGGCCCAAGCGCTGTTGGATGCCTGGATCACCCCCAGCTTCAGCATCTCGTCAATCTCCTGGCGCATGTGTTGCTGCACCTCCAGGGAGACCCGATATGCTGAACGCCGGATCGGGGGATGATCCCCAGTGTCCACGTGATGGACAGCCAAGTCAGTCCTTCCGGGCTGGTTGGTAAACAACCCCCGGAAGGGGAGGAGGGTGGCCCACAGCTGGGACCGTTGGTCCTCCAAGAGCTGGTGGCCAACCTCCACATCCTCAATGGATCCGCCTGCCCTAACCTGGGCTAGCATATCCAAGAGGGTTTCCGCTTCTCCCTCCTCGGGCAGGTTGCACACGGGGAGCGCACATGCCTCCCGCTCATGATGTGCCTTCATCATGTTCGCATGGAAGGGCTTCCGCCTTCCACGGGCAGGGTCCAGGGTGACCAGGTACGTCACAGGGTTGAGCTGCTGGTACACGAGGTATGGGCCTTCCCAGGCTGCCTGAAGCTTGTCCTGTGGTACGGGGACCAGTACCCACACCTCTTGACCCACTTGGTAGGTCCTCTCACAAGCGTTCTGGTCGTACCAACGCTTCTGATCGGCCTGGGCTTGAGCCATATTGTCGTGTACCAGTTGCGTCAAGGCCTGCATTTTGTCCCGGAAGCGCATGACATACTCGATAACCGACACTCCAGGGGTGGCCAAATCCCCTTCCCAAGCCTCCTTCACCAGAGCCAGGGGGCCCCGCACACGTCGCCCGTACAGGAGCTCAAACGGTGAGAATCCTGTTGAGGCCTGTGGAACCTCCCGGTAAGCAAATAACAGGTGTGGGAGATACCGCTCCCAGTCACGCCCATGGGAGTCGACCAACATCTTAAGCATCTGCTTTAAGGTGCCATTAAACCGCTCGCACAGGCCATTAGTCTGTGGATGGTACGGGCTGGCCACCAGATGTCGCACCTGGACTTGCTTACAGAGGGCCTCCATCAGCTGGGACATGAATTGGGTCCCCCGGTCAGTGAGCATTTCCTGGGGAAAACCCACTCGGGAGAAAATCTCCAGCAATGCGGTGGCCACCTTGTCAGCCCGAATGGACGACAAGGCCACTGCTTCTGGGTACCGGGTGGCATAGTCCACTACCGTCAGTAGGAAGCGTTTCCCGGAGCTGCTGGGGATGGCCAGCGGGCCGACCAGATCCACAGCCACCCTCCTGAAAGGCTCATCGATGATTGGCAGAGATACTAGTGGGGCTTTGGGGCGTGGCCCCGCCTTCCCCACTCTCTGACAGGTTTCACACGAACGGCAGTAGGCAGCCACATCGGCCCCCATTTTTGGCCAGTAGAAATGCTGGTTTAACCTGGCCTTGGTCTTAGCGATCCCTAGGTGTCCGGCCATCGGAATCTCATGTGCGATCCGCAACAACTCCGTCCGGAACGGATAGGGTACCACCAACTGTCGGTCCCTGGGCCACGCCTCCGGTGAACCCTGCTGGACCGTGGCCCGGTACAGCCGTCCTTGGTCCCAGACCACTCGCTCCGGGTCCGAGTCCGAGGGAGGCTGTGCCGCCTGCTCCTTAAGAGCTTTCAGGCTGTCGTCAGCTTCTAACGCTGCCTGAAACCCCTGACTAGATGTGGCCAGAATCGACGAGACTGTCACATCTTCAGTCAGTACCCCGGGACCTGTGTCCTGGCCTCCACCTGACTCGGCTGCCACTTGGTCAGAAGGGGAAGAGCTATCGGACCTCCGGGAGGCCCCTTGGCTTCCAGCACTCCCACTGCGGGTGACAGCGGCCACAGCCGCTGCGACCGTGGGTCGTGCCTGCTCCTCCTCCGTTCCTGACCAAGTCGCCGGTTCAGGCAGACCTACCTGGCTTCCTGACACCCCGGTTGTGGGGGAACCATGCACCGAGATCTTACCTGGGAGCACTTCCGCTCCTGGACCGGCCCCAATCTCACCTGCCTGTTCCCCTCCTGCAGCAACAGAACCCCGCTGTGAAATCTCTGGGGACCCCACATTTGCTGTGGTAGCCCCCACCCCACACACTGGTCCTCCCCCTGCAGCACCCTGCTCTCTGCTTATCCCTGCAGAGGGCAGCAGATCCCAGCTCACAGGCTGGTTACTTGTAGAGGCATCGTCACACCTTTCTCTGACCCCCTCCCCTCCTGTCACAGCTGCAGCTGAGTGTGTGTCTATGGTGTCTATGCAAGCAGAAATATCAGAGTTCACTCCCTCCTCCCTTACATCATTCATAGATAACACATTAACATTGTCCGGAGGCATGTCAGTACGGGCTGAAGGTTCAGCCCTGGGTTGGGGCCCAAACTGGGAGGTTATCTGCCCCAAATCTGTCCCAAGTAGCACGTTTGCAGGGATCCGATCAGTTACCCCCACCTCCCTCACCCCTCGCCCTGCGCCCCAGTCCACATAAATGTCAGCAACAGGCAGCGCCGGGTCAGTGCCTCCAATCCCGGAGACAGCGAGGGTTTTTCCAGGGATCAAGTCTTGGGGGGACACCATCTCAGGCCGCACCAGAATCACCTCCGAGGCGCTGTCTCGCAGTCCTATGGTCACAGACCGGCCGACGGTGACAGGTTGGAAGCTGTCCAGGGACCTACCACCACCCCCACCCACACAATACACCTTGGGCGGCCCTTGGGACGGGGACGGAGCCGGGGCCTTGGGACGCTGAGGGCACATGGCCTTGAAGTGTCCAGGTAGGTTGCACTGGTGGCACCGTCTTGGCTCTGCCACGGGCCTGGAGAGGGGAGTTGAGGGGGACACCCCCTGCAGTCTAGGGGCAGGTGGGGCAGTCGCAGAGTTCATCTTACCCCCTCTCCAGGTGCTGCTGGTGGCTGCTCTCCTG
This sequence comes from Anomaloglossus baeobatrachus, assembly GCF_048569485.1. Lineage (NCBI taxonomy): Eukaryota > Metazoa > Chordata > Amphibia > Anura > Aromobatidae > Anomaloglossus > Anomaloglossus baeobatrachus. Next base: position 187,310,542 of record NC_134362.1, on the reverse strand, counting down.
GCCTCAGGAGCCCGATTGTTGGTGTAGTCATCGGCCAGGGCAGCTGTAGCCGTGGACCCCTTTGGCTTCTGGTCTCGGATGAACTGGCGGAGATCCTCAGGGCAGTTCCACAAGAGTTGCTCCGTGATGAACAAGTCCAGGATCTCCGGTCCGGTGGAAAGCTGCAGGCCTTGGGTCCAGTGGTCGGCAGCTCGGGCAAGTGCCCGCCGGTGGTCAGCCCAGGAGTCCTTTGGTCCCTTCTGTAGGCTCCGGAACTTCTTGCGGTAGGACTCTGGAGTGAGGTTGTACTGTTGGATCAGGGCCCGCTTGATGGTGTCGTAGCCCTGATCTGCCTCAGCAGGCAAGTCCCCAAGGGTATCCAGGGCCTTACCCCTTAAACGGGGGGTCAGGTATTTGGCCCACTGGTCCTTGTCCAGATGGTGCTGCAAGCAAGTCCGTTCAAAAGCAGTCAAGAAAGAGTCCAAGTCTCCATCCTTCTCCAGCACTGGGAAGTCCTCAACACGGACCTTTGGAAGTTTGGTGTCTCGAAGGTCACATGTGGCTGATGAGGGCCGGAGCTGAGCTAGCTGCAGCTGGTAGTCACGGTCTGCCTGTCGCTCTCGCTCCTCACGCGCTGCCTGCCGCTCTCGCTCCGCAGCCTCACGCTCTGCCTGCCGCTCTGCCCTGCGCTCTGCCAGGAGTTCCTTGTAGCCCTTCTGGTCTCCAGCCTGGAGAAGGGCCATAGCCATTTGAAGAAGGCTATCCGAGCCTCCCAGGCTCGGTGGAATGGCACGTGGTGATCTGCGGCACGGCTAGGCGATTCACTGTCCCTTTCAGAGCGGAGGGCTGGCATCTGGCTCGTTGAGGAACCTTGGGTGAGCTCCTCCTCATCTTGTCCAGCAGTGCCAGGTTGCGCAATGTCCTCGGCAGAACGGTTTTCTGGCGTCGAGCTCCTGGAGGACTCGTGGGCAACCTCCTCATTGCTGTCCACAGCACCGTCCTCCCTCTCTTCGGCTCCTGCCTTAGCATTGGCCAGTTGCATAGCTCTGCTCCTGGTGCCATCAGCCATTCTTGCAGACTTTTGGTCACTGACACAGAACTGACACCTGATGCCTCCACACACCTTACAGTATCTGCACTCTGACACTCTAGTGTTGAGCTAGTCTGAAGACCCCAGCAGCCACAGCTGCTGCAGGCAGTCTTTAGTGTCTGGGAGTATGGGTCTCACACTCACACACACTATTATCTCGATCCCACCGCTATGCCACCAATATGTCACAAACCACCGGGGGGGTCACTCAGAAATCCCCCGCGCTGGCTACCAGTACGTCACAATCGGGGGGTAACAAGTGGGGGTCACCCCTCCTTTATACCTCCCGACCGACAGACAGAGCACGTGACGCGCTCTCTAGCGCCCCTCTTATAGTCAGGCCAATTATGGAATTGCCCGACAATAAGCAAGGAGGCCGCTATACTACTTATGCCGATTATTGAAGGGCCCCCGGCGAGAGAAGGGTATATATTCCCCCGACCTCCGCGGGCGGAATATATAAAACCTCCCCGAATCTCACTGGCCTCCCCACAATAATCCTTGGCACAATTCGCTGCCACCAACCGATTTACGGTAACTATTAGCCGAACACACAGACGTGGGATTCAAGATCGAGATAACAGAACAGCCCAAGATTAATTATATAATTTAATCAGCCTAAAGCACACTAGAAACTACAATATATACAATAGGGAATCTACAGAATATACATATGTCAGAGTACAGTTACAGATAAAGCATGGGTTACAAACAGGTATACACAGTTCCAGCAGTTACCTTGTTGCGTCTGGCCACAGGGGGGCGCTGTAGACCAGGTTTCTAGGATCCTTCCCACAGATGTTTCCTACACGTGCCCCCAGCGAAAAGAACACTGGAAAATGGCCGAAGTAGGGTTATCAACCTGGGCAGATCCAGGTCCCCTCCTACCTTCGTGACCTCAGAGGGAGCACTGCTCCACCCCTGGCTTGAGTTATGGACAATATCCCAACATGGAATATGGGCCATAACTTTGCCTGGGAGCGTCGTAGGCGGACGCCAATGCTCTCATTGTGACAGTTATGAATTTAGCTACAGAACGAGGGGACTCATGACCTGTCTGCCAGTTCCCCATTGGCTGATATCACGCCTGGGGCATTTCCCAATGTCCTGCTCCCATAAAAAGGGTGTGCCGGCATCGTCCGCATGCAGAGACACCATTTTTATGGTTGCCATATTTATCGGAAATATGGCTTGCGAGATATGAACCATTTTTTACTGGAGTCGTTCTGTCTAGCTAGTTCCATAGCCTTGCTAATGAGATACAACTCTTGTTACAGGGTGACGGCAGGGAGTCATCCTGTGTCCATTGTTCCCACACCACCTCATCTCCATATCACAGGACATGGCCATGGAGGTGTAAGTGGAACACTGAGAACAAGAAGGGAGGGGGCACTGCCAGGGAGTGATGAGGGATTATGACTGGAGTCATAATTCATCTTCATATCCCGGGATTTGCCTCACAAAGGGTTCTTTTCGGTTAGTGCAGTCAGGAAGGGTTCTTTACAGTTAGTGCAGTCAGGAAGGGTTCTTTACGGTTAGAGCAGTCAGGAAGGGTTCTTTACGGTTAGTGCAGTCAGGAAGGGTTCTTTACGGTTAGTGCAGTCAGGAAGGGTTCTTTACAGTTAGTGCAGTCAGTAAGGGTTCTTTACAGTTAGTGCAGTCAGTAAGGGTTCTTTACCGTTAGAGCAGTCAGGAAGGGTTCTTTACGGTTAGTGCAGTCAGGAAGGGTTCTTTACAGTTAGTGCTGTCAGGAAGGGTTCTTTACAGTTAGAGCAGTCAGGAAGGGTTCTTTACAGTTAGTGCAGTCAGGAAGGGTTCTTTACAGTTAGAGCAGTAAGGAAGGGTTCTTTACAGTTAGAGCAGTCAGGAAGGGTATTTTACAGTTAGAGCAGTCAGGAAGGGTTCTTTACAGTTAGAGCAGTCAGGAAGGGTTCCTTACAGTTAGAGCAGTCAGGAAGGGCTCTTTACAGTTAGAGCCGTCAAGAAGTTTTCTTTACAGTTAGAGCAGTGAGTTAGGGTTCTTTACAGTTAGAGCAGTCAGGAAGGGTTTTTTACAGTTAGTGCAGTCAGGAAGGGTTTTTTACAGTTAGTGCAGTCAGGAAGGGTTCTTTACAGTTAGAGCAGTCAGGAAGGTTTCTTTACGGTTAGAGCAGTCAGGAAGGGTTCTTTACGGTTAGTGCAGTCAGGAAGGGTTTTTTACAGTTAGTGCAGTCAGGAAGGGTTCTTTACGGTTAGAGTAGTCAGGAAGGGTTTTTTACAGTTAGTGCAGTCAGGAAGGGTTTTTTACGGTTAGAGCAGTCAGGAAGGGTTCTTTACGGTTAGTGCAGTCAGGAAGGGTTTTTTACGGTTAGAGCACTCATGAAGGGTTGTTTACAGTTAGTGCAGTCAGGAAGGGTTCTTTACGGTTAGAGCAGTCAGGAAGGGCTCTTTACAGTTAGAGTCGTCAGGAAGTTTTCTTTACAGTTAGAGCAGTGAGGAAGGGTTCTTTACAGTTAGAGCAGTCAGGAAGGGTTCTTTACAGTTAGAGCAGTCAGGAAGGGTTTTTTTACAGTTAGTGCAGTCAGGAAGGGTTTTTTACAGTTAGAACAGTCAGGAAGGGTTATTTACAGTTAGAGCAGTCAGGAAGTGTTCTTTACGGTTAGTGCAGTCAGGAAGGGTTCTTTACGATTAGAGCAGTCAGGAAGGGTTCTTTACAGTTAGAGCAGTCAGGAAGGGTTCTTTACAGTTAGAACAGTCAGGAAGGGGTTCTTTACGGTTAGAGCAGTCAGGAAGGGTTCTTTACGGTTAGAGCAGTCAGGAAGGGTTCTTTACGGTTAGTGCAGTCAGGAAGGGTTCTTTTACGGTTAGTGCAATCAGGAAGGGTTCTTTACAGTTAGAGCAGTCAGGAAGGGTTATTTACGGTTAGAGCAGTCAGGAAGGGTTCTTTACAGTTAGAGCAGTCAGGAAGGGTTCTTTACAATTAGAGCAGTCAGGAAGGGTTCTTTACAGTTAGAGCAGTCAGGAAGGGTTCTTTACAGTTAGTGCAGTCAGGAAGGATTCTTTACAGTTAGAGCAGTCAGGAAGGGTTCTTTACAGTTAGTGCAGGCAGGAAGGGTTCTTTACAGTTAGTGCAGTTAGGATGGGTTCTTTACAGTTAGTGCAGTCAGGAAGGGTTCTTTACGGTTGGAGCAGTTAGGAAGGCGTCTTTACAGTTAGAGCAGTCAGGAAGAGTTCTTTACAGTTAGTGCAGTCAGGAAGGGTTTTTTACAGTTAGTGCAGTCAGGAAGGGTTTTTTACAGTTAGAACAGTCAGGAAGGGTTCTTTACAGTTAGAGCAGTCAGGAAGGGTTCTTTACAGCTTAGAGCAGTCAGGAAGGGTTCTTTACGGTTAGAGGCAGTCAGGAAAGGTTCTATAAGGTTAGAGCAGTCAGGAAGGGTTCTTTACAGGTAGTGCAGTCAGGAAGGGTTCTTTACGGTTAGAGCAGTCAGGAAGGGTTCTTTACAGTTAATGCAGTCAGGAAGGGTTCTTTACAGTTAGTGCATTCAGGAAGGGTTCTTTACGGTTAGAACAGTCAGGAAGGGTTCTTTACAGTTAGTGCAGTCAGGAAGGGTTCTTTACAGTTAGTGCAGTCAGGAAGGGTTCTTTACAGTTAGTGCAGTCAGGAAGGGTTCTTTACAGTTAGTGCAGTCAGGAAGGGTTCTTGACGGTTAGAGCAGTCAGGAAGGGTTCTTTACGGTTAGTGCAGTCAGGAAGGGTTCTTTACAGTTAGTGCAGTCAGGAAGGGTTCTTTACGGTTAGAGCAGTCAGGAAGGGTTCTTTTCGGTTAGTGCAGTCAGGAAGGGTTCTTTACAGTTAGTGCAGTCAGGAACGGTTCTTTACGGTTAAGAGCAGTCAGGAAGGGTTCTTTACGGTTAGTGCAGTCAGGAAGGGTTCTTTACGGTTAGTGCAGTCAGGAAGGGTTCTTTACAGTTAGTGCAGTCAGTAAGGGTTCTTTACAGTTAGTGCAGTCAGTAAGGGTTCTTTACCGTTAGAGCAGTCAGGAAGGGTTCTTTACGGTTAGTGCATGTCAGGAAGGGTTCTTTACAGTTAGTGCTGTCAGGAAGGGTTCTTTTACAGTTAGAGCAGTCAGGAAGGGTTCTTTACAGTTAGTGCAGTCAGGAAGGGTTCTTTACAGTTAGAGCAGTAAGGAAGGGTTCTTTACAGTTAGAGCAGTCAGGAAGGGTATTTTACAGTTAGAGCAGTCAGGAAGGGTTCTTTACAGTTAGAGCAGTCAGGAAGGGTTCCTTACAGTTAGAGCAGTCAGGAAGGGCTCTTTACAGTTAGAGCCGTCAAGAAGTTTTCTTTACAGTTAGAGCAGTGAGTTAGGGTTCTTTACAGTTAGAGCAGTCAGGAAGGGTTTTTTACAGTTAGTGCAGTCAGGAAGGGTTTTTTACAGTTAGTGCAGTCAGGAAGGGTTCTTTAGAGTTAGAGCAGTCAGGAAGGTTTCTTTACGGTTAGAGCAGTCAGGAAGGGTTCTTTACGGTTAGTGCAGTCAGGAAGGGTTTTTTACAGTTAGTGCAGTCAGAAGGGTTCTTTACGGTTAGAGTAGTCAGGAAGGGTTTTTTACAGTTAGTGCAGTCAGGAAGGGTTTTTTTACGGTTAGAGCAGTCAGGAAGGGTTCTTTACGGTTAGGTGCAGTCAGGAAGGGTTTTTTTACGGTTAGAGCACTCATGAAGGGTTGTTATACAGTTAGTGCAGTCAGGAAGGGTTCTTTACGGTTAGAGCAGTCAGGAAGGGCTCTTTACAGTTAGAGTCGTCAGGAAGTTTTCTTTACAGTTAGAGCAGTGAGGAAGGGTTCTTTACAGTTAGAGCAGTCAGGAAGGGTTCTTTACAGTTAGAGCAGTCAGGAAGGGTTTTTTACAGTTAGTGCAGTCAGGAAGGGTTTTTTACAGTTAGAACAGTCAGGAAGGGTTATTTACAGATAGAGCAGTCAGGAAGTGTTCTTTACGGTTAGTGCAGTCAGGAAGGGTTCTTTACGATTAGAGCAGTCAGGAAGGGTTCTTTACAGTTAGAGCAGTCAGGAAGGGTTCTTTACAGTTAGAACAGTCAGGAAGGGTTCTTTACGGTTAGAGCAGTCAGGAAGGGTTCTTTACGGTTAGAGCAGTCAGGAAGGGTTCTTTACGGTTAGTGCAGTCAGGAAGGGTTCTTTACGGTTAGTGCAATCAGGAAGGGTTCTTTACAGTTAGAGCAGTCAGGAAGGGTTATTTACGGTTAGAGCAGTCAGGAAGGGTTCTTTACAGTTAGAGCAGTCAGGAAGGGTTCTTTACAATTAGAGCAGTCAGGAAGGGTTCTTTACAGTTAGAGCAGTCAGGAAGGGTTCTTTACAGTTAGTGCAGTCAGGAAGGATTCTTTACAGTTAGAGCAGTCAGGAAGGGTTCTTTACAGTTAGTGCAGGCAGGAAGGGTTCTTTACAGTTAGTGCAGTTAGGAAGGGTTCTTTACAGTTAGTGCAGTCAGGAAGGGTTCTTTACGGTTGGAGCAGTTAGGAAGGCGTCTTTACAGTTAGAGCAGTCAGGAAGAGTTCTTTACAGTTAGTGCAGTCAGGAAGGGTTTTTTACAGTTAGAACAGTCAGGAAGGGTTCTTTACAGTTAGAGCAGTCAGGAAGGGTTCTTTACAGTTAGAGCAGTCAGGAAGGGTTCTTTACGGTTAGAGCAGTCAGGAAGGGTTCTTTAAGGTTAGAGCAGTCAGGAAGGGTTCTTTACAGGTAGTGCAGTCAGGAAGGGTTCTTTACGGTTAGAGCAGTCAGGAAGGGTTCTTTACAGTTAATGCAGTCAGGAAGGGTTCTTTACAGTTAGTGCATTCAGGAAGGGTTCTTTACGGTTAGAACAGTCAGGAAGGGTTCTTTACAGTTAGTGCAGTCAGGAAGGGTTCTTTACAGTTAGTGCAGTCAGGAAGGGTTCTTTACAGTTTTGCAGTCAGGAAGGGTTCTTTACGGTTAGTGCAGTCAGGAAGGGTTCTTTACGGTTGGAGCAGTCAGGAAGGCTTCTTTACAGTTAGAGCAGTCAGGAAGGGTTCTTTACAGTTAGTGCAGTCAGGAAGGGTTCTTTACAGTTAGTGCAGTCAGGAAGGGTTCTTTACGGTTAGAGCAGTCACGAAGGGTTCTTTACGGTTAGTGTAGTCAGGAAGGGTCCTTTACAGTTAGAGCAGTCAGGAAGGGTTCTTTACGGTTAGAGCAGTCAGGAAGGGTTCTTTACGGTTAGAGCAGTCAGGAAGGGTTCTTTACGGTTAGTGCAGTCAGGAAGGGTTCTTTACAGTTAGTGCAGTCAGGAAGGGTTCTTTACGGTTAGAGCAGTCAGGAAGGGTTCTTTACAGTTAGTGCAGTCAGGAAGGGTTCTTTACAGTTAGTGCAGTCAGGAAGGGTTCTTTACAGTTAGTGCAGTCAGGAAGGATTCTTTACGGTTGGAGCAGTCAGGAAGGCTTCTTTACAGTTAAAGCAGTCAGGAAGGGTTCTTTACAGTTAGTGCAGTCAGTAAGGGTTCTTTACGGTTAGTGCAGTCAAGAAGGGTCTTTACGGTTAGTGCTGTCAGGAAGGGTTCTTTACGGTTAGTGCAGTCAGGAAGGGTTCTTTACGGTTAGAGCAGTCAGGAAGGGTTCTTTACAGTTAGTGCAGTCAGGAAGGGTTCTTTACAGTTAGTGCAGTCAGGAAGGGTTCTTTACAGTTAGTGCAGTCAGGAAGGGTTCTTTACAGTTTTGCAGTCAGGAAGGGTTCTTTACGGTTAGTGCAGTCAGGAAGGGTTCTTTACGGTTGGAGCAGTCAGGAAGGCTTCTTTACAGTTAGAGCAGTCAGGAAGGGTTCTTTACAGTTAGTGCAGTCAGGAAGGGTTCTTTACAGTTAGTGCAGTCAGTAAGGGTTCTTTACCGTTAGAGCAGTCAGGAAGGGTTCTTTACGGTTAGTGCAGTCAGGAAGGGTTCTTTACAGTTAGTGCTGTCAGGAAGGGTTCTTTACAGTTAGAGCAGTCAGGAAGGGTTCTTTACAGTTAGTGCAGTCAGGAAGGGTTCTTTACAGTTAGAGCAGTAAGGAAGGGTTCTTTACAGTTAGAGCAGTCAGGAAGGGTATTTTACAGTTAGAGCAGTCAGGAAGGGTTCTTTACAGTTAGAGCAGTCAGGAAGGGTTCCTTACAGTTAGAGCAGTCAGGAAGGGCTCTTTACAGTTAGAGCCGTCAAGAAGTTTTCTTTACAGTTAGAGCAGTGAGTTAGGGTTCTTTACAGTTAGAGCAGTCAGGAAGGGTTTTTTACAGTTAGTGCAGTCAGGAAGGGTTTTTTACAGTTAGTGCAGTCAGGAAGGGTTCTTTACAGTTAGAGCAGTCAGGAAGGTTTCTTTACGGTTAGAGCAGTCAGGAAGGGTTCTTTACGGTTAGTGCAGTCAGGAAGGGTTTTTTACAGTTAGTGCAGTCAGGAAGGGTTCTTTACGGTTAGAGTAGTCAGGAAGGGTTTTTTACAGTTAGTGCAGTCAGGAAGGGTTTTTTACGGTTAGAGCAGTCAGGAAGGGTTCTTTACGGTTAGTGCAGTCAGGAAGGGTTTTTTACGGTTAGAGCACTCATGAAGGGTTGTTTACAGTTAGTGCAGTCAGGAAGGGTTCTTTACGGTTAGAGCAGTCAGGAAGGGCTCTTTACAGTTAGAGTGGTCAGGAAGTTTTCTTTACAGTTAGAGCAGTGAGGAAGGGTTCTTTACAGTTAGAGCAGTCAGGAAGGGTTCTTTACAGTTAGAGCAGTCAGGAAGGGTTTTTTACAGTTAGTGCAGTCAGGAAGGGTTTTTTACAGTTAGAACAGTCAGGAAGGGTTATTTACAGTTAGAGCAGTCAGGAAGTGTTCTTTACGGTTAGTGCAGTCAGGAAGGGTTCTTTACGATTAGAGCAGTCAGGAAGGGTTCTTTACAGTTAGAGCAGTCAGGAAGGGTTCTTTACAGTTAGTGCAGTCAGGAAGGGTTCTTTACAGTTAGTGCAGTCAGGAAGGGTTCTTTACAGTTTTGCAGTCAGGAAGGGTTCTTTACGGTTAGTGCAGTCAGGAAGGGTTCTTTACGGTTGGAGCAGTCAGGAAGGCTTCTTTACAGTTAGAGCAGTCAGGAAGGGTTCTTTACAGTTAGTGCAGTCAGGAAGGGTTCTTTACAGTTAGTGCAGTCAGTAAGGGTTCTTTACCGTTAGAGCAGTCAGGAAGGGTTCTTTACGGTTAGTGCAGTCAGGAAGGGTTCTTTACAGTTAGTGCTGTCAGGAAGGGTTCTTTACAGTTAGAGCAGTCAGGAAGGGTTCTTTACAGTTAGTGCAGTCAGGAAGGGTTCTTTACAGTTAGAGCAGTAAGGAAGGGTTCTTTACAGTTAGAGCAGTCAGGAAGGGTATTTTACAGTTAGAGCAGTCAGGAAGGGTTCTTTACAGTTAGAGCAGTCAGGAAGGGTTCCTTACAGTTAGAGCAGTCAGGAAGGGCTCTTTACAGTTAGAGCCGTCAAGAAGTTTTCTTTACAGTTAGAGCAGTGAGTTAGGGTTCTTTACAGTTAGAGCAGTCAGGAAGGGTTTTTTACAGTTAGTGCAGTCAGGAAGGGTTTTTTACAGTTAGTGCAGTCAGGAAGGGTTCTTTACAGTTAGAGCAGTCAGGAAGGTTTCTTTACGGTTAGAGCAGTCAGGAAGGGTTCTTTACGGTTAGTGCAGTCAGGAAGGGTTTTTTACAGTTAGTGCAGTCAGGAAGGGTTCTTTACGGTTAGAGTAGTCAGGAAGGGTTTTTTACAGTTAGTGCAGTCAGGAAGGGTTTTTTACGGTTAGAGCAGTCAGGAAGGGTTCTTTACGGTTAGTGCAGTCAGGAAGGGTTTTTTACGGTTAGAGCACTCATGAAGGGTTGTTTACAGTTAGTGCAGTCAGGAAGGGTTCTTTACGGTTAGAGCAGTCAGGAAGGGCTCTTTACAGTTAGAGTGGTCAGGAAGTTTTCTTTACAGTTAGAGCAGTGAGGAAGGGTTCTTTACAGTTAGAGCAGTCAGGAAGGGTTCTTTACAGTTAGAGCAGTCAGGAAGGGTTTTTTACAGTTAGTGCAGTCAGGAAGGGTTTTTTACAGTTAGAACAGTCAGGAAGGGTTATTTACAGTTAGAGCAGTCAGGAAGTGTTCTTTACGGTTAGTGCAGTCAGGAAGGGTTCTTTACGATTAGAGCAGTCAGGAAGGGTTCTTTACAGTTAGAGCAGTCAGGAAGGGTTCTTTACAGTTAGAACAGTCAGGAAGGGTTCTTTACGGTTAGAGCAGTCAGGAAGGGTTCTTTACGGTTAGAGCAGTCAGGAAGGGTTCTTTACGGTTAGTGCAGTCAGGAAGGGTTCTTTACGGTTAGTGCAATCAGGAAGGGTTCTTTACAGTTAGAGCAGTCAGGAAGGGTTATTTACGGTTAGAGCAGTCAGGAAGGGTTCTTTACAGTTAGAGCAGTCAGGAAGGGTTCTTTACAATTAGAGCAGTCAGGAAGGGTTCTTTACAGTTAGAGCAGTCAGGAAGGGTTCTTTACAGTTAGTGCAGTCAGGAAGGATTCTTTACAGTTAGAGCAGTCAGGAAGGGTTCTTTACAGTTAGTGCAGGCAGGAAGGGTTCTTTACAGTTAGTGCAGTTAGGAAGGGTTCTTTACAGTTAGTGCAGTCAGGAAGGGTTCTTTACGGTTGGAGCAGTTAGGAAGGCGTCTTTACAGTTAGAGCAGTCAGGAAGAGTTCTTTACAGTTAGTGCAGTCAGGAAGGGTTTTTTACAGTTAGTGCAGTCAGGAAGGGTTTTTTACAGTTAGAACAGTCAGGAAGGGTTCTTTACAGTTAGAGCAGTCAGGAAGGGTTCTTTACAGTTAGAGCAGTCAGGAAGGGTTCTTTACGGTTAGAGCAGTCAGGAAGGGTTCTATAAGGTTAGAGCAGTCAGGAAGGGTTCTTTACAGGTAGTGCAGTCAGGAAGGGTTCTTTACGGTTAGAGCAGTCAGGAAGGGTTCTTTACAGTTAATGCAGTCAGGAAGGGTTCTTTACAGTTAGTGCATTCAGGAAGGGTTCTTTACGGTTAGAACAGTCAGGAAGGGTTCTTTACAGTTAGTGCAGTCAGGAAGGGTTCTTTACAGTTAGTGCAGTCAGGAAGGGTTCTTTACAGTTAGTGCAGTCAGGAAGGGTTCTTTACAGTTAGTGCAGTCAGGAAGGGTTCTTGACGGTTAGAGCAGTCAGGAAGGGTTCTTTACGGTTAGTGCAGTCAGGAAGGGTTCTTTACAGTTAGTGCAGTCAGGAAGGGTTCTTTACGGTTAGAGCAGTCAGGAAGGGTTCTTTTCGGTTAGTGCAGTCAGGAAGGGTTCTTTACAGTTAGTGCAGTCAGGAACGGTTCTTTACGGTTAGAGCAGTCAGGAAGGGTTCTTTACGGTTAGTGCAGTCAGGAAGGGTTCTTTACGGTTAGTGCAGTCAGGAAGGGTTCTTTACAGTTAGTGCAGTCAGTAAGGGTTCTTTACAGTTAGTGCAGTCAGTAAAGGTTCTTTACCGTTAGAGCAGTCAGGAAGGGTTCTTTACGGTTAGTGCAGTCAGGAAGGGTTCTTTACAGTTAGTGCTGTCAGGAAGGGTTCTTTACAGTTAGAGCAGTCAGGAAGGGTTCTTTACAGTTAGTGCAGTCAGGAAGGGTTCTTTACAGTTAGAGCAGTAAGGAAGGGTTCTTTACAGTTAGAGCAGTCAGGAAGGGTATTTTACAGTTAGAGCAGTCAGGAAGGGTTCTTTACAGTTAGAGCAGTCAGGAAGGGTTCCTTACAGTTAGAGCAGTCAGGAAGGGCTCTTTACAGTTAGAGCCGTCAAGAAGTTTTCTTTACAGTTAGAGCAGTGAGTTAGGGTTCTTTACAGTTAGAGCAGTCAGGAAGGGTTTTTTACAGTTAGTGCAGTCAGGAAGGGTTTTTTACAGTTAGTGCAGTCAGGAAGGGTTCTTTAGAGTTAGAGCAGTCAGGAAGGTTTCTTTACGGTTAGAGCAGTCAGGAAGGGTTCTTTACGGTTAGTGCAGTCAGGAAGGGTTTTTTACAGTTAGTGCAGTCAGGAAGGGTTCTTTACGGTTAGAGTAGTCAGGAAGGGTTTTTTACAGTTAGTGCAGTCAGGAAGGGTTTTTTACGGTTAGAGCAGTCAGGAAGGGTTCTTTACGGTTAGTGCAGTCAGGAAGGGTTTTTTACGGTTAGAGCACTCATGAAGGGTTGTTTACAGTTAGTGCAGTCAGGAAGGGTTCTTTACGGTTAGAGCAGTCAGGAAGGGCTCTTTACAGTTAGAGTCGTCAGGAAGTTTTCTTTACAGTTAGAGCAGTGAGGAAGGGTTCTTTACAGTTAGAGCAGTCAGGAAGGGTTCTTTACAGTTAGAGCAGTCAGGAAGGGTTTTTTACAGTTAGTGCAGTCAGGAAGGGTTTTTTACAGTTAGAACAGTCAGGAAGGGTTATTTACAGTTAGAGCAGTCAGGAAGTGTTCTTTACGGTTAGTGCAGTTAGGAAGGGTTCTTTACGATTAGAGCAGTCAGGAAGGGTTCTTTACAGTTAGAGCAGTCAGGAAGGGTTCTTTACAGTTAGAACAGTCAGGAAGGGTTCTTTACGGTTAGAGCAGTCAGGAAGGGTTCTTTACGGTTAGAGCAGTCAGGAAGGGTTCTTTACGGTTAGTGCAGTCAGGAAGGGTTCTTTACGGTTAGTGCAATCAGGAAGGGTTCTTTACAGTTAGAGCAGTCAGGAAGGGTTATTTACGGTTAGAGCAGTCAGGAAGGGTTCTTTACAGTTAGAGCAGTCAGGAAGGGTTCTTTACAATTAGAGCAGTCAGGAAGGGTTCTTTACAGTTAGAGCAGTCAGGAAGGGTTCTTTACAGTTAGTGCAGTCAGGAAGGATTCTTTACAGTTAGAGCAGTCAGGAAGGGTTCTTTACAGTTAGTGCAGGCAGGAAGGGTTCTTTACAGTTAGTGCAGTTAGGAAGGGTTCTTTACAGTTAGTGCAGTCAGGAAGGGTTCTTTACGGTTGGAGCAGTTAGGAAGGCGTCTTTACAGTTAGAGCAGTCAGGAAGAGTTCTTTACAGTTAGTGCAGTCAGGAAGGGTTTTTTACAGTTAGTGCAGTCAGGAAGGGTTTTTTACAGTTAGAACAGTCAGGAAGGGTTCTTTACAGTTAGAGCAGTCAGGAAGGGTTCTTTACAGTTAGAGCAGTCAGGAAGGGTTCTTTACGGTTAGAGCAGTCAGGAAGGGTTCTTTACAGTTAATGCAGTCAGGAAGGGTTCTTTACAGTTAGTGCATTCAGGAAGGGTTCTTTACGGTTAGAACAGTCAGGAAGGGTTCTTTACAGTTAGTGCAGTCAGGAAGGGTTCTTTACAGTTAGTGCAGTCAGGAAGGGTTCTTTACAGTTAGTGCAGTCAGGAAGGGTTCTTTACAGTTAGTGCAGTCAGGAAGGGTTCTTTACGGTTAGAGCAGTCAGGAAGGGTTCTTTACGGTTAGTGCAGTCAGGAAGGGTTCTTTACAGTTAGTGCAGTCAGGAAGGGTTCTTTACGGTTAGAGCAGTCAGGAAGGGTTCTTTTCGGTTAGTGCAGTCAGGAAGGGTTCTTTACAGTTAGTGCAGTCAGGAACGGTTCTTTACGGTTAGAGCAGTCAGGAAGGGTTCTTTACGGTTAGTGCAGTCAGGAAGGGTTCTTTACGGTTAGTGCAGTCAGGAAGGGTTCTTTACAGTTAGTGCAGTCAGTAAGGGTTCTTTACAGTTAGTGCAGTCAGTAAAGGTTCTTTACCGTTAGAGCAGTCAGGAAGGGTTCTTTACGGTTAGTGCAGTCAGGAAGGGTTCTTTACAGTTAGTGCTGTCAGGAAGGGTTCTTTACAGTTAGAGCAGTCAGGAAGGGTTCTTTACAGTTAGTGCAGTCAGGAAGGGTTCTTTACAGTTAGAGCAGTAAGGAAGGGTTCTTTACAGTTAGAGCAGTCAGGAAGGGTATTTTACAGTTAGAGCAGTCAGGAAGGGTTCTTTACAGTTAGAGCAGTCAGGAAGGGTTCCTTACAGTTAGAGCAGTCAGGAAGGGCTCTTTACAGTTAGAGCCGTCAAGAAGTTTTCTTTACAGTTAGAGCAGTGAGTTAGGGTTCTTTACAGTTAGAGCAGTCAGGAAGGGTTTTTTACAGTTAGTGCAGTCAGGAAGGGTTTTTTACAGTTAGTGCAGTCAGGAAGGGTTCTTTAGAGTTAGAGCAGTCAGGAAGGTTTCTTTACGGTTAGAGCAGTCAGGAAGGGTTCTTTACGGTTAGTGCAGTCAGGAAGGGTTTTTTACAGTTAGTGCAGTCAGGAAGGGTTCTTTACGGTTAGAGTAGTCAGGAAGGGTTTTTTACAGTTAGTGCAGTCAGGAAGGGTTTTTTACGGTTAGAGCAGTCAGGAAGGGTTCTTTACGGTTAGTGCAGTCAGGAAGGGTTTTTTACGGTTAGAGCACTCATGAAGGGTTGTTTACAGTTAGTGCAGTCAGGAAGGGTTCTTTACGGTTAGAGCAGTCAGGAAGGGCTCTTTACAGTTAGAGTCGTCAGGAAGTTTTCTTTACAGTTAGAGCAGTGAGGAAGGGTTCTTTACAGTTAGAGCAGTCAGGAAGGGTTCTTTACAGTTAGAGCAGTCAGGAAGGGTTTTTTACAGTTAGTGCAGTCAGGAAGGGTTTTTTACAGTTAGAACAGTCAGGAAGGGTTATTTACAGTTAGAGCAGTCAGGAAGTGTTCTTTACGGTTAGTGCAGTCAGGAAGGGTTCTTTACGATTAGAGCAGTCAGGAAGGGTTCTTTACAGTTAGAGCAGTCAGGAAGGGTTCTTTACAGTTAGAACAGTCAGGAAGGGTTCTTTACGGTTAGAGCAGTCAGGAAGGGTTCTTTACGGTTAGAGCAGTCAGGAAGGGTTCTTTACGGTTAGTGCAGTCAGGAAGGGTTCTTTACGGTTAGTGCAATCAGGAAGGGTTCTTTACAGTTAGAGCAGTCAGGAAGGGTTATTTACGGTTAGAGCAGTCAGGAAGGGTTCTTTACAGTTAGAGCAGTCAGGAAGGGTTCTTTACAGTTAGTGCAGTCAGGAAGGGTTCTTTACAGTTAGAGCAGTAAGGAAGGGTTCTTTACAGTTAGAGCAGTCAGGAAGGGTATTTTACAGTTAGAGCAGTCAGGAAGGGTTCTTTACAGTTAGAGCAGTCAGGAAGGGTTCCTTACAGTTAGAGCAGTCAGGAAGGGCTCTTTACAGTTAGAGCCGTCAAGAAGTTTTCTTTACAGTTAGAGCAGTGAGTTAGGGTTCTTTACAGTTAGAGCAGTCAGGAAGGGTTTTTTACAGTTAGTGCAGTCAGGAAGGGTTTTTTACAGTTAGTGCAGTCAGGAAGGGTTCTTTAGAGTTAGAGCAGTCAGGAAGGTTTCTTTACGGTTAGAGCAGTCAGGAAGGGTTCTTTACGGTTAGTGCAGTCAGGAAGGGTTTTTTACAGTTAGTGCAGTCAGGAAGGGTTCTTTACGGTTAGAGTAGTCAGGAAGGGTTTTTTACAGTTAGTGCAGTCAGGAAGGGTTTTTTACGGTTAGAGCAGTCAGGAAGGGTTCTTTACGGTTAGTGCAGTCAGGAAGGGTTTTTTACGGTTAGAGCACTCATGAAGGGTTGTTTACAGTTAGTGCAGTCAGGAAGGGTTCTTTACGGTTAGAGCAGTCAGGAAGGGCTCTTTACAGTTAGAGTCGTCAGGAAGTTTTCTTTACAGTTAGAGCAGTGAGGAAGGGTTCTTTACAGTTAGAGCAGTCAGGAAGGGTTCTTTACAGTTAGAGCAGTCAGGAAGGGTTTTTTACAGTTAGTGCAGTCAGGAAGGGTTTTTTACAGTTAGAACAGTCAGGAAGGGTTATTTACAGTTAGAGCAGTCAGGAAGTGTTCTTTACGGTTAGTGCAGTCAGGAAGGGTTCTTTACGATTAGAGCAGTCAGGAAGGGTTCTTTACAGTTAGAGCAGTCAGGAAGGGTTCTTTACAGTTAGAACAGTCAGGAAGGGTTCTTTACGGTTAGAGCAGTCAGGAAGGGTTCTTTACGGTTAGAGCAGTCAGGAAGGGTTCTTTACGGTTAGTGCAGTCAGGAAGGGTTCTTTACGGTTAGTGCAATCAGGAAGGGTTCTTTACAGTTAGAGCAGTCAGGAAGGGTTATTTACGGTTAGAGCAGTCAGGAAGGGTTCTTTACAGTTAGAGCAGTCAGGAAGGGTTCTTTACAATTAGAGCAGTCAGGAAGGGTTCTTTACAGTTAGAGCAGTCAGGAAGGGTTCTTTACAGTTAGTGCAGTCAGGAAGGATTCTTTACAGTTAGAGCAGTCAGGAAGGGTTCTTTACAGTTAGTGCAGGCAGGAAGGGTTCTTTACAGTTAGTGCAGTTAGGAAGGGTTCTTTACAGTTAGTGCAGTCAGGAAGGGTTCTTTACGGTTGGAGCAGTTAGGAAGGCGTCTTTACAGTTAGAGCAGTCAGGAAGAGTTCTTTACAGTTAGTGCAGTCAGGAAGGGTTTTTTACAGTTAGTGCAGTCAGGAAGGGTTTTTTACAGTTAGAACAGTCAGGAAGGGTTCTTTACAGTTAGAGCAGTCAGGAAGGGTTCTTTACAGTTAGAGCAGTCAGGAAGGGTTCTTTACGGTTAGAGCAGTCAGGAAGGGTTCTTTAAGGTTAGAGCAGTCAGGAAGGGTTCTTTACAGGTAGTGCAGTCAGGAAGGGTTCTTTACGGTTAGAGCAGTCAGGAAGGGTTCTTTACAGTTAATGCAGTCAGGAAGGGTTCTTTACAGTTAGTGCATTCAGGAAGGGTTCTTTACGGTTAGAACAGTCAGGAAGGGTTCTTTACAGTTAGTGCAGTCAGGAAGGGTTCTTTACAGTTAGTGCAGTCAGGAAGGGTTCTTTACAGTTTTGCAGTCAGGAAGGGTTCTTTACGGTTAGTGCAGTCAGGAAGGGTTCTTTACGGTTGGAGCAGTCAGGAAGGCTTCTTTACAGTTAGAGCAGTCAGGAAGGGTTCTTTACAGTTAGTGCAGTCAGGAAGGGTTCTTTACAGTTAGTGCAGTCAGGAAGGGTTCTTTACGGTTAGAGCAGTCACGAAGGGTTCTTTACGGTTAGTGTAGTCAGGAAGGGTCCTTTACAGTTAGAGCAGTCAGGAAGGGTTCTTTACGGTTAGAGCAGTCAGGAAGGGTTCTTTACGGTTAGAGCAGTCAGGAAGGGTTCTTTACGGTTAGTGCAGTCAGGAAGGGTTCTTTACAGTTAGTGCAGTCAGGAAGGGTTCTTTACGGTTAGAGCAGTCAGGAAGGGTTCTTTACAGTTAGTGCAGTCAGGAAGGGTTCTTTACAGTTAGTGCAGTCAGGAAGGGTTCTTTACAGTTAGTGCAGTCAGGAAGGATTCTTTACGGTTGGAGCAGTCAGGAAGGCTTCTTTACAGTTAAAGCAGTCAGGAAGGGTTCTTTACAGTTAGTGCAGTCAGTAAGGGTTCTTTACGGTTAGTGCAGTCAAGAAGGGTCTTTACGGTTAGTGCTGTCAGGAAGGGTTCTTTACGGTTAGTGCAGTCAGGAAGGGTTCTTTACGGTTAGAGCAGTCAGGAAGGGTTCTTTACAGTTAGTGCAGTCAGGAAGGGTTCTTTACAGTTAGTGCAGTCAGGAAGGGTTCTTTACAGTTAGTGCAGTCAGGAAGGGTTCTTTACAGTTTTGCAGTCAGGAAGGGTTCTTTACGGTTAGTTCAGTCAGGAAGGGTTCTTTACGGTTGGAGCAGTCAGGAAGGCTTCTTTACAGTTAGAGCAGTCAGGAAGGGTTCTTTACAGTTAGTGCAGTCAGGAAGAGTTCTTTACAGTTAGTGCAGTCAGGAAGGGTTCTTTACAATTAGAGCAGTCACGAAGGGTTCTTTACGGTTAGTGTAGTCAGGAAGGGTCCTTTACAGTTAGAGCAGTCAGGAAGGGTTCTTTACGGTTAGAGCAGTCAGGAAGGGTTCTTTACGGTTAGAGCAGTCAGGAAGGGTTCTTTACGGTTAGTGCAGTCAGGAAGGGTTCTTTACAGTTAGTGCAGTCAGGAAGGGTTCTTTACGGTTAGAGCAGTCAGGAAGGGTTCTTTACAGTTAGTGCAGTCAGGAAGGGTTCTTTACAGTTAGTGCAGTCAGGAAGGGTTCTTTACAGTTAGTGCAGTCAGGAAGGATTCTTTACGGTTGGAGCAGTCAGGAAGGCTTCTTTACAGTTAAAGCAGTCAGGAAGGGTTCTTTACAGTTAGTGCAGTCAGTAAGGGTTCTTTACGGTTAGTGCAGTCAAGAAGGGTCTTTACGGTTAGTGCTGTCAGGAAGGGTTCTTTACGGTTAGTGCAGTCAGGAAGGGTTCTTTACGGTTAGAGCAGTCAGGAAGGGTTCTTTACGGTTAATGCAGTCAGGAAGGGTTCTTTACAGTTAGTGCAGTCAGGAAGGGTTCTTTACAGTTAGTGCAGTCAGGAAGGGTTCTTTACGGTTAGTGCAGTCAGGAAGGGTTCTTTACGGTTAGTGCAGTCAGGAAGGGTTCTTTACGGTTGGAGCAGTCAGGAAGGCTTCTTTACGGTTAGAGCAGTAAGGAAGGGTTCTTTACAGTTAGTGCAGTCAGGAAGGGTTCTTTACAGTTAGTGTAGTCAGGAAGGGTTCTTTACGGTTAGAGCAGTCAGGAAGGGTTCTTTACGGTTAGTTCAGTCAGGAAGGGTTCTTTACAGTTAGAGCAGTCAGGAAGGTTTCTTTACGGTTAGAGCAGTCAGGAAGGGTTCTTTACAGTTAGAGCAGTCAGGAAGGGTTCTTTACGGTTAGTGCAGTCAGGAAGGGTTCTTTACAGTTATTGCAGTCAGGAAGGGTTCTTTATGGTTAGAGTAGTCAGGAAGGGTTCTTTACAGTTAGTGCAGTCAGGAAGGGTTCTTTACGGTTAGAGCAGTCAGGAAGGGTTCTTTACGGTTAGTGCAGTCAGGAAGGGTTCTTTACGGTTAAAGCAGTCATGAAGGGTTCTTTACAGTTACTGCAGTCAGGAAGGGTTCTTTACGGTTAGAGCAGTCAGGAAGGGTTCTTTACAGTTAGTGCAGTCAGGAAGGGTTCTTTACAGTTAGTGCAGTCAGGAAGGATTCTTTTCAGTTAGTGCAGTCAGGAAGGGTTCTTTACGGTTAGAGCAGTCAGGAAGGGTTCTTTACGGTTAGTGCAGTCAGGAAGGTTTCTTTACAGTTAGAGCAGTCATGAAGGGTTCTTTACAGTTAGTGCAGTCAGGAAGGGTTCTTTACGGTTAGAGCAGTCAGGAAGGGTTCTTTACAGTTAGTGCAGTCATGAAGGGTTCTTTACGGTTAGAGCAGTCAGGAAGGGTTCTTTACGGTTAGTGCAGACAGTTAGGGTTCTTTACGGTTAGAGCAGTCAGGAAGGGTTCTTTACGGTTAGGGCAGACAGTTAGGGTTCTTTACAGTTAGAGCACTCAGGAAGGTTTCTTTACGGTTAGAGCAGTCAGGAAGGGTTCTTTACGGTTAGAGCAGTCAGGAAGGGTTCTTTACGGTTTGTGCAGTCAGGAAGGGTTCTTTACATTTAGTGCAGTCAGGAAGGGTTCTTTACAGTTAGTGCAGTCAGGAAGGGTTCTTTACAGTTAGTGCAGCCAGGAAGGGTTCTTTACAGTTAGAGCAGTCAGGTAGGGTTCTTTACGGTTAGAGCAGTCAGGAAAGGTTCTTTACGGTTAGTGCAGTCAGGAAGGGTTCTTTATGGTTAGAGCAGTCAGGAAGGGTTCTTTACAGTTAGTGCAGTCAGGAAGGGTTCTTTACGGTTAGAGCAGTCAGGAAGGGTTCTTTACGGTTAGTGCAGTCAGGAAGGGATCTTTACAGTTAAAGCAGTCAGGAAGGGTTCTTTACGGTCAGAGCAGGCAGGAAGGGTTTTTTTTACGGTTAGAGCAGTCAGGAAGGGTTCTTTACAGTTAGTGCAGTCAGGCTGTGAAATGCTGACCACAAGAGGTAGTAATGGCTGATACTATAACAGCTTTTAAAAAAGGGCTGGATGATTTCCTCAGTACACAAAACATTGTTGGTTATAAATGACAGTGACAAAATATAGAATTGGTGTAGGAGGGTTGAAGTAAATGGAGACTACACAAAAAGGAGGTTCCTCAGCAGCTTCTCCCCACCCGCTGCCCTGGAGTGACAGGTCTCCCCCTTCATGGGAGCACAGGGAGAGACCTGTCAATCTACAGCAGTGGGTGAGAGAGGCCTCTTGGGGACCCGTCTGTGAAACATGTCTCCCGGCAGAATATTAAGTTAGTTTTTCTGTCAACACCACATGGCTGAACTCATACAAGCAATGCCTGATACCTGCTGCACATGGTCCGTGCATGTATCCGCCATCACGTTTCCTGTAGGAGGTGCACACCATTTAAAGGGAATCTGTCACCAGGTTTTTGTTCCCCCATCTGAGAGCAGCATGATGTAGAGACAGAGACCCTGATTCCAGCGATGTGTCACTTACTGAGTTGTTTGCTGTCATTTTGATAAAAATCACTGTTTTCCCTGCTGCAGATTTAGCAGTTATACAGAGCTCATGAATATGCTGGACTACCTGCAGCACGCCAAGTAGTCCTGTAATGATAATCTCCTGCTGATTTTATAAAAATTACACTAAGCAGCCCAGTAAATGACACATCGCTGGAAACAGGATCTCTGCCCTATGTTATGCTGCTCTCAGATTAGGTGACAAAAACCTGGTGACAGATTCCCTTTAATGACACCTGCTTATAAATATGCTGGACTATCTGGCAGCACAACAAGTAGTCCTGTAATGATAATCTCCTTCTGATTAAACTATGATTTCATAAAAGCTACACTAAGCAGCCCAGTAAGTGACACATCACTAGAATCAAGATCTCTGTCCCTACGTTATGCTACTCTCAGATTAGGTGACAAAAACCTGCTTACAGGTTCCCTTTAATGACACCTGCTCATGAATATACTGGACTACCTGCAGCACACCAAGTAGTCATGTAATGATAATCTCCTGCTGATTAAACTGTGCTTTTATAAAAGCTATACTACGCAGCCCAGTAAGTGACACATCGCTGGAATCAGGGTCTCTGTCTCTACATTATGCTGCTCTCAGATTAGGTGACAAAACCTGGTGACAGATTCCCTTTAATGAGTTCAGTGCATCTTTTCAGTGTCATGCGTCTTACCAGAATCCTTCCTCCAGCCAGGGACTGGAGTAACATTTCTGGTATAAGGAACGACACAATTGTTGATGTCCTGGCTTTTCCCGAGCTCCACACATTTGAGCAGAGATTGCTAAAGCTGGTATTAAAAAGCCCAAATTTGCAATGTTTTTGGGCATAAACACTGATGAATCGGCCCCTTTGTGTCCAGGCATCATGTGTGACACGGACCACCTTCCTCACCATTGTGCAGGCAGAAGACCCCCTGCATGGCAGCGATATTCCTCAATGATAGTGGTCTATATCAGCGGGATCATTCCACACTGCAAAAGGGTTCACAAATGGAGGAACATGACAGAGAGTGCAATGAGAGGAGTCTGTAGACCCCCAGATCCGGGGTTATCATATTCACGTTACATTGAATTGCGTCAGATACAGGATTAAATCACCACTGGCAAAAATATCCATCCGATCCTCAGGGGCATGTTCATAGCTGTAGACAGGAGGCAGGGCCCGATTCATGTCACTCTACTCCAGGGGGATTGGGATACATGTTCCCTGTAAATAAGCCCTAGCAGGATTTTTCGGGCTTCTTGTAGTATAAGCCCTACTCCAAAAGTACGCCCTAGTTGTGGATCATTTTTACATACCATGGTAATAGTATCCTGAAATAGCCTTTTCAGGATATGTAACCTGTATTGCTGCACGGTGACTCCGTAGTTAGCAGCACTGCAAGAAGTGTAGGTCAGTGGTTAGCACTGCAGAAAGTGTAGGTCAGTGGTTAGTACTGCAGGAAGTATGGCTCAGTGGTTAGCACTGCAAGAAGTGTAGGTCAGTGGTTAGCACTGCAGAAAGTGTAGGTCAGTGGTTAGTACTGCAGGAAGTATGGCTCAGTGGTTAGCACTGCAGGAAGTGTAGGTCAGTGGTTAGCACTGCAGGAAGTGTAGGTCAGTGGTTAGTACTGCAGGATGTATGGCTCAGTGGTTAGCACTGCAGGAAGTGTAGGTCAGTGGTTAGTACTGCAGGATGTATGGCTCAGTGGTTAGCACTGCAGGAAGTATGGCTCAGTGGTTAGCACTGCAAAAAGTGTGGCTCAGTGGTTAGCACTGCAGGAAGTGTAGGTCAGTGGTTAGTACTGCAGGAAGTATGGCTCAGTGGTTAGCACTGCAGGAAGTGTAGGTCAGTGGTTAGTACTGCAGGATGTATGGCTCAGTGGTTAGCACTGCAGGAAGTGTAGGTCAGTGGTTAGTACTGCAGGATGTATGGCTCAGTGGTTAGCACTGCAGGAAGTGTAGGTCAGTGATTAGCACTGCAGGAAGTGTAGGTCAGTGGTTAGCACTGCACTAAATGTAGCTCAATGGTTAGCACTGCAGGAAGTGTAGGTCAGTGGTTAGTATTGCAGGAAGTGTAGGTCAGTGGTTAGTACTGCAGGAAGTATGGCTCAGTGGTTAGCACTGCAGAAAGTGTGGCTCAGTGGTTAGCACTGCAGGATGTGTGGCTCAGTGGTTATCACAGCAGAAAGTGTGGCTCAGTGGTTAGCACTGTAGAATGTGTGGCTCAGCGGTTAGCACTGCAGGAAGTATGGCTCAGTGGTTAGCACTGCACAAAGTGTGTCTCAGTGGTTAGCACTGTAGGAAGTATGGCTCAGTGGTTAGCACTGCAAAACATGTGGCTCAGTGATTAGCACAGCAGGAAGTGTGGCTTAGTTGTTAGCGCTGCAGAAAGTGTGGGTCAGTGGTTATCACAGCAGAAAGTGTGGCTCAGTGGTTAGCACTGCAAAACGTGTGGCTTAGTTGTTAGCAATGCAGGAAACGTGGCTCAGTGGTTAGCACTGCAGTCTTGCAGCACTGGGAGCCCTGGGTTTAATTCCCACCAAGGACACTGTGAGGCAAATCCTGGGATATGAAGAGGAATTATGACTGGAAGTCATAATCGCTCTCATCACTCCCTGGCAGTGCCCCCTCCCCTTCTTGTCCTCAATGTCCAGCATCTGTGAAGGTGTCACATCCCAGCCATCTCCTGTGATATGGAGATTAGGTGATGTGGGAACAATGGACACAGGAGGACTCCCTGCCGTGACCCTGTGGTAGGAGCTGCTATCTAATTAGCAAGCTTGGAAGTATCCAGACAGAACGACTCCAGTAAAAAATGGTTCATATCTCGCAAGCCATATTTCCGATAAATATGGCAACCATAAAAATGGTGTCTCCGCATGCGGACGATGCTGGCACACCCTTTTTATGGGAGCGGGAGCTTGGGAAATACCCCAGGCGTGATATCAGCCAATGGGGAACTAGTAGACAAGTCATGAGTCCTCTCGTTCCGTAGCTAAATTCATAGCTGTCACAATGAGAGCATTGGCGTCCGCCTACGACGCTCCCAGGCAAAGTTATGGCCCATATTCCATGTTGGGATATTGTCCATAACTCCAGCCAGGGGTGGAGCAGTGCTCCCTCTGAGGTCACGAAGGTAGGAGGGGACCTGGATTTGCCCAGGTTGATAACCCTACTTCGGCCATTTTCCAGGGTTCTTTCGCTGGGGGTCACGTGTAGGAAACATCTGTGGGAAGGATCCTAGAAACCTGGGTACAGCGCCCCCCTGTGGCCAGACGCACAAGGTAACTGCTGGAACTGTGTATGCCTGTTTGTAACCCATGCTTTATCTGTAACTGTACTCTGACATATGTATATTCTGTAGATTCCCTATTGTATATATTGTAGTTTCTAGTGTGCTTTAGGCTGATTAAATTATATAATTAATCTTGGGCTGTTCTGTTATCTCGATCTTGAATCCCACGTCTGTGTGTTCGGCTAATAGTTACCGTAAATCGGTTGGTGGCAGCGAGTTTGTGCCAAGGATTATTGTGGGGAGGCCAGTGAGATTCGGGGAGGTTTTATATATTCCGCCCGCGGAGGTCGGGGGAATATATACCCTACTCTCACCGGGGACCCTTCAATAATCGGCATAAGTAGTATAGCGGCCTCCTTGCTTATCGTCGGGCAATTCCATAATTGGCCTGACTATAAGAGGGGCGCTAGAGAGCGCATCACGTGCTCTGTCTGTCGGTCGGGAGGTATAAAGGAGGGGTGACCCCCCACTTGTTACCCCCCGATTGTGACGTACTGGTAGCCAGCGCGGGGGATTTCTGAGTGACCCCCCCGGTGGTTCGTGACATATTGGTGGCATAGCGGTGGGATCGAGATAATAGTGTGTGTGAGTGTGAGACCCATACTCCCAGACACTAAAGACTGCCTGCAGCAGCTGTGGCTGCTGGGGTCTTCAGACCAGACCAACACTAGAGTGTCAGAGTGCAGATACTGTAAGGTGTGTGGAGGCATCAGGTGTCAGTTCTGTGTCAGTGACCAAAAGTCTGCAAGAATGGCTGAGAGCACCAGGAGCAAAGCCAAAGGAATGGCCGATGCTCAGGCCAGAGACGATGAGGAGGTTGTCCACGAGCCCTCCAAGAGCCCGACGCCAGAGAACAGCTCTGCAGAGGACATTGCACAACCTGGCACTGCTGGACAAGATGAGGAGGAGCTCGCCCAAGGGTCCTCAACGAGCCAGATGCCAGTCCTCCGCTCTGGAATGGACAGTAAATCACCTGGCTCTGCAGCGTGCCGCAGATCACCACTTGCCAATCCCTCCGGCCTGAGAGGTGCAGAGGCCCTCCTTCAAGCTGCCTTGGCCAGGCTTATGGCTGGAGACCGGGATACCTACGAGATACTCATGGCCGAGCGTGGGCGACAGGCAGCGCGTGACGCTGAGGCTGCGGAGCGGCAAGCAGCGCGTGACGCTGAGGCTGCGGAACGGCAAGCAGCGCGTGAGGCTGCGGAGCGGCAGGCAGCGCGTGAAGAGCGAGAGCGAGAGCGACAGGCAGACCGTGACTACCAGCTGCAGCTAGCTCAGCTCCGGCCCTCATCAGCCACATGTGACCTTCAAAACACCAAACTTCCAAAGGTCCGTGTTGAGGACTTCCCAGTGCTGGAGAAGGATGGAGACTTGGACTCTTTCCTGACTGCTTTTGAACGGACTTGCTTGCAGCACCATCTGGACAAGGATCAGTGGGCCAAATACCTGACCCCCCGTCTAAGGGGTAAGGCCCTGGATATCCTTGGGGACTTGCCTGCTGAGGCAGATCAGGGCTACGACACCATCAAGCGGGCCCTGATCCAACAGTACAACCTCACTCCAGAGTCCTACCGCAAGAAGTTCCGGACCCTGCAAAAGGGACCAAAGGACTCCTGGGCTGACCACCGGCGGGCACTTGCCCGAGCTGCCGACCACTGGACCCAAGGCCTGCAGCTTTCCACCGGACCGGAGATCCTGGACTTGTTCATCACGGAGCAACTCTTGTGGAACTGCCCTGAGGATCTCCGCCAGTTCATCCGAGACCAGAAGCCAAAGGGGTCCACGGCTACAGCTGCCCTGGCCGATGACTACACCAACAATCGGGCTCCTGAGGCCAGGAGAGCAGCCACCAGCAGCACCTGGAGAGGGGGTAAGATGAACTCTGCGACTGCCCCACCTGCCCCTAGACTGCAGGGGGTGTCCCCCTCAACTCCCCTCTCCAGGCCCGTGGCAGAACCAAGACGGTGCCACCAGTGCAACTTACCTGGACACTTCAAGGCCATGTGCCCTCAGCGTCCCAAGGCCCCGGCTCCGTCCCCGTCCCAAGGGCCGCCCAAGGTGTATTGTGTGGGTGGGGGTGGTGGTAGGTCCCTGGACAGCTTCCAACCTGTCACCGTCGGCCGGTCTGTGACCATAGGACTGCGAGACAGCGCCTCGGAGGTGACTCTGGTGCGGCCTGACATGGTGTCCCCCCAAGACTTGATCCCGGGAAAAACCCTCGCTGTCTCCGGGATTGGAGGCATTGACCCGGCGCTGCCTGTTGCTGACATTTATGTGGACTGGGGCGCAGGGCGAGGGGTGAGGGAGGTGGGGGTAACTGATCGGATCCCTGCAAACGTGCTACTTGGGACAGATTTGGGGCAGATAACCTCCCAGTTTGGGCCCCCCCCAAGGGCTGAACCTTCAGCCCGTACTGACATGCCTCCGGACAATGTTAATGTGTTATCTATGAATGATGTAAGGGAGGAGGGAGTGAACTCTGATATTTCTGCTTGCATAGACACACACTCAGCTGCAGCTGTGACAGGGGAGGGGGTCAGAGAAAGGTGTGACAATGCCTCTACAAGTGATCAGCCAGTGAGCTGGGATCTGTTGCCCTCTGCAGGGATAAGCAGAGAGCAGGGTGCTGCAGGGGGAGGACCAGTGTGTGGGGTGGGGGCTACCACAGCAAATGTGGGGTCCCCAGAGATTTCACAGCGGGGTTCTGTTGCTGCAGGAGGGGAACAGGCAGGTGAGATTGGGGCCGGTCCAGGAGCGGAAGTGCTCCCAGGTAAGATCTCGGTGCATGGTTCCCCCACAACCGGGGTGTCAGGAAGCCAGGTAGGTCTGCCTGAACCGGCGACTTGGTCAGGAACGGAGGAGGAGCAGGCACGACCCACGGTCGCAGCGGCTGTGGCCGCTGTCACCCGCAGTGGGAGTGCTGGAAGCCAAGGGGCCTCCCGGAGGTCCGATAGCTCTTCCCCTTCTGACCAAGTGGCAGCCGAGTCAGGTGGAGGCCAGGACACAGGTCCCGGGGTACTGACTGAAGATGTGACAGTCTCGTCGATTCTGGCCACATCTAGTCAGGGGTTTCAGGCAGCGTTAGAAGCTGACGACAGCCTGAAAGCTCTTAAGGAGCAGGCGGCACAGCCTCCCTCGGACTCGGACCCGGAGCGAGTGGTCTGGGACCAAGGACGGCTGTACCGGGTCACGGTCCAGCAGGGTTCACCGGAGGCGTGGCCCAGGGACCGACAGTTGGTGGTACCCTATCCGTTCCGGACGGAGTTGTTGCGGATCGCACATGAGATTCCGATGGCCGGACACCTAGGGATCGCTAAGACCAAGGCCAGGTTAAACCAGCATTTCTACTGGCCAAAAATGGGGGCCGATGTGGCTGCCTACTGCCGTTCGTGTGAAACCTGTCAGAGAGTGGGGAAGGCGGGGCCACACCCCAAAGCCCCACTAGTATCTCTGCCAATCATCGATGAGCCTTTCAGGAGGGTGGCTGTGGATCTGGTCGGCCCGCTGGCCATCCCCAGCAGCTCCGGGAAACGCTTCATACTGACGGTAGTGGACTATGCCACCCGGTACCCAGAAGCAGTGGCCTTGTCGTCCATTCGGGCTGACAAGGTGGCCACCGCATTGCTGGAGATTTTCTCCCGAGTGGGTTTTCCCCAGGAAATGCTCACTGACCGGGGGACCCAATTCATGTCCCAGCTGATGGAGGCCCTCTGTAAGCAAGTCCAGGTGCGACATCTGGTGGCCAGCCCGTACCATCCACAGACTAATGGCCTGTGCGAGCGGTTCAATGGCACCTTAAAGCAGATGCTTAAGATGTTGGTCGACTCCCATGGGCGTGACTGGGAGCGGTATCTCCCACACCTGTTATTTGCTTACCGGGAGGTTCCACAGGCCTCAACAGGATTCTCACCGTTTGAGCTCCTGTACGGGCGACGTGTGCGGGGCCCCCTGGCTCTGGTGAAAGAGGCTTGGGAAGGGGATTTGGCCACCCCTGGAGTGTCGGTTATCGAGTATGTCATGCGCTTCCGGGACAAAATGCAGGCCTTGACGCAACTGGTACACGACAATATGGCTCAAGCCCAGGCCGATCAGAAGCGTTGGTACGACCAGAATGCTTGTGAGAGGACCTACCAAGTGGGTCAAAAGGTGTGGGTACTGGTCCCCGTACCACAGGACAAGCTTCAGGCAGCCTGGGAAGGCCCATACCTCGTGTACCAGCAGCTCAACCCTGTAACGTACCTGGTCACCCTGGACCCTGCCCGTGGAAGGCGGAAGCCCTTCCATGTGAACATGATGAAGGCACATCATGAGCGGGAGGCATGTGCGCTCCCCGTGTGCAACCTGCCCGAGGAGGGAGAAGCGGAAACCCTCTTGGATATGCTAGCCCAGGTTAGGGCAGGCGGATCCATTGAGGATGTGGAGGTTGGCCACCAGCTCTTGGAGGACCAACGGTCCCAGCTGTGGGCCACCCTACACCCCTTCCGGGGGTTGTTTACCAACCAGCCCGGAAGGACTAACTTGGCTGTCCATCACGTGGACACTGGGGATCATCCCCCGATCCGGCGTTCAGCATATCGGGTCTCCCTGGAGGTGCAGCAACACATGCGCCAGGAGATTGACGAGATGCTGAAGCTGGGGGTGATCCAGGCATCCAACAGCGCTTGGGCCTCGCCTGTAGTCCTCGTCCCTAAGAAGGACAGAACCACTCGGTTCTGCGTGGACTACAGGGGGCTCAATGCTGTCACGGTCGCCGATGCGTACCCAATGCCACGCATCGATGACCTGCTCGATCAGTTGGCCGGAGCTCAGTACCTGACCATCATGGACCTGAGCCGGGGATATTGGCAGATCCCCCTGACTCGCAAGGCCAGGGAACGCTCTGCCTTTATTACCCCATTTGGACTGTACGAGTCCACGGTGATGCCATTCGGGATGAGGAATGCCCCTGCCACCTTCCAGCGGATGGTCAACACCCTGCTCAAGGGACTTGAAGGGTACGCGGCCGCGTACCTGGATGACATTGCCGTCTTCAGTCCCACCTGGGAGGACCACCTAGAGCATCTAGCACAGGTGCTCAGGCGGATCCACCGGGCAGGTTTGACCATCAAGCCGGGAAAGTGTCAGCTGGCCATGAGCGAGGTCCAGTACCTCGGTCACCGGGTAGGTGGGAGAACACTGAAGCCCGAGCCTGAGAAAGTGGAGGCCATCGCATCCTGGCCCACCCCCAGGACCAAGAAGCAGGTGATGTCCTTCTTGGGGACCGCTGGGTACTATAGGAGGTTTGTTCCATGCTATAGTAGCCTGGCAAAGCCCTTGACGGACCTCACCAAGAAGAAGCTGCCCTCTGCAGTCGATTGGACAGTGGACTGCGAGACAGCCTTCCGGGCCCTAAAGGACGCCCTGTCCAGCCCGCCCGTGCTACAGGCAGCCGACTTCACGCGGCCGTTTGTAGTACAGACCGACGCCAGTGACTTCGGCCTCGGTGCGGTACTCAGCCAGGTGGACTCTGCGAGCCAAGAGCACCCAGTCTTGTACCTGAGCAGGAAGCTGTTACCGAGGGAAGTAGCCTATTCCACGATGGAAAAGGAGTGCCTGGCCATAGTGTGGGCCCTGCAGCGTCTGCAACCCTATCTATACGGGCGCCACTTCATCGTGGAGACGGACCACAATCCCCTCAGCTGGTTGCACACCGTCTCTGGGACGAATGGGCGATTGTTGCGATGGAGCCTTGCGCTCCAGCAATACAACTTCACCATTCGCCACAAAAGGGGCCGTGACCACGGTAACGCAGACGGGCTGTCCCGACAAGGAGAGGTCGCGGACGGGCGCACGGGGGAACACCGGAGTGTGCTGCCCCCTAGCGCCCTCAAAAGGGGGGAGGTGTGAGGCAAATCCTGGGATATGAAGAGGAATTATGACTGGAAGTCATAATCGCTCTCATCACTCCATGGCAGTGCCCCCTCCCCTTCTTGTTCTCAGATGTCCAGCATCTGTGAAGGTGTCACATCCCAGCCATCTCCTGTGATATGGAGATTAGGTGATGTGGGAACAATGGACACAGGATGACTCCCTGCCGTGACCCTGTGGTAGGAGCTGCTATCTAATTAGCAAGCTTGGAAGTATCCAGACAGAACGACTCCAGTAAAAAATGGTTCATATCTCGCAAGCCATATTTCCGATAAATATGGCAACCATAAAAATGGTGTCTCCGCATGCGGACGATGCTGGCACACCCTTTTTATGGGAGCGGGAGCTTGGGAAATACCCCAGGCGTGATATCAGCCAATGGGGAACTAGTAGACAAGTCATGAGTCCTCTCGTTCCGTAGCTAAATTCATAGCTGTCACAATGAGAGCGTTGGCGTCCGCCTACGACGCTCCCAGGCCAAGTTATGGCCATATCCCCTGTTGTGGATATTGTCCATAACTCCAGCCAGGGGTGGAGCAGTGCTCCCTCTGAGGTCACGAAGGTAGGAGGGGACCTGGATTTGCCCAGGTTGATAACCCTACTTCGGCCATTTTCCAGGGTTCTTTCGCTGGGGGTCACGTGTAGGAAACATCTGTGGGAAGGATCCTAGAAACCTGGCCTACAGCGCCCCCCTGTGGCCAGACGCACAAGGTAACTGCTGGAACTGTGTATGCCTGTTTGTAACCCATGCTTTGCTTGTAACTGTACTCTGACATAACTGTATATTCTGTAGATTCCCTATTGTATATATTGTAGTTTCTAGTGTGCTTTAGGCTGATTAAATTATATAATTAATCTTGGGCTGTTCTGTTATCTCGATCTTGAATCCCACGTCTGTGTGTTCGGCTAATAGTTACCGTAAATCGGTTGGTGGCAGCGAGTTTGTGCCAAGGATTATTGTGGGGAGGCCAGTGAGATTCGGGGAGGTTTTATATATTCCGCCCGCGGAGGTCGGGGGAATATATACCCTACTCTCACCGGGGACCCTTCAATAATCGGCATAAGTAGTATAGCGGCCTCCTTGCTTATCGTCGGGCAATTCCATAATTGGCCTGACTATAAGAGGGGCGCTAGAGAGCGCGTCACGTGCTCTGTCTGTCGGTCGGGAGGTATAAAGGAGGGGTGACCCCCCACTTGTTACACCCCGATTGTGACGTACTGGTAGCCAGCGCGGGGGATTTCTGAGTGACCCCCCCGGTGGTTCGTGACAGACACTATCTGCAAGGAGTTTGTATGTTCTCCCTGTGTTTACATGAGTTTCCTGCAAGTTCTCCACTTTCCTCCCACACTCCAAAGACATACAGATAGGGAATTTAGATTGTGACCCCCAATGGGGACAGTGTTCCTGATGTATGTAAAGCGCTGTGGAATGTATTGGCACTAAATAAATAACAAAGAAAGTATGTTGCCCTTTCAGGATATGTGACTTTTATTGCTGCACAGTGGCTCAGTGGTTAGCACTGCAGTCTTGCAGCGCTGGGGTCCTGAGTTCAAATCCCACCAAAGACATCCGTAAGGAGTTTGTGTGGATGTGATCTGGGGTTGTCACGAACCACCGGGGGGGTCACTCAGAAATCCCCCGCGCTGGCTACCAGTACGTCACAATCGGGGGGTAACAAGTGGGGGGTCACCCCTCCTTTATACCTCCCGACCGACAGACAGAGCACGTGACGCGCTCTCTAGCGCCCCTCTTATAGTCAGGCCAATTATGGAATTGCCCGACAATAAGCAAGGAGGCCGCTATACTACTTATGCCGATTATTGAAGGGTCCCCGGTGAGAGTAGGGTATATATTCCCCCCGACCTCCGCGGGCGGAATATATAAAACCTCCCCGAATCTCACTGGCCTCCCCACAATAATCCTTGGCACAAACTCGCTGCCACCAACCGCTTCACGGTAACTATTAGCCGAACACACAGACGTGGGATTCAAGATCGAGATAACAGAGCAGCCCAAGATTAATTATATAATTTAATCAGCCTAAAGCACACTAGAAACTACAATATATACAATAGGGAATCTACAGAATATACAGTTATGTCAGAGTACAGTTACAGATAAAGCATGGTTTACAAACAGGCATACACAGTTCCAGCAGTTACCTTGTGCGTCTGGCCACAGGGGGGCGCTGTAGGCCAGGTTTCTAGGATCCTTCCCACAGATGTTTCCTACACGTGACCCCCAGCGAAAGAACACTGGAAAATGGCCGAAGTAGGGTTATCAACCTGGGCAAATCCAGGTCCCCTCCTACCTTCGTGACCTCAGAGGGAGCACTGCTCCACCCCTGGCTTGAGTTATGGACAATATCCCAACATGGAATATGGGCCATAACTTTGCCTGGGAGCGTCGTAGGCGGACGCCAACGCTCTCATTGTGACAGCTATGAATTTAGCTACAGAACGAGAGGACTCATGACTTGTCTACTAGTTCCCCATTGGCTGATATCACGCCTGGGGTATTTCCCCAGGTCCTGCTCCCATAAAAAGGGTGTGCCAGCATCGTTCGCATGCGGAGACACCATTTTTATGGTTGCCATATTTATCGGAAATATGGCTTGCGAGATATGAACCATTTTTTTACTGGAGTCGTTCTGTCTGGATACTTCCATAGCCTTGCTAATTAGATAGCAGCCCCTACCACAGGGTCACGGCAGGGAGTCATCCTGTGTCCATTGTTCCCACATCATCTCATTTCCATATCACAGGAGATGGCTGTTGGAGGTGTAAGTGGGATGTGACACCTTCCCAGATGGTGGACATTGAGAACAAGAAGGGAGGGGGCACTGCCATGGAGTGATGAGAGCGATTATGACTGGAAGTCATAATTCATCTTCATATCCCAGGGTTTGCCTCACACCTCCCCCCTTTTGAGGGCGCTAGGGGGCAGCACACTCCGGTGTTCCGCCGTGCGCCCGTCCGCGACCTCTCCTTGTCGGGACAGCCCGTCTGCGTTACCGTGGTCACAGCCCCTTTTGTGTCGAATGGTGAAGTTGTATTGCTGGAGCGCCAGGCTCCATCGCAACAACCTGCCATTCGTCCCGGAGACAGTGTGTAACCAGCTGAGGGGATTGTGGTCCGTCTCCACGATGAAGTGGCGCCCGTATAGATAGGGTTGCAGACGCTGCAGGGCCCACACTATGGCCAGGCACTCCTTTTCCATCGTGGAATAGGCAACTTCCCTTGGTAACAGCTTCCTGCTCAGGTACAAGACTGGGTGCTCTTGGCTCGCAGAGTCCACCTGGCTGAGCACCGCACCGAGGCCGAAGTCACTGGCGTCGGTCTGTACTACAAACGGCCGCGTGAAGTCGGCTGCCTGTAGCACGGGCGGGCTGGACAGGGCGTCCTTTAGGGCCCGGAAGGCTGTCTCGCAGTCCACTGTCCAATCGACTGCAGAGGGCAGCTTCTTCTTGGTGAGGTCCGTCAAGGGCTTTGCCAGGCTACTATAGCATGGAACAAACCTCCTATAGTACCCAGCGGTCCCCAAGAAGGACATCACCTGCTTCTTGGTCCTGGGGGTGGGCCAGGATGCGATGGCCTCCACTTTCTCAGGCTCGGGCTTCAGTGTTCTCCCACCTACCCGGTGACCGAGGTACTGGACCTCGCTCATGGCCAGCTGACACTTTCCCGGCTTGATGGTCAAACCTGCCCGGTGGATCCGCCTGAGCACCTGTGCTAGATGCTCTAGGTGGTCCTCCCAGGTGGGACTGAAGACGGCAATGTCATCCAGGTACGCGGCCGCGTACCCTTCAAGTCCCTTGAGCAGGGTGTTGACCATCCGCTGGAAGGTGGCAGGGGCATTCCTCATCCCGAATGGCATCACCGTGGACTCGTACAGTCCAAATGGGGTAATAAAGGCAGAGCGTTCCCTGGCCTTGCGAGTCAGGGGGATCTGCCAATATCCCCGGCTCAGGTCCATGATGGTCAGGTACTGAGCCCCGGCCAACTGATCGAGCAGGTCATCGATGCGTGGCATTGGGTACGCATCGGCGACCGTGACAGCATTGAGCCCCCTGTAGTCCACGCAGAACCGAGTGGTTCTGTCCTTCTTAGGGACGAGGACTACAGGCGAGGCCCAAGCGCTGTTGGATGCCTGGATCACCCCCAGCTTCAGCATCTCGTCAATCTCCTGGCGCATGTGTTGCTGCACCTCCAGGGAGACCCGATATGCTGAACGCCGGATCGGGGGATGATCCCCAGTGTCCACGTGATGGACAGCCAAGTTAGTCCTTCCAGGCTGGTTGGTAAACAACCCCCGGAAGGGGTGTAGGGTGGCCCACAGCTGGGACCGTTGGTCCTCCAAGAGCTGGTGGCCAACCTCCACATCCTCAATGGATCCGCCTGCCCTAACCTGGGCTAGCATATCCAAGAGGGTTTCCGCTTCTCCCTCCTCGGGCAGGTTGCACACGGGGAGCGCACATGCCTCCCGCTCATGATGTGCCTTCATCATGTTCACATGGAAGGGCTTCCGCCTTCCACGGGCAGGGTCCAGGGTGACCAGGTACGTCACAGGGTTGAGCTGCTGGTACACGAGGTATGGGCCTTCCCAGGCTGCCTGAAGCTTGTCCTGTGGTACGGGGACCAGTACCCACACCTTTTGACCCACTTGGTAGGTCCTCTCACAAGCGTTCTGGTCGTACCAACGCTTCTGATCGGCCTGGGCTTGAGCCATATTGTCGCGTACCAGTTGCGTCAAGGCCTGCATTTTGTCCCGGAAGCGCATGACATACTCGATAACCGACACTCCAGGGGTGGCCAAATCCCCTTCCCAAGCCTCTTTCACCAGAGCCAGGGGGCCCCGCACACGTCGCCCGTACAGGAGCTCAAACGGTGAGAATCCTGTTGAGGCCTGTGGAACCTCCCGGTAAGCAAATAACAGGTGTGGGAGATACCGCTCCCAGTCACGCCCATGGGAGTCGACCAACATCTTAAGCATCTGCTTTAAGGTGCCATTGAACCGCTCGCACAGGCCATTAGTCTGTGGATGGTACGGGCTGGCCACCAGATGTCGCACCTGGACTTGCTTACAGAGGGCCTCCATCAGCTGGGACATGAATTGGGTCCCCCGGTCAGTGAGCGTTTCCTGGGGAAAACCCACTCGGGAGAAAATCTCCAGCAATGCGGTGGCCACCTTGTCAGCCCGAATGGACGACAAGGCCACTGCTTCTGGGTACCGGGTGGCATAGTCCACTACCGTCAGTATGAAGCGTTTCCCGGAGCTGCTGGGGATGGCCAGCGGGCCGACCAGATCCACAGCCACCCTCCTGAAAGGCTCATCGATGATTGGCAGAGATACTAGTGGGGCTTTGGGGTGTGGCCCCGCCTTCCCCACTCTCTGACAGGTTTCACACGAACGGCAGTAGGCAGCCACATCGGCCCCCATTTTTGGCCAGTAGAAATGCTGGTTTAACCTGGCCTTGGTCTTAGCGATCCCTAGGTGTCCGGCCATCGGAATCTCATGTGCGATCCGCAACAACTCCGTCCGGAACGGATAGGGTACCACCAACTGTCGGTCCCTGGGCCACGCCTCCGGTGAACCCTGCTGGACCGTGGCCCGGTACAGCCGTCCTTGGTCCCAGACCACTCGCTCCGGGTCCGAGGGAGGCTGTGCCGCCTGCTCCTTAAGAGCTTTCAGGCTGTCGTCAGCTTCTAACGCTGCCTGAAACCCCTGACTAGATGTGGCCAGAATCGACGAGACTGTCACATCTTCGGTCAGTACCCCGGGACCTGTGTCCTGGCCTCCACCTGACTCGGCTGCCACTGGGTCAGAAGGGGAAGAGCTATCGGACCTCTGGGAAGCCCCTTGGCTTCCAGCACTCCCACTGCGGGTGACAGCGGCCACAGCCGCTGCGACCGTGGGTCGTGCCTGCTCCTCCTCCGTTCCTGACCAAGTTGCCGGTTCAGGCAGACCTACCTGGCTTCCTGACACCCCGGTTGTGGGGGAACCATGCACCGAGATCTTACCTGGGAGCACTTCCGCTCCTGGACCGGCCCCAATCTCACCTGCCTGTTCCCCTCCTGCAGCAACAGAACCCCGCTGTGAAATCTCTGGGGACCCCACATTTGCTGTGGTAGCCCCCACCCCACACACTGGTCCTCCCCCTGCAGCACCCTGCTCTCTGCTTATCCCTGCAGAGGGCAACAGATCCCAGCTCACAGGCTGATTACTTGTAGAGGCATTGTCACACCTTTCTCTGACCCCCTCCCCTGTCACAGCTGCAGCTGAGTGTGTGTCTATGGTGTCTATGCAAGCAGAAATATCAGAGTTCACTCCCTCCTCCCTTACATCATTCATAGATAACACATTAACATTGTTAGGAGTCATGTCAGTACGGGCTGAAGGTTCAGCCCTTGGTTGGGGCCCAAACTGGGAGGTTATCTGCCCCAAATCTGTCCCAAGTAGCACGTTTGCGGGGATCCGATCAGTTACCCCCACCTCCCTCACCCCTCGCCCTGCGCCCCAGTCCACATAAATGTCAGCAACAGGCAGCGCCGGGTCAATGCCTCCAATCCCGGAGACAGCGAGGGTTTTTCCAGGGATCAAGTCTTGGGGGGACACCATCTCAGGCCGCACCAGAGTCACCTCCGAGGCGCTGTCTCGCAGTCCCATGGTCACAGACCGGCCGACGGTGACAGGTTGGAAGCTGTCCAGGGACCTACCACCACCCCCACCCACACAATACACCTTGGGCGGCCCTTGGGACGGGGACGGAGCCGGGGCCTTGGGACGCTGAGGGCACATGGCCTTGAAGTGTCCAGGTAGGTTGCACTGGTGGCACCGTCTTGGTTCTGCCACGGGCCTGGAGAGGGGAGTTGAGGGGGACACCCCCTGCAGTCTAGGGGCAGGTGGGGCAGTCGCAGAGTTCATCTTACCCCCTCTCCAGGTGCTGCTGGTGGCTGCTCTCCTGGCCTCAGGAGCCCGATTGTTGGTGTAGTCATCGGCCAGGGCAGCTGTAGCCGTGGACCCCTTTGGCTTCTGGTCTCGGATGAACTGGCGGAGATCCTCAGGGCAGTTCCACAAGAGTTGCTCCGTGATGAACAAGTCCAGGATCTCCGGTCCGGTGGAAAGCTGCAGGCCTTGGGTCCAGTGGTCGGCAGCTCGGGCAAGTGCCCGCCGGTGGTCAGCCCAGGAGTCCTTTGGTCCCTTCTGTAGGCTCCGGAACTTCTTGCGGTAGGACTCTGGAGGGAGGTTGTACTGTTGGATCAGGGCCCGCTTGATGGTGTCGTAGCCCTGATCTGCCTCAGCAGGCAAGTCCCCAAGGATATCCAGGGCCTTACCCCTTAAACGGGGGGTCAGGTATTTGGCCCACTGGTCCTTGTCCAGATGGTGCTGCAGGCAAGTCCGTTCAAAAGCAGTCAAGAAAGAGTCCAAGTCTCCATCCTTCTCCAGCACTGGGAAGTCCTCAACACGGACCTTTGGAAGTTTGGTGTCTTGAAGGTCACGTGTGGCTGATGAGGGCCGGAGCTGAGCTAGCTGCAGCTGGTAGTCACGCTCTGCCTGGCGCTCTTCACGTGCTGCTTGCCGCTCCGCAGCCTCACGCACTGCTTGCCGCTCACGCTCGGCCATGAGTATCTCGTAGGTATCCCGGTCTCCAGCCTGGAGAAGGGCCATAGCCATTTGAAGAAGGCTATCCGAGCCTCCCAGGCTCGGTGGAATGGCACGTGGTGATCTGCGGCCCGCTGCGGAGCCTGGTGATTCACTGTCCATTGCAGAGCGGAGGGCTGGCATCTGGCTCGTTGAGGACCCTTGGGTGAGCTGCTCCTCATCTTGTCCAGCAGTGCCAGGTTGTGCGATGTCCTCTGCAGAGCTGTTCTCTGGCGTCGGGCTCTTGGAGGGCTCGTGGACAAACCTCCTCATCGTCTCTGGCCTGAGCATCGGCCATTCCTTTGGCTTTGCTCCTGGTGCTCTCAGCCATTCTTGCAGACTTTGGTCACTGACACAGAACTGACACCTGATGCCTCCACACACCTTACAGTATCTGCACTCTGACACTCTAGTGTTGAGCTAGTCTGAAGACCCCAGCAGCCACAGCTGCTGCAGGCAGTCTTTAGTGTCTGGGAGTATGGGTCTCACACTCACACACACTATTATCTCGATCCCACCGCTATGCCACCAATATGTCACGAACCACCGGGGGGGTCACTCAGAAATCCCCCGCGCTGGCTACCAGTACGTCACAATCGGGGGGTAACAAGTGGGGGGTCACCCCTCCTTTATACCTCCCGACCGACAGACAGAGCACGTGACGCGCTCTCTAGCGCCCCTCTTATAGTCAGGCCAATTATGGAATTGCCCGACAATAAGCAAGGAGGCCGCTATACTACTTATGCCGATTATTGAAGGGTCCCCGGTGAGAGTAGGGTATATATTCTCCCCGACCTCCGCGGGCGGAATATATAACACCTCCCCGAATCTCACTGGCCTCCCCACAATAATCCTTGGCACAAACTCGCTGCCACCAACCGATTTACGGTAACTATTAGCCGAACACACAGACGTGGGATTCAAGATCGAGATAACAGAGCAGCCCAAGATTAATTATATAATTTAATCAGCCTAAAGCACACTAGAAACTACAATATATACAATAGGGAATCTACAGAATATACAGTTATGTCAGAGTACAGTTACAGATAAAGCATGGTTTACAAACAGGCATACACAGTTCCAGCAGTTACCTTGTGCGTCTGGCCACAGGGGGGCGCTGTAGGCCAGGTTTCTAGGATCCTTCCCACAGATGTTTCCTACACGTGACCCCCAGCGAAAGAACACTGGAAAATGGCCGAAGTAGGGTTATCAACCTGGGCAAATCCAGGTCCCCTCCTACCTTCGTGACCTCAGAGGGAGCACTGCTCCACCCCTGGCTTGAGTTATGGACAATATCCCAACATGGAATATGGGCCATAACTTTGCCTGGGAGCGTCGTAGGCGGACGCCAACGCTCTCATTGTGACAGCTATGAATTTAGCTACAGAACGAGAGGACTCATGACTTGTCTACTAGTTCCCCATTGGCTGATATCACGCCTGGGGTATTTCCCCAGGTCCTGCTCCCATAAAAAGGGTGTGCCAGCATCGTCCGCATGCGGAGACACCATTTTTATGGTTGCCATATTTATCGGAAATATGGCTTGCGAGATATGAACCATTTTTTTACTGGAGTCGTTCTGTCTGGATACTTCCATAGCCTTGCTAATTAGATAGCAGCTCCTACTACAGGGTGACGGCAGGGAGTCATCCTGTGTCCATTGTTCCCACATCATCTCATTTCCATATCACAGGAGATGGCTGTTGGAGGTGTAAGTGGGATGTGACACCTTCCCAGATGGTGGACATTGAGAACAAGAAGGGAGGGGGCACTGCCATGGAGTGATGAGAGCGATTATGACTGGAAGTCATAATTCATCTTCATATCCCAGGGTTTGCCTCACAGGGGTGTTCGCTTTCCTCCCCCACTCCAAAGACACAGGGAATTTAGATTGTGAGCTCCAATGGGGACAGTCTTCCTATTCTATGTAAACTGTTGTGGAATATATTAGCGCTATATAAAGTATGTTGCCCTTTCAGGTATGTTGCCCCGTTGTGTTGCTGTAAGCTCTGGAAAATTTATAATCATGCGCCAGTTTGTTAATGCAAACGAGGGTTTTGCGGGATTATGGGAGGGGAAAGGGATAAATATTCATTTTGCATTAACAGCCGGCGCACGATTATAAATTTTCTTGGGATTACAGCAACACAACGGGGCAACATAGAGCAATAAAAGTTACATATCCTGAAAGGACTACCCAAACCCTATTTCAGGATGCTTTTACCATGGTATGCAAAAATGAACCGCAAATAGGGCTTATATTTTAAGTATACTTCAAAAAATCTTGTTAGGGCTTATTTTTGGGGTAGGTCTTATTTTCAGGGGAAACACAGTATGACTAAGGCTGTGATCAGACGAGCATAGGAAAAATCGTCCTTTTGTTTCTGAATTCCCATTTTTTACATCCACAATTAAAAGTATTAAAAGGCCCAGTTCATTTCCATACTAGAGTTGAGCAGATAGTGAAAAATCCGGTTCCGGTGGCAACCCGGCGGGTTGAGAAAGAAGTCCGGATCCGATCTGGAGTTCGGCCCCATATATGTCAATGGGGAGTGGAATCCGAGGACACGAGAGAGCGAGAGCGAGAGAGCGCGAAAGAGAGAGCGAGCGCGCAAGAGAGCGCCAGAGCGAGAGAGAGAGCGAGAGCAAGAGCGAGAACGAGAACAAGAGCGAGAGATAGTGAGAGCGTGAGAAAGAGCGCGAGAACGAGAGAGAGAGTGAGCGAGAGCCAGAGCGAGAGAACGAGAGCGAGAACGAGAGCGCGAGAGAGAGCGAGAGAGAGAGAATGAGCACGAGAACGAGAGCGAGAACGAGAGCGAGAGAGAGAAAAAAAACAAAAAACGGATCTGGATTGTGCACATGGAATCCCGCGTCTGGGTCGAACTCGGATCTGCCGCTCAAACCGTGCGGATCTGGATTTTGCCAATCCGGGTCCGCTCAACACTATTCCATACATGATCTTTGCAATGCATCCATTATGTCCAGATACCATCGGTGTCACAATCCGCTGCGTCCGTCTCTCCCCCCGGGTGGCCGTAGACCCCCAAAATCGACTTAGATACTCAGTGTACACAGACTAAAGAAAAACTCAACACTGAATATGTAGAAAAACCCCAATCTTTACTGCAGTGCGACATTGTATGACGAGTGCGGTCAGGGAGATGCAGTTACCCCAGATACATATACATTATATATATATTTACACAATCATTCAGGTCTTTACATTTTTATTATTTTTTTTTATAATTTTCTTACAAAAATAGGATTTGAACCTCCTGAGGAAGGCCTGGGGTCTGGCGAAACGTTGCCCTGCAACAGTTAATCTCAACCCGGCCAGTCCTGAAGGGGGTTAAATCTCAGCCGGCGCGCCTGTACTTCTCCATATTAAGGTCCTATGTAGCGATACAGTCTGTACATATATATATCCAGAGGGAGTCCAGGAAGCAGACGGGATCGTTGGCTGCGAAAGCTCCGGATTAAAGGCAGTTCAGGGTGAGAGGCCGGCACATGCAATAGGGACAAGGCAGAGGAGGCGGTGAGGGTCCGACCGGCTCGGGAGTGGAACGTCCATGCCTTAAAGTGCAACTCAGAAATTCTTCTTTTTGCTTGGTCCAAAGTCTACACCCCAAAATCCTACTGACCTTGTGATAGGAGGACATCGGGGGATGGGTCGGGGGTCTCTACTGCTCTATATGAAGGACGTGACAACTCCATCTCCTGTACGGAACTGCTCACTTCTTTTGCATAGGAAAATACTGCCTCTACAGGTCACACTGAGTATTGCAGGACTATGAATTTATAATATATATATATATAGATGACAGGGTGATTATGACGATACCCCAGTGTCTTACATGTCACTGCCCTGGAGTAGCGCAGTACATAGTGGGGCGAAACACTTAGTGTCTTCACGGGTGCGCTTTAATAACCTCTCGCAACGTTCCCTTTAATCTTGCAGATTTGCTCAATAGTGATTCATTCACTCCCCAGCTATTGTAGAACTACAACTCCCAGCATGCCAAGCAGCCACAACTTCCTAACCACTTTTACCCCAGTGTAATAGGAGCACATTTCTGTGCCAGTGATGCGGCCAAATGTCTCGGCCCAGGTGTGGTTCTAAAGACCCGAAATTATAGGGGTGGGGGTGGGGGGGTCAAAGATGTGATCACTTCAGGTCAGGAGACCCCCAATCATGCTGTGTAATTCATCCGTTATGTGAAACTAGACACAGGGGGCAGCAGCCGTTAGGGCATGCTGGGAGTTGTAGTTTGACCCTGCACCCCCATCACATGTAGGCTACAAAAGATTATTAGCTGGGTGGCTGCTGACAACCATTGGTGTCATTATGGGAGGGTATACCTTTGCAATTATTTTAGAAAGCTGCCATTTCCTAATTTTTCGATCAATTTTATAAAGAGCACCCGTCAATTGTCATAAGTGTAATTTATTCCCGCCATTCTCCTGAATCCGGCGAGGTTTTTCTTGTCTTCCTGCTCCTTTCCGTTCCCAAGATACAGCCCCATATATAAATCCAATAATTTTAGCCAAAAGGGCATGATCCTAGTCTCTCAGTGGGCGTTGTTCATGGGAACCACACCCACTTGGCTAAGAAGACTAAATTTCTATACAGGGAAGAAGTGGCCGTATCTCAGGAACGGAGAGGCGCAGGAAAAAAAGAAAAACATCGCCGGAATCAGGAGAAAAGCGGCGTCTATACAAGGTTGGTGAAAAAATGACAATGATGACGGGTCGGCTTTATGGACTATAGCAAATTTTTAGATCAGCGCACTACAGGAAAAACGTATGTAAATTGTGTCTATAGGTGGCGAGAGAGGAACGGTTTTGTAATGAAATGTAGATTTTGAGCAGTTTGGGCACAATATGATCCATCCGATGTCCCTGGTGGCCCCGCACCTTCCCTCCAGGACCAGCGATGACACCAGCGCAGCTCCTCTCCACAAGGCATCTGCTCACAGCGATGGGTTCATTCTGTAGAAGCTTAATATTATACACAGGAGAGGAAATAAGCACCTGGATTAGACCAGGATTCCTCCCACAGGACTCTACATTAGCGTGAGGAATTGGGGGGAGAGGGCGGTGTAGGTGCGACTGCTGCATCTCATCACAGTTTCTTGACTGTCCGATATTGGGGATGAGAGGTCTCCGGCCTGGGTCTGGTGTTTAGGATGTCCACGCTTTTACGGCTGGAGCAGACCACATCGCGGATGAAGCTGGCGCAGTCCGAACAGACGTCCTTCAGAGCAGAACCTTGAGCGTAGATGTGGGGAAACTGACCCTCCACGTTCTTCCAGGACAGACCGCTGCAGGACCTGGACAAAAGTGAAAAAGGAGGGGAGCGTTACTAGCGTAAAGGAGGAATGGGGGGGGGGGAGCGTTACTAGCGTAAAGGAGGAATGGGGGAGGGGAGGGGAGGAATGGGGGGGGGAGCGTTACTAGCGTAAAGGAGAGATGGGGGGAGCGTTACTAGCGTGAAGGAGAGATGGGGGAGCGTTACTAGCGTGAAGGAGAGATGGGGGAAGCGTTACTAGCGTATAGGAGGAATGGGGGGGGGAAGCGTTACTAGCGTAAAGGAGAGATGGGGGGAGCGTTACTAGCGTATAGGAGAGATGGGGGGAGCGTTACTAGCGTATAGGAGAGATGGGGGAGAGCGTTACTAGCGTGAAGGAGAGATGGGGGAGAGCGTTACTAGCGTGAAGGAGAGATGGGGGGGAGTGTTACTAGCGTATAGGAGAAATAGGGGGGGGGAGCATTACTAACATAAAGGAGGGGAGGGTGGGAGCGTAAAGGAGAGATGGGGGAGAGTTACTAGCGTAAAGGAGGGGGGGGTAGAGCGTTACTAGCGTAAAGGAGAGGAGCATGATGCAAAATTTAAAGGGCAAATCCAGTTATGTATGAAAGTGTTTCTAGTGCACAGATCTGCCTGTAGGGGGCGCTATTATAGCAGTCAAAAGGGTTCTCATCTGACAAAGTGACTGTATGTTGCTTGGATCATTATGATCCGAGAACACAGAGAATGAAGGAACCACAACACTGGTGGAGCACGGCTCCCCTTCTACTGTTCTGCATAAAGGAGAAGAGCACTAAAAGCCAGTGGAGGGGAGCGCTAAATGTGTAAAGGAGGAGGAGAGCACTAAAAGTGTAAAGGAAGGAGAGCACTAAAAGTGTAAAGGAGGAGGAGAGCGCTAAATGTGTAAAGGAGGAGGAGAGCGCTAAATGTGTAAAGGAGGAGGAAAGCGCTAAATGTGTAAAGGAGGAGGAGAGCGCTAAATGTGTAAAGGAGGAGGAAAGCGCTAAATGTGTAAAGGAGGAGGAGAGCGCTAAATGTGTAAAGGAGGAGGAGAGCGCTAAATGTGTAAAGGAGGAGGAGAGCACTAAATGTGTAAAGGAAGGAGAGCACTAAATGTGTAAAGGAGGAGGAGAGCACTAAAAGTGTAAAGGAAGGAGAGCACTAAAAGTGCAGAGGAGGAGGAGAGCACTAAATGTGTAAAGGAGGAGGAAAGCGCTAAATGTGTAAAGGAGGAGGAGAGCACTAAAAGTGTAAAGGAAGGAGAGCACTAAAAGTGCAGAGGAGGAGGAGAGCACTAAAAGTGTAAAGGAAGGAGAGCACTAAATGTGTAAAGGAGGAGGAGAGCACTAAATGTGTAAAGGAGGAGGAGAGCACTAAAAGTGCAGAGGAGGAGGAGAGCACTAAATGTGTAAAGGAGGAGGAGAGCACTAAATGTGTAAAGGAGGAGGAGAGCACTAAATGTGTAAAGGAGGAGGAGAGCACTAAATGTGTAAAGGAGGAGGAGAGCGCTAAATGTGTAAAGGAGGAGGAGAGTGCTAAATATATAAAGGATGGAAGCACTAAAAGCGCAGAGGGAGGAGAGCCCTAAATGTATAGAGGAAGGGAGCGTTAATATCCTGGTACAATATTTAAAGGGCAAATCCAGTTCTGTATGACAGTGTTTCTAGTGCACAGATCTGCCTGTAGGGGGCGCTATTATAGCAGGCAGAAGGGTCTTCTCATCTGATAAAGAAAGTGATTATATGTTGCTTAAATCATTCTGCTCCGAGACCACAGAAAATGAAGGAACCCCTGCACTGGTGATGTACGGCTCCCCATTTACTGTTCTGCTGTGCAGAGCTGCGCCCGGGCACCAGATGTGCAAGGAGCGGCACAGCCGG
Organism: Anomaloglossus baeobatrachus; assembly: GCF_048569485.1. Taxonomy (NCBI): domain Eukaryota; kingdom Metazoa; phylum Chordata; class Amphibia; order Anura; family Aromobatidae; genus Anomaloglossus; species Anomaloglossus baeobatrachus. The sequence continues at coordinate 187,266,060 of NC_134362.1, read as the reverse complement.
GTGTCCAAGAGCGCTGCTGTGAAGGGAAAGAGATGCAGCACTCAATCAGCACTGCAGTCATGCGATGCTGCAATACAACCCCATGGACATTCATTCGATGCAACGCTGCCTTCGCCATGAGCGATCCGTAACACCGATGTGACGGGCCAGTAATGGATACTCACTGGAAGGCGTCCCGCTTCTTGTGAGAATTTCCACTTGTGCTGATTACTCCTTGCGGGATCTCAAACCCCACGCTGTAGACTGGAATGTGCCCCAACTTCTTGGCGGGAAGCTTCATCTATCGGAGAAAATCAACGGATGACTATGAGCTGCAGCAACGGCACATGACCGGAAGTGATATATACATCATGCAGACAGGGAAAGAAATATTAGCACAGTGACTGACTCTTTGTGATTTCAGCTCTGCAGGTCATTAATTTTTATTTAAAATGAAACAACGGAGATGGAATTGAAGTGCAAACGTCCTGGTTTACTTAAATGGGATAAACAAAAATATCCTGTGAAATGTTTAGGAATTGCAGCCATTTTTCTACAGAACCTCCTCATTTCAGGGGCTCAAAAATAATTGGACAAATTAACTTTACCATAAATAAAATGTCATGGTTAATCCTTTGCAGAGAATCCTTTGCAGCAATGACGGCCTGAAATCTTTCGGCTGTGGAAGCCTCCATCTCTGGTTTCCTGCTTGTGAGGCTTTGCCGCCTTTCCTACTTGTTTCTGGGTTTTTCTGCCTTACTTTGTGTCATCTTCATGCGAGATGCAGCTGGATGGGCTGAGATCTGGTGAGGACTCGGCCATTGCAGAATATTCCACTTCTTGGTTTTTGCAGGATATTTTGGGTCATTTTCCATCCTTCTGTGAGACATCATCCAATCATTGCTGCATTTGGTAGAATCTGAGCAGAAAGTCTCACTCTGTGCACTTCATAATTCATCCGACTGCTTCTGTCTTCAGTCACATCATCAATAACCACTAGTTCCCCAGGGCCATTGTTAGTCCTGCAATCACACCACCTCTGTCATGTGACACGGTGACCCCCACTCTCTAGTTGCCCCTTGCGGTGACCCCCTCTGTATTTGCTCTGATGACGTCTTGTCTTTATGGTGGATTTTGATACTGAAACACCAAATTCCTGGAGAAAGTTCTTCACTTGGTGGATGTTGTGAAAGGTTTTTCTTCACCATGGAAGGGAATCTGATCATCCACCATTGTTGTCTTCCAGGGCCGTCCCAGCTTTTTTGAGTTACCACCTCACCAGTACGTTTTGTTTTGGTTTTTTTTCCAGAATGTACTAAACTGTTGATGTTGCCGCTCCTAACATTTTTGCTCTCTCTGATGGATTTCTTCTTTTTCTCAGCCTAATGATGGTCGGTTTCTCTTTCTCTGACCTCACGTTGTGAGTTCACAGCAACAGCTTTCAAATGCAAATGCCGCACCTGGAATCAGCTCCAGACCTTTTACCTTCTTATGAGGATGGATTGCTGAGGGAATAGCTTATGCCGCCCATTATAGGGCTTTTTGAGATAATTGTCCAAATTACTTTTGGTTCCTTGAAAAAGAAGCAGCTACATATTAAAGAGCTGTGATTCCTAAACCCCTTCCTCCAATTAGGATGTGAATCCCCTCAAACTAAAGCGGAGAGTCAGCACTTTAAGTCCAGGTTGAGTAAATCTAAATGCCACAACTTGTGTCACTGTCCAAAGATTTCTTGACCTAACCGTATATTGACTGGATTATCAGAAATGCCGGACTACTGGTGAGTGGGAAGAATCTGTAGTCCAACATGCGACTCCCAGGACGCAATACAGAAGAAGTCTGAATATATCTATGAACATGCATCATATATGGCTGGGTATTGTAGTTCTACAGAAACCATATGGCCACCTGCAATCTTACCTTAATGCTACAGGAGCCGCAAGCAGATCTAGAAAGGAGAAAAAGGAGTTTTAACATACATCAACTATCTCCGGTACTGATATATTTCAAGACAAGAGAGCGGAAAAAAAAAGAGCGGAAAAAAAAAAGAGAGCGGAAAAAAAAAAGAGAGCGGAAAAAAAAAAGAGAGCGGAAAAAAAAAAGAGAGCGGAAAAAAAAAAGAGAGCGGAAAAAAAAAAGAGAGCGGAAAAAAAAAAGAGAGCGGAAAAAAAAGAGAGCGGAAAAAAAAGAGAGCGGAAAAAAAAAGAGAGCGGAAAAAAAAAGAGCGGAAAAAAAAAGAGCGGAAAAAAAAAGAGCGGAAAAAAAGAGCGGAAAAAAAAAGAGCGGAAAAAAAGAGCGGAAAAAAAGAGCGGAAAAAAAGAGCGGAAAAAAAGAGCGGAAAAAAAGAGCGGAAAAAAAGAGCGGAAAAAAAGAGCGGAAAAAAAGAGCGGAAAAAAAGAGCGGAAAAAAAGAGCGGAAAAAAAGAGCGGAAAAAAAGAGCGGAAAAAAAGAGCGGAAAAAAAGAAGAGCGGAAAAAAAGAGCGGAAAAAAAGAAGAGCGGAAAAAAAGAGCGGAAAAAAAGAAGAGCGGAAAAAAAGAGCGGAAAAAAAGAGCGGAAAAAAAGAGCGGAAAAAAAGAGCGGAAAAAAAGAGCGGAAAAAAAGAGCGGAAAAAAAGAGCGGAAAAAAAGAGCGGAAAAAAAGAGCGGGAAAAAAGAGCGGGAAAAAAGAGCGGGAAAAAAGAGCGGGAAAAAAGAGAGCGGAAAAAAGAAAGGAGGAAGAAGAAAAAGAAAAAAAAAGAGGAAAAAGAAAAAAGAAAGAAAGAAAGAAAGAAAAAAAAAAAAAAAAAAAAAAGGACAGTCTGATCTCTTCTCAGACTTCGTCTCCATGGATGAAGAAGAGAAAGTGCCCATAAGACTGAAGGGGAGGGTGGGGAGTGCAGCAGCCATACACAGACTAAGACGTGCCTGATATGTCAAGGACTTCTATAACCCACCTTGGAGGAGCCTCCAACCCCCACCATGGATGGACCCATATCCCAATTTTTATCACTTGGTTTGGCAACGCCAACATATACTTGGACTTGTCGATAAAGGTATTTTCTGTTAGAGAGCGAGCGTCGTGTGGGGGGGGGGGGGGGGAGACTTGGCGCGAGGGGAAAAAAAAAAAAAAAGACTTGGCGCGCGAGGGGAAAAAAAAAAAAAAAGACTTGGCGCGCGAAGAGAAAAGAGAGCAAGACAGAAAGACCAAGAAAGAGAAATCTAATTGTGACTTGCATTTCCTCAAGCAGCCACTAGATGGCGTGCATATTCTCTTTGGAGGGAAGAAGGTTGAGCATTAACCTGGGAGAAGGCTGCAGACGTCCCACCACGGCTCTCATGTACAATAATGGCCATATCTCACCTTTTACAGAATAGGCAATTTGCCGGCCAAGAGAACAGAGGAAATTTCGTCCGGCAACAGCAGCAAACCTGAGGAGGCAAACACAAGCGCCATGATGATCTGTTCTGCACAAGTGCCCAGAAGGGAAGCCAATATGGCCACAAGTGGATTTTTGAGGCTGCGAGTGTTGTATGCGGGTCGGATTTGCGATGATGATGGCAGTGGTTGTCCTCCATACCTTTCCTTTCTTCAGGTTGGTGTACAGCTCTTTGCTCTGCAGAAACTTCTCCATCTCGGCCTTCACCAGCACCCGCCGCACGTTCATCACTTCTTCTACGGTCAACGCCAAGGTGTCCACAGGGTGACTGAACTCCTGCAGAGAGGACACAACCTTCAATCGCGCGGCTCTGAGAAGAAACGGACCGGTACCCTGCACTGCACACGGCACGTACCAGCCAGCGATGTCTGGAGCTGTTGTCTACGGCCGACTCCGGTTCTGCCTTCTCTTGCACGGAGCTGAGGCTGGGCGAGGGGCATCCAGAGCTGCCATAGTCCGAATAACCCACTGGAAAAGGAAACCTGACATTAATGCACCCAATCCGTGTAATAACCCCCCGTCCACGGGAGGGGGGGGGGGTGGTGTGTTGGGGGGTGCGGACGCTTACTAGAATGCCGATGCAGGGGTCTGTGGGGGGTGTTCATGCTGCCCGATCGAGCACGAGACTCCGGTCCTCGTTGTTCTGGAGCAGTTTCCCTCTGTGGCCGGTGTCCCATCTCCGTCTGTAACTGCAACAGGTCCTGCTCCGAAAACGAGCGGTCACGTTTCAGGGGAAAAGGAGCACTAGTCACCCGCCGCAGCTCAGAATTGGGAGAGTCATCGTCCTGGAGTAAGATATGGCAGCAGAGTTATACATGTTGCTTTTAAGAAACACCAAACTTTCCTTAAAGGGAATCTGTCACCAGGTTTTTGCTCCCCCATCTGAGAGCAGTATAATGTAGAGACAGAGACCCTGATTCCAGCGATGTGTCACTTACTGGGCTGTTTGCTGGCATTTTGATAAAAATCACTGTTTTCTCTGCTGCAGATCTAGCAGTTATACAGAGCTCATGAATATGCTGGACTACCTGCAGCACGCCAAGTAGTCCTGTAATGATAATCTCCTGCTAATTAAACAGTGGTTTTAGCAAAACTATACAAAACAGCTCAGTAAGTGACATCGCTGGAATCAGGGTCTATCTCTACATTATGCTGCTCTCAGATTAGATGGCAAAAACCTGGTGACAGATTCCCTTTAATAATGCCTGACCTTATATTAATACTGCATCAAGCTTTACAGCTGTTCTAGCCATCAATCCCTTAGTATCTTTACATTTTATATTTCACAGACAATGTAGTTAGAAAGTACAATTACATTACTGATCCTGAGTTACCTCCTGTATTATGCTCCAGAGCTGCGCTCACTATTCTGCTGGTGCAGTCACTATATACATACATTACATTACTGATCCAGAGTTACCTCCTGTATTATACTCCAGAGCTGCACTCACTATTCTGCTGGTGCTGTCACTGTGTAAATACATTACATTGCTGATCCTATGTTACATCCAGTATTATACTCCAGAGCTGCACTCACTATTCAGCAGCTCTAGAGCATAATATAGGATCAGTATAGGATACAGAACGCAATAAACTCAATTTTTATGTAGATGAATGCTTTACAAAATGTCCACGACTGAGAACGTACCAATACGCTCAAAATCATAAAGGGGTAATCACCGCCGGCTGCTACGGTGAGCCGGCAGTGATCCCTGGACATGTCTGCTGGTCAAATCAGCAGATGTGTGCAGCTATCAGACGATCCACCTGCGCCTGTCAACCCCTTAAATCGTGATGACATAATGTGACAGCGCAATTTAAATGGCCGCAGCGGGGAAATCTCCTTAACGGGTTGCCGATAGTTGCCATGGTAGTGACGACTCATGTAATAATTCCAGTCGCTATCATGACGTAGTTCCTGTTACAGCCGGCTGTAACAAGAACGCAGCATTTCTGCTGATCAGAGCGGTGCAGCTCTGATCAACAGAAATGAACCAGCGATCAGACTGCTGATCTAGACAATTTAACCCCCCCCCCAACAAACTCAAGAGTTCAAATCACCCTCCATTCACCCCATTAAAAATTAAAGTGTTAAAAAAATAAAAAAAAGTTCAGAAATGCCCGATCTATGAAAATATAAGATCAATTAATCTGATTGGAATTTTTTTGCAGTTACGCCATGTACCAAACGACAAAATTATGTTTTTGGGTAGTTTCAAATTGTTGCATTTTGTGCACAACAGGCGATCAAAATGTAGCATCTGCACAAAAATAGCACCAAAAAAAAAAAAAAAAAAAATCAGCCGTCGCTGAGCCCCAGATCCCAAAAAATGAGAACGCTACAGGTAAAGGTAAACCTATACATGTTTGGTGTCTACGAACTCGCACCGACCTCAGACATCACACCCACACATCAGTTTTAACATAGTTAACACTGTGAATAAAATACCCCAAAAACAATTGTGCAATTTTTCCGCACTTGAATTTTTTTTGCTCTTTTCCCCACACACTATATGGTAAAACTCATGGTTTCTTTTAAAAGTACAGCTCGTTTTGCAAAAAAATAAGCTCTCACACGGCAAGAGTTAGGGAAAAATTAAAAAGGTTACGGCTTTCGGAAGAAGGGGAGCCAAAACGAAAACAAAAATTGCCCGGGGGTGAAGGGGTTAAAGCAGACCCTTCACTTTACAGCTGCAGCCCCTTGTACAGATACATACAGATGGTCCTATTGTACATATTGGCATTTTTCGCCTTAACCTTCCTCGGTGAATAATCAGAGCTGTGCACCTCGGACAGATTCATCTCTTCCATCTCTGCCAGCGTGGGAGCCTTGAGCAGTATTCGGGGCCGAGCCCGCGGGGCCGCACCGTCCGGAACCGAGAGGTTCATACAAGACGTTGACTTCTTGTCAGCAGAACAGGCGTCCACAATACACGGGAGCGAGCCAAATCCTGAGAGAGGATAGAACAGAAGACATTGGGACACGTGCAGAGGACGTGTGAAGGAGAAGAACGGCTGTGAGCCCCGAATAGAGGAGAATGTCGCAACTCGATCGGATCTCACAAAACGGAGAAGATGGAGAAATTCTGGTCTCCATCTTCTCATCTGTGATACGAGAGAATCGGATCAAACTGACACTATTCAGGGTTTGCTCCGAGTGTCACATACTGGATCCGGTTCTCCGGCACACACACTACCCGCTCGTGTAACCCGTCCACACCGCACCTTTCTGTCCTCGTTTTTCCGTCTGCACCGGACGCAGTTTCGGTTCTTGTTTAATCTCCTCCAGAATCCTTTCATGGAGACTGATCTGTCTGAGCGGCAGCGGGGGAAGATTTCTTTTGGACACCTGCGGCGAACAGAACCGGTCAGTTTACAGATCGCGCTGCACAATGAGCGACGTAAGACAGCGCCTCACCGGCTTCAGAGGAGGACGGGACCTGATGAAGTCCAGGATCAGTTCATGGGCGTCCTTCTTCACCTTGGGAGGTATATCCCCTCCGATCTGCCGAGAAACAGAATTCAACACTAAGATTTCAAAAGCCACAACGATGAAACATGAGTTTTCTGAGCAGATTTTCCCCATAGATTTGCATTAGATGCAGAAAATCCGCATATGCGTTTTTTTTAGCGCAGTTACGCGCATCAAAGACGCATGGAATCCGCCCCTAAAAAAGTAAAATATCAGGAAGTTTAAACAAAATAAATATATATAAAAAAATATATTAATTATTATTATAAATAAAATTTTATATATATATATATATATATATATATATATATATATATATATATATATATATATATATAAATAAAAATAAATTATATATAAAAAATATATTTAAAATTTTTTTTACATAAATAAAAATTTTAAACATGACACCAAACAGAAAAAAAAACAGCTAAAAAAAAACAACTAATAATGCAAAAAACAATTTACAGTATAGGAGCAAAAATTCTGCAAGATGAAAAACTCATTGTGGGAACGTATCTGTGTATTTTTTTGCAAACTAAAAGCACAATATGTTCGTTTTTGATACAAGTTGTGGATCAAATTGTCCCACTAAAGTCAATGAGAGTCAAGCACAGTGTTCCACTGATACCGGCAGTCCCATAGACAATGAATGCAGCAAAGATTGGGCCCCATTTTCTGGATTTCTGGGGGTACTAGGAGTTGGATCCACAGTAATCAGTTATCCCCTATGGGCCGTTTCACACATCAGGCATTTCGCCGGATTACCGGATCCGGCACACTCCAATACAGTGTTAATACAGTACAATAGCATCGCAGCACGCTCCGGTCATATGACAGCATGTGACCGGAGGTTGCTGCGATGCTACTGTACTGTATTAACACTGTATTGGAGTGTGCTGGATCCGGTAATCCGGTGAAATGCCAGATGTGTGAAACGGCCCTAAAAACACTGACGTTTTGCACAGACCGTGTTGAAGGCGAGTATGGCCCTCGGTGTGCCGTGATTTTGGCACACGTAGGTTCTCCGCCTGCTATCCGTGATAGCACACGGAGAGCAAGAACTTTATACTCGCCTGTTTCCGGCATTGCTGTCTTTGGCGCTGATGCTTCCGTAGTAAATATTCATGAGCAGAATGAGCGGGCCCGGAAGCAAGTGACAGCAGCGCCGAAGACAGGCGAGTATAGGAAATAATTTTATGTTATGACACATGTTTTCTCCAGTACGTGTCACACGGATCACATCAGTGTGCGGTCAGTATGACACCCGTGCTGCCGGAGAAAAACAGATATGTCGCCATGTGGAGCACACAGACACACAGTCCATTCCAAAAGACAGAGGCATGCGCCGACCCATTGATTTCTACTGGGTCTATGTGCGTCCGTGTCTCCAGGATATGTGATAACGGAGGTCATACCAGAAACACGAATGTGTGAAGGAGGCCTTATGAGTAGGGAATAACTTACCCATCTTGGAAAAAAAAAAGCCCTTATACAAGCCCCATACTGGACAGGTGCCTATATGGTGGTTGTAAAATCCCAGCAAAATACTGCAACAAAACCACAGCACATGGCTGACATGAAACCACAAGAGTTCCTTTGTACTCACCATGACTTTGCGCAGTTTGTAGTTTCGTGCCCGGATGTCCTGCATAAGCATCTCAAAGGGCGTGAGCTGGTACTCCGTGGGCAAAGAGTTAAACGTCTTCTCCCGCACCTTCTTCAGCTGCACCCCATGCCGCAGATCTCTCATCAGCTGCACCCACAAACGTGCCTGTAGGAGGCAAGACACCAAGTGTGATGTGCACAGCATGGAGCACACCGTGGAGCGTGCGCAGCCGTGCAACACGCACACATAACACAGCACACACTGCACAGCACCCAGCAACGAGCACAGAGCCACACACACAGTGAATGTAGTACGGCGGGACACACAACGACTGCAAGCCATGGGGATATACACAATGGGCAGCAGAGGCCATGCAGGATCACTCACACCATGCTCAGGGATATACACAGGTGCCTGTCTCAGGACTTCTCAGGGATTTACACAGGTGCCTGTCTCAGGACTTCTCAGGGATTTACACAGGTGCCTGTCTCAGGACTTCTCAGGGATTTACACAGGTGCCTGTCTCAGGACTTCTCAGGGATATACACAGGTGCCTGTCTCAGGACTTCTCAGGGATTTACACCGGTGCCTGTCTCAGGACTTCTCAGGGATATACACAGGTGCCTGTCTCAGGACTTCTCAGGGATTTACACAGGTGCCTGCCTCAGGACTTCTCAGGGATTTACACAGGTGCCTTTCTCAGAACATCACATCCATCTGGTCTCATGTACAAGAAGCTTACTATCCCAACCAGGAGGCTACAAGGATGGGGAGCACTAAATTATATGAAGGCTGAGGCTCCGTTCCCACCATGTTATTATGCACCGGCACCAAAAAAAACCCTTTAAATGAGACCATTCCATTTTGACACCTGTATTATGGCCGTAAGTTATCACAAATCATTACTCTACTGATCGGAACTGATGGTTTCATAAGGACTGGGTCGGGACTTGCAGATATACGTAATACTTGCACAAATATATGTCTGAAATATGGGTATTGGTTTGCATCCATATAGCTGTTTTAATCGATCAGCTATGGGGCTGTTTTTGCAACAAGTGCATGGATTTCTATGGCCACGTCATCATTGTCCTAGCCAAAGCCACCATGTAGGCTCCGATCTAATGTAAAGCCCCTCACCCAGTCTGTGTTCTGCAGGTTCACCAGTCCGTCCGATTCTGTCTCCTCCACCCTCATCTTCATCAGTATCTAAGAAATCAAAACCAATGTATTATCCAGGACATCGGTGGGGGGGGGGAAATATTGTCAGGGACCAGTCATGGTGGGCTTCACTCTCACCTCTTTGGCTTCTCGTATTTTGTGGAGAAAAGCTTGAAGCTCCACAGTCTCCGCAAAGAGCGCCCTGCATACCGCCTGGTAGTGGATGGACGCCTCCTGGGGGTCCGGGAGATGCGAGGCACAGAAGCGCAGAACTGCCGAAAAACTCCGCACCACCTTTGGAGGAGCTTCTTCATCTTCATCCTCTGTTCCTTCATAACCTTCGTCTGTCATGACCCCCTCAGATTCGCTGGCGGCCATGAGGTCGATGAGCTGCTCCAGTTGGGGGCTGAGCTCTCGCTCCTCGCTCTCATCGAGCCCCCAGTCCAGTGCCCGGTAGATGGTAAAGCCAAGACATTGCACCATCTGTAGGGGTAAGAAGGAGACGTAAGTGCCCAGTAGATGGTAAAGCCAAGACATTGCACCATCTGTAGAGGTAAGAAGGAGACGTAAGTGCCCGGTAGATGGTAAAGCCAAGACAGTGCACCATCTGTAGAGGTAAGAAGGAGACGTAAGTGCCCGGTAGATGGTAAAGCCAAGACAGTGCACCATCTGTAGAGGTAAGAAGTGCCCAGTAGATGGTAAAGCCAAGACAGTGCACCATCTGTAGGGGTAAGAAGGAGACGTAAGTGCCCGGTAGATGGTAAAGCCAAGACAGTGCACCATCTGTAGAGGTAAGAAGGAGACGTAAGTGCCCGGTAGATGGTAAAGCCAAGACAGTGCACCATCTGTAGAGGTAAGAAGGAGACGTAAGTGCCCGGTAGATGGTAAAGCCAAGACAGTGCACCATCTGTAGAGGTAAGACGGAGACGTAAGTGCCCGGCAGATGGTGCAATGTCTTGGCTTTACCATCTGTAGAGGTAAGAAGGAGACGTAAGTGCCCGGTAGATGGTAAAGCCAAGACATTGCACCATCTATAGAGGTAACGGGGATCCTAACTCTCAACCAAAACCCCCAACATAAGTCACCATTTTGCTATGATGAGCTGACTGAGCAAGACCCTTGATGGGATGTCCTCGCCCTGTATCTTCAGGGCACTGCCCACAACATACCCATGTCTATCATTGCGTGAGCTGAAGATACAGAGAAGGGTCAGAAGATGGAAAGCACGAAAAGTAGATCTATAGGTGGCTGTAACCTCTTCTATTCTGGACTAGATGGAAGATCATAGCCGCCCGAAGGTCATTACCGGCTGCCCTACATTACACGTCCGCCATGGCCTATTTCCTATAAATTACTCTCATTGAGGTCCAGAAATACCATCAGGGTCGTTTTCATTGTATTAGGTCCGATTTAGTATACCAAGTCTTTACTCTAGAAAATCCCCTGGAACAATACAGCTATGTTCACACACAGTTCTTAGTTGGTTTTTTGTTTTTTTTTTTTGCTGTTTTTTTCAACAGATCCACTCTTAGGCCGCTTTCACACATCAGTTTTTTGCCATCAGGCACAATCCGGCAAAAACATGACAAAACGGATCCGGTGTCTGTTGACGCCGGATCCGTTTTTCCCCCATAGACTTTCATTAGCGCCGGATTGTGCCGGATGGCCTTGCGTTTCATCCGTTTTTTGCTGATAATTTACTTGTCCGGCGACCGGATGAAACGTTGAAGAGAACGTTTTTGTGTCCGGCAAAAAAACGGACCGCGCTGGATCCGGCGCCGTACGGCGTGTTTTATAATGGAAGTCTATGGACGTCTGTTCCGGCGTAATGCGGCAAAAAATGGATCCAGCCGCCGGATCCGTTTTTTTTTTTTTGTATTTTTTTTACTGAGCATGCTCAGTATCACACCGGATCTGTCAAAAACCTGAAGGAACTGATGGAAAAAACTGATGTAACTGAGCCGTTTTTTCGCCGGGTCCGTTGCATCAGTTTTTTTACCGGATTGTGCCTGATTGCAAAAAACTGATGTTAAAATCCTCCTGGAAAAAAACAAACCGCTTGGAATTCTTTTTTTATTTGTTGCTATGGTAATTTCAATTTCAAATTCATACGGAATGTTTAAACACCTGGTGGAAAACTGTCCAATCAAAAGGCTGCAAAGAACATTCCAGGAAAAAACACTGTTCAAAGCAGCTACAAAAACTCCCCAAACTAGAAGCGTTTTCTGCATGAAAATCGTGTTGGCTCAAAAAACTGTGTGAACATAGCCACTAAAAGGGGTTCACAGATATGCAATCTAGCCTCAGGATTGGGGGTAGCTTATGTGGCATGTTTTTATTTTTGCATGGAAAATCAGCAACATTTTTCAATGTGTTTCGCCCAATCTCTTCCACCTGCTGTCTTTTTAGGGTATGTGCACACGATGCAGATTTGGTGCAGACATTTTCTGCACCTTCTGGCAGAAAAACGCATCGAAAAACACAAGCGTTTTTGGTGCGTTTTTTTTTTTATGAAGTTAATGGCTGGTAGGGCTAAAAAAAAACAAAAAACGCCCCAACAATTGACAGATTTTTTTTTTTTTCTGCACCAAATCTGCAAAGGAGAGGGGGGAAAAAAAGCAACGTGTTACAAGACTTCAGAAATCTCATGCCCTTTGCTGGCTTCAGGATAGGCATGCAGATTTCTCAAAAACCGCACTGTGTGTACAGCCTTATAGGTGCGGTATCAGCTTGCAAATTGCCCTTTGTTTTTGGTGTTACTGTACTTTATATACGCAGTACGTCCACTTCTATTGCGGAAATGCACCTCCTTTTTTTTTTTTTTTGAGCCAATCCCCCCCCCCCCCCCCCCCCCGATTAATTTCAATGGGTGCATTTAAATCTGCGAGCTAAACAGACGGCCTGGCATTTCTTGGACATAAAAAGCGCATTAAAGGGAATCTGTCACCAGGTTTTTGCTCCCCCATCTGAGAGCAGCATAATGTAGAGACAGAGACCCTGATTCCAGCGATGTCACTTATTGAGCTGTTGGTCATTTTGATCAAATCAATGTTTTCTCTGCTGCAGATCTAGCAGTTATACAGAGCTCATGAATATGCTGGACTACTTGCAGCACGGCAAGTAGTCCTGTAATGATAATCTACTGCTGATTAAGCAATGATTTTATCAAAACTACACTAAGCATCTCAGTAAGTGACACACCACTGGAATCAGGATCTCTGTCTCTTTCTTTGCTGCAGATCTAGCAGTTATACAGAGCTCATGAATATGCTGGACTAACTGGCAGCACAAGTAGTCCTGTAATAATAATCTCCTGCTGATTAAACAATGATTTTATCAAAGCTACACTTACAGGATGTATGGCTTAGTGGTTAGCACAGCAGAAAGTGTGGCTCAGTGGTTAGCACTGTAGAACGTGTGGCTCAGCAGTTAGCACTGGAGGAAGTATGGCTCAGTGGTTAGCACTGCACAAAGTGTGTCTCAGTGGTTAGCACTGTATTAAGTATGGCTCAGTGGTTAGCACTGCAAAACACAGTGATTAGCACAGCAGGAAGTGTGGCTTAGTTGTTAGCGCTGCAGAAAGTGTGGCTCAGTGGTTAGCACAGCAGAAAGTGTGGCTCAGTGGTTAGCACTGCAGGAAGTGTGGGTCAGTGGTTATCACAGCAGAAAGTGTGGCTCAGTGGTTAGCACTACAAAACGTGTGGCTTAGTTGTTAGCAGTGCAGGAAACGTGGCTCAGTGGTTAGCACTGCAGTCTTGCAGCACTGGGAGCCCTGGGTTTAATTCCCACCAAGGACAACATCTGCAAGGAGTTTGTATGTTCTCCCCGTGTTTACATGAGTTTCCTCCAAGTTCTCCACTTTCCTCCCACACTCCAAAGACATACAGATAGGGAATTTAGATTGTGACCCCCAATGGGGACAGTGTTCCTGATGTATGTAAAGCGCTGTGGAATGTATTGGCACTAAATAAATAAAGAAAGTATGTTGCCCTTTCAGGATATGTGACTTTTATTGCTGCACGGTGGCTCAGTGGTTAGCACTGCAGTCTTGCAGCGCTGGGGTCCTGAGTTCAAATCCCACCAAAGACATCTGTAAGGAGTTTGTATGTTCTCCCTGTGTTTGTGTGGATGTGATCTGGGGTGTTCGCTTTCCTCCCCCACTCCAAAGACACAGGGAATTTAGATTGTGAGCTCCAATGGGGACAGTCTTCCTATTCTATGTAAACTGTTGTGGAATATATTAGCGCTATATAAAGTATGTTGCCCTTTCAGGTATGTTGCCCCGTTGTGTTGCTGTAAGCTCTGGAAAATTTATAATCATGCGCCAGTTTGTTAATGCAAACGAGGGTTTTGCGGGATTATGGGAGGGGAAAGGGATAAATATTCATTTTGCATTAACAGCCGGCGCACGATTATAAATTTTCTTGGGATTACAGCAACACAACGGGGCAACATAGAGCAATAAAAGTTACATATCCTGAAAGGACTACCCAAACCCTATTTCAGGATGCTATTACCATGGTATGCAAAAATGAACCGCAAATAGGGCTTATATTTTAAGTATACTTCAAAAAATCTTGTTGGGGCTTATTTTTGGGGTAGGTCTTATTTTCAGGGGAAACACAGTATGACTAAGGCTGTGATCAGACGAGCATAGGAAAAATCGTCCTTTTGTTTCTGAATTCCCATTTTTTACGTCCACAATTAAAAGTATTAAAAGGCCCAGTTCATTTCCATACTAGAGTTGAGCAGATAGTGAAAAATCCGGTTCCGGTGGCAACCCGGCGGGTTGAGAAAGAAGTCCGGATCCGATCCGGAGTTCGGCCCCATATATGTCAATGGGGAGTGGAATCCGGGGACACGCGAGAGCGCGAGAGCCAGAGCGAGAGAGAGCCAGGGCGAGAGAGAGTGAGCGAGAGCCAGAGCTAGAGAGAGCACGAGAGCCAGAGCGAGAGAGAGAGCGAGAGCCAGAGAGCGAGAGCAAGAGCGAGAACGAGAGCCAAAGCGAGAGAGAGAGAGAGAGAGTGAGAGCGCGAGAACGAGAGCGAGCGAGAGAGAGAACGAGAGCAAGAGAGAGCGAGAGAGAGAACGAGAGCGAGAGCGAGCGATAGCCAGAGCGAGAACGAGAGCGCGAGAGAGTGAGCGAGAGCCAGAGCGAGAGAACGAGAGCGAGAACGAGAGAGCGAGCGCAAGAAAAAAAAAAAAAACGATCTGGATTGTGCACCTGGAATCCCACGTCCGGGGTCGAACGCGGATCTGTCGCTCAAACCGTGCAGATCCGGATTTTGCCAATCCGGGTCCGCTCAACACTATTCCATACGTGATCTTTGCAATGGATCCATTATGTCCAGATACCATCGGTGTCACAATCCGCTGCGTCCGTCTCTCCCCCCGGGTGGCCGTAGACCCCCAAAATCGACTTAGATACTCAGTGTACACAGACTAAAGAAAAACTCAACACTGAATATGTAGAAAAACCCCAATCTTTACTGCAGTGCGACATTGTATGACGAGTGCGGTCAGGGAGATGCAGTTACCCCAGATACATATACATTATATATATATTTACACAATCATTCAGTCTTTACATTTTTATTATTTTTTTTTATAATTTTCTTACAAAAATAGGATTTGAACCTCCTGAGGAAGGCCTGGGGTCTGGCGAAACGTTGCCCCGCAACAGTTAATCTCAACCCGGCCAGTCCTGAAGGGGGTTAAATCTCAGCCGGCGCGCCTGTACTTCTCCATATTAAGGTCCTATGTAGCGATACAGTCTGTACATATATATATCCAGAGGGAGTCCAGGAAGCAGACGGGATCGTTGGCTGCGAAAGCTCCGGATTAAAGGCAGTTCAGGGTGAGAGGCCGGCACATGCAATAGGGACAAGGCAGAGGAGGCGGTGAGGGTCCGACCGGCTCGGGAGTGGAACGTCCATGCCTTAAAGTGCAACTCAGAAATTCTTCTTTTTGCTTGGTCCAAAGTCTACACCCCAAAATCCTACTGACCTTGTGATAGGAGGACATCGGGGGATGGGTCGGGGGTCTCTACTGCTCTATATGAAGGACGTGACAACTCCATCTCCTGTACGGAACTGCTCACTTCTTTTGCATAGGAAAATACTGCCTCTACAGGTCACACTGAGTATTGCAGGACTATGAATTTATAATATATATATATAGATGACAGGGTGATTATGACGATACCCCAGTGTCTTACATGTCACTGCCCTGGAGTAGCGCAGTACATAGTGGGGCGAAACACTTAGTGTCTTCACGGGTGCGCTTTAATAACCTCTCGCAACGTTCCCTTTAATCTTGCAGATTTGCTCAATAGTGATTCATTCACTCCCCAGCTATTGTAGAACTACAACTCCCAGCATGCCAAGCAGCCACAACTTCCTAACCACTTTTACCCCAGTGTAATAGGCGCACATTTCTGTGCCAGTGATGCGGCCAAATGTCTCGGCCCAGGTGTGGTTCTAAAGACCCGAAATTATAGGGGTGGGGGGGGGGGTTAAAGATGTGAGGAGACCCCCAATCATGCTGTGTAATTCATCAGTTATGTGAAACTAGACACAGGGGGCAGCAGCCGTTAGGGCATGCTGGGAGTTGTAGTTTGACCCTGCACCCCCCATCACATGTAGGCTACAAAAGATTATTAGCTGGGTGGCTGCTGACAACCATTGGTGTCATTATGGGAGGGTATACCTTTGCAATTATTTTAGAAAGCTGCAATTTCCTAATTTTTCGATCAATTTTATAAAGAGCACCCGTCAATTGTCATAAGTGTAATTTATTCCCGCTATTCTCCTGAATCCGGCGATGTTTTTCTTGTCTTCCTGCTCCTTTCCGTTCCCAAGATACAGCCCCATATATAAATCCAGTAATTTTAGCCAAAAGGGTATGATCCTAGTCTCTGTGGGCGTTGTTCATGGGAACCACACCCACTTGGCTAAGAAGACTAAATTTCTATACAGGGAAGAAGTGGCCGTATCTCAGGAACGGAGAGGCGCAGGAAAAAAAGAAAAACATCGCCGGAATCAGGAGAAAAGCGGCGTCTATACAAGGTTGGTGAAAAAATGACAATGATGACGGGTCGGCTTTATGGACTATAGCAAATTTTTAGATCAGCGCACTACAGGAAAAACGTATGTAAATTGTGTCTATAGGTGGCGAGAGAGAAACGGTTTTGTAATGAAATGTAGATTTCGAGCAGTTTGGGCACAATATGATCCATCCGATGTCCCTGGTGGCCCCGCACCTTCCCTCCAGGACCAGCGATGACACCAGCGCAGCTCCTCTCCACAAGGCATCTGCTCACAGCGATGGGTTCATTCTGTAGAAGCTTAATATTATACACAGGAGAGGAAATAAGCACCTGGATTAGACCAGGATTCCTCCCACAGGACTCTACATTAGCGTGAGGAATTGGGGGGAGAGGGCGGTGTAGGTGCGACTGCTGCATCTCATCACAGTTTCTTGACTGTCCGATATTGGGGATGAGAGGTCTCCGGCCTGGGTCTGGTGTTTAGGATGTCCACGCTTTTACGGCTGGAGCAGACCACATCGCGGATGAAGCTGGCGCAGTCCGAACAGACGTCCTTCAGAGCAGAACCTTGAGCGTAGATGTGGGGAAACTGACCCTCCACGTTCTTCCAGGACAGACCGCTGCAGGACCTGGACAAAAGTGAAAAAGGAGGGGAGCGTTACTAGCGTAAAGGAGGAATGGGGGGGGGGGGAAGCGTTACTAGCGTAAAGGAGAGATGGGGGGGAGCGTTACTAGCGTAAAGGAGAGATGGGGGGGGAGATGGGAGGAGAAGCGTTACTAGCGTAAAGGAGAGATGGGGGGGGAGTGTTACTAGCGTAAAGGAGGAATGGGGGGGGAACGTTACTAGCGTATAGGAGAGATGGGGGGGAGCGTTACTAGCGTAAAGGAGAAATAGGGGGGGGGAGCGTTACTAACGTAAAGGAGGGGAGGGTGGGAGCGTAAAGGAGAGATGGGGGGAGAGTTACTAGCGTAAAGGAGAGATGGGGGCAGCGTTACTAGCGTAAAGGAGGAATGGGGGGGGGGAGCGTTACTAGCGTAAAGGAGGGGAGGGTGGGAGCGTAAAGGAGAGATGGGGGAGAGTTACTAGCGTAAAGGAGAGGAGCATGATGCAAAATTTAAAGGGCAAATCCAGTTATGTATGAAAGTGTTTCTAGTGCACAGATCTGCCTGTAGGGGGCGCTATTATAGCAGTCAAAAGGGTTCTCATTTGACAAAGTGACTGTATGTTGCTTGGATCATTATGATCCGAGAACACAGAGAATGAAGGAACCACAACACTGGTGGAGCACGGCTCCCCTTCTACTGTTCTGCTCTGCATAAAAGGAGAAGAGCACTAAAAGTGCAGAGGGAGGAGAGCACTAAAAGTGCAGAGGGAGGAGAGCACTAAAAGCCAGTGGAGGGGAGCACTAAATGTGTAAAGGAGGAGGAGAGCGCTAAATGTGTAAAGGAGGAGGAGAGCACTAAAAGTGCAGAGGAGGAGGAGAGCACTAAATGTGTAAAGGAGGAGGAGAGCACTAAATGTGTAAAGGAGGAGGAGAGCGCTAAATGTGTAAAGGAGGAGGAGAGCACTAAAAGTGTAAAGGAAGGAGAGCACTAAAAGTGCAGAGGAGGAGGAGAGCACTAAATGTGCAAAGGAGGAGGAGAGCACTAAAAGTGTAAAGGAAGGAGAGCACTAAAAGTGTAAAGGAAGGAGAGCACTAAAAGTGTAAAGGAGGAGGAGAGCACTAAATGTGTAAAGGAGGAGGAGAGCACTAAATGTGTAAAGGAGGAGGAGAGCGCTAAATGTGTAAAGGAGGAGGAGAGCACTAAATGTGTAAAGGAGGAGGAGAGCACTAAATGTGTAAAGGAGGAGGAGAGCGCTAAATGTGTAAAGGAGGAGGAGAGCGCTAAATGTGTAAAGGAGGGCGAGAGCGCTAAATGTGTAAAGGAGGAGGAGAGCGCTAAATGTGTAAAGGAGGAGGAGAGCGCTAAATGTGTAAAGGAGGAGGAGAGCGCTAAATGTGTAAAGGAGGAGGAGAGCGCTAAATGTGTAAAGGAGGAGGAGAGCGCTAAATGTGTAAAGGAGGAGGAGAGCGCTAAATGTGTAAAGGAGGAGGAGAGCACTAAAAGTGTAAAGGAAGGAGAGCACTAAAAGTGCAGAGGAGGAGGAGAGCACTAAAAGTGTAAAGGAAGGAGAGCACTAAAAGTGTAAAGGAAGGAGAGCACTAAAAGTGTAAAGGAGGAGGAGAGCACTAAATGTGTAAAGGAAGGAGAGCACTAAAAGTGTAAAGGAAGGAGAGCACTAAAAGTGTAAAGGAAGGAGAGCACTAAAAGTGTAAAGGAGGAGGAGAGCACTAAATGTGTAAAGGAGGAGGAGAGCGCTAAATGTGTAAAGGAGGAGGAGAGCGCTAAATGTGTAAAGGAGGAGGAGAGCGCTAAATGTGTAAAGGAGGAGGAGAGCGCTAAATGTGTAAAGGAGGAGGAGAGCGCTAAATGTGTAAAGGAGGAGGAGAGCACTAAATGTGTAAAGGAGGAGGAGAGCGCTAAATGTATAAAGGATGGAAGCACTAAAAGCGCAGAGGGAGGAGAGCCCTAAATGTATAGAGGAAGGGAGCGTTAATATCCTGGTACAATATTTAAAGGGCAAATCCAGTTATGTATGAAAGTGTTTCTAGTGCACAGATCTGCCTGTAGGGGGCGCTATTATAGCAGGCAGAAGGGTCTTCTCATCTGATAAAGAAAGTGATTATATGTTGCTTAAATCATTCTGCTCCGAGACCACAGAAAATGAAGGAACCCCTGCACTGGTGATGTACGGCTCCCCATTTACTGTTCTGCTGTGCAGAGCTGCGCCCGGGCACCAGATGTGCAGGGAGCGGCACAGTTGGGTGTCCAAGAGCGCTGCTGTGAAGGGAAAGAGATGCAGCACTCAATCAGCACTGCAGTCATGCGATGCTGCAATACAACCCCATGGACATTCATTCGATGCAACGCTGCCTTCGCCATGAGCGATCCGTAACACCGATGTGACGGGCCAGTAATGGATACTCACTGGAAGGCGTCCCGCTTCTTGTGAGAATTTCCACTTGTGCTGATTACTCCTTGCGGGATCTCAAACCCCACGCTGTAGACTGGAATGTGCCCCAACTTCTTGGCGGGAAGCTTCATCTATCGGAGAAAATCAACGGATGACTATGAGCTGCAGCAACGGCACATGACCGGAAGTGATATATACA
Organism: Anomaloglossus baeobatrachus; assembly: GCF_048569485.1. NCBI lineage: Eukaryota > Metazoa > Chordata > Amphibia > Anura > Aromobatidae > Anomaloglossus > Anomaloglossus baeobatrachus. The sequence goes on along the minus strand of NC_134362.1, from coordinate 187,246,160 downwards.
TCATGCAGACAGGGAAAGAAATATTAGCACAGTGACTGACTCTTTGTGATTTCAGCTCTGCAGGTCATTAATTTTTATTTAAAATGAAACAACGGAGATGGAATTGAAGTGTAAACGTCCTGGTTTACTTAAATGGGATAAACAAAAATATCCTGTGAAATGTTTAGGAATTGCAGCCATTTTTCTACAGAACCTCCTCATTTCAGGGGCTCAAAAATAATTGGACAAATTAACTTTACCATAAATAAAATGTCATGGTTAATCCTTTGCAGAGAATCCTTTGCAGCAATGACGGCCTGAAATCTTTCGGCTGTGGAAGCCTCCATCGCTGGTTTCCTGCTTGTGAGGCTTTGCCGCCTTTCCTACTTGTTTCTGGGTTTTTCTGCCTTACTTTGTGTCATCTTCATGTGAGATGCAGCTGGATGGGCTGAGATCTGGTGAGGACTCGGCCATTGCAGAATATTCCACTTCTTGGTTTTTGCAGGATATTTTGGGTCATTTTCCATCCTTCTGTGAGACATCATCCAATCATTGCTGCATTTGGTAGAATCTGAGCAGAGAGTCTCACTCTGTGCACTTCATAATTCATCCGACTGCTTCTGTCTTCAGTCACATCATCAATAACCACTAGTTCCCCAGGGCCATTGTTAGTCCTGCATGTCCGGCCATCACACCACCTCTGTCATGTGACACGGTGACCCCCACTCTCTAGTTGCCCCTTGCGGTGAGCCCCTCTGTATTTGCTCTGATGACGTCTTGTCTTTATGGTGGATTTTGATACTGAAACACCAAATTCCTGGAGAAAGTTCTTCACTTGGTGGATGTTGTGAAAGGTTTTTCTTCACCATGGAAGGGAATCTGATCATCCACCATTGTTGTCTTCCAGGGCCGTCCCAGCTTTTTTGAGTTACCACCTCACCAGTACGTTTTGTTTTGGGTTTTTTTCCAGAATGTACTAAACTGTTGATGTTGCCGCTCCTAACATTTTTGCTCTCTCTGATGGATTTCTTCTTTTTCTCAGCCTAATGATGGTCGGTTTCTCTTCCTCTGACCTCACGTTGTGAGTTCACAGCAACAGCTTTCAAATGCAAATGCCGCACCTGGAATCAGCTCCAGACCTTTTACCTTCTTATGAGGATGGATTGCTGAGGGAATAGCTTATGCCGCCCATTAAAGGGCTTTTTGAGATAATTGTCCAAATTACTTTTGGTTCCTTGAAAAAGAAGCAGCTACATATTAAAGAGCTGTGATTCCTAAACCCCTTCCTCCAATTAGGATGTGAATCCCCTCAAACTAAAGCGGAGAGTCAGCACTTTAAGTCCAGGTTGAGTAAATCTAAATGCCACAACTTGTGTCACTGTCCAAAGATTTCTTGACCTAACCGTATATTGACTGGATTATCAGAAATGCCGGACTACTGGTGAGTGGAAAGAATCTGTAGTCCAACATGCGACTCTCAGGACCCAATACAGAAGAAGTCTGAATATATCTATGAACATGCATCATATATGGCTGGGTATTGTAGTTCTACAGAAACCATATGGCCACCTGCAATCTTACCTTAATGCTACAGGAGCCGCAAGCAGATCTAGAAAGGAGAAAAAGGAGTTTTAACATACATCAACTATCTCCGGTACTGATATATTTCAAGACAAGAGAGCGGAAAAAAAGAGAGCGGAAAAAAAGAGAGCGGAAAAAAAGAGAGCGGAAAAAAAGAGAGCGGAAAAAAAGAGAGCGGAAAAAAAGAGAGCGGAAAAAAAGAGAGCGGAAAAAAAGAGAGCGGAAAAAAAGAGAGCGGAAAAAAAGAGAGCGGAAAAAAAGAGAGCGGAAAAAAAGAGAGCGGAAAAAAAGAGAGCGGAAAAAAAGAGAGCGGGAAAAAAAAGAGAGGAAGAAGAAAAAAAAAAAAGAGGAAAAAGAAAAAAGAAAGAAAGAAAGGAAAAAAAAAAAAAAAAGGACAGTCTGATCTCTTCTCAGACTTCGTCTCCATGGATGAAGAAGAGAAAGTGCCCATATGACTGAAGGGGAGGGTGGGGAGTGCAGCAGCCATACACAGACTAAGAGGTGCCTGATATGTCAAGGACTTCTATAACCCACCTTGGAGGAGCCTCCAACCCCCACCAGGGATGGACCCATATCCCAATTTTTATCACTTGGTTTGGCAACGCCAACATTATACTTGGACTTGTCGATAAAGGTATTTTCTTTTAGAGAGCGAGCGTCGTGCGGGGGGGGGGGGGGGGGGGGGGGGACTTGGCCGCGCGGAGGGGAAAAAAAAAAAAGACTTGGCGCGCGAGGGGAAAAAAAAAAAAAAAAAGACTGTGGCGCGCGAGGGGAAAAAAAAGACTTGGCGCGCGAGGGGAAAAAAAGACTTGGCGCGCGAGGGGAAAAAAAGACTTGGCGCGCGAGGGGAAAAAAAGACTTGGCGCGTGAGGGAAAAGACAGGGCGCGAAGAGAAAAGAGAGCAAGACAGAAAGACAAGAAAGAGAAATCTAATTGTGACTTGCATTTCCTCAAGCAGCCACTAGATGGCGTGCATATTCTCTTTGGATGGAAGAAGGTTGAGCATTAACCTGGAGAAGGCTGCAGACGTCCCACCACGGCTCTCATGTACAATAATGGCCATATCTCACCTTTTACAGAATAGGCAATTTGCCGGCCAAGAGAACAGAGGAAATTTCATCCGGCAACAGCAGCAAACCTGAGGAGGCAGACACAAGCGCCATGATGATCTGTTCTGCACAAGTGCCCAGAAGGGAAGCCAATATGGCCACAAGTGGATTTTTGAGGCTGCGAGTGTTGTATGCGGGTCGGATTTGCGATGATGATGGCAGTGGTTGTCCTCCATACCTTTCCTTTCTTCAGGTTGGTGTACAGCTCTTTGCTCTGCAGAAACTTCTCCATCTCGGCCTTCACCAGCACCCGCCGCACGTTCATCACTTCTTCTACGGTCAACGCCAAGGTGTCCACAGGGTGACTGAACTCCTGCAGAGAGGACACAACCTTCAATCGCGCGGCTCTGAGAAGAAACGGACCGGTACCCTGCACTGCACACGGCACGTACCAGCCAGCGATGTCTGGAGCTGTTGTCTACGGCCGACTCCGGTTCTGCCTTCTCTTGCACGGAGCTGAGGCTGGGCGAGGGGCATCCAGAGCTGCCATAGTCCGAATAACCCACTGGAAAAGGAAACCTGACATTAATGCACCCAATCCGTGTAATAACCCCCCGTCCACGGGAGGGGGGGGGGTGGTGTGTTGGGGCGTGCGGACGCTTACTAGAATGCCGATGCAGGGGTCTGTGGGGGGTGTTCATGCTGCCGATCGAGCACGAGGACTCCGGTCCTCGTTCTTCTGGAGCCGTTTCCCTCTGTGGCCGGTGTCCCATCTCCGTCTGTAACTGCAACAGGTCCTGCTCCGAAAACGAGCGGTCACGTTTCAGGGGAAAAGGAGCACTAGTCACCCGCCGCAGCTCAGAATTGGGAGAGTCATCGTCCTGGAGTAGATATGGCAGCAGAGTTATACATGTTTGCTTTTAAGAAACACCAAACTTTCCTTAAAGGGAATCTGTCACCAGGTTTTTGCTCCCCCATCTGAGAGCAGTATAATGTAGAGACAGAGACCCTGATTCCAGCAATGTGTCACTTACTGGGCTGTTTGCTGGCATTTTGATAAAAATCACTGTTTTCTCTGCTGCAGATCTAGCAGTTATACAGAGCTCATGAATATGCTGGACTACCTGCAGCACGCCAAGTAGTCCTGTAATGATAATCTCCTGCTAATTAAACAGTGGTTTTAGCAAAACTAGACAAAACAGCTCAGTAAGTGACATCGCTGGAATCAGGGTCTATCTCTACATTATGCTGCTCTCAGATTGATGGCAAAAACCTGGTGACAGATTCCCTTTAATAATGCCTGACCTTATATTAATACTGCATCAAGCTTTACAGCTGTTCTAGCCATCAATCCCTTAGTATCTTTACATTTTATATTTCACAGACAATGTAGTTAGAAAGTACAATTACATTACTGATCCTGAGTTACCTCCTGTATTATGCTCCAGAGCTGCGCTCACTATTCTGCTGGTGCAGTCACTATATACATACATTACATTACTGATCCTGTACTGATCCAGAGTTACCTCCTGTATTATACTCCAGAGCTGCACTCACTATTCTGCTGGTGCTGTCACTGTGTAAATACATTACATTGCTGATCCTATGTTACATCCAGTATTATACAGAGCTGCACTCACTATTCAGCAGCTCTAGAGCATAATATAGGATCAGTATAGGATACAGAACGCAATAAACTCAATTTTTATGTAGATGAATGCTTTACAAAATGTCCACGACTGAGAACGTACCAATACGCTCAAAATCATAAAGGGGTAATCACCGCCGGCTGCTACGGTGAGCCGGCAGTGATCCCTGGACATGTCTGCTGGTCAAATCAGCAGATGTGTGCAGCTATCAGGCGTGGGTGGATCCACGATCCACCTGCGCCTGTCAACCCCTTAAATCGTGATGACATAATGTGACAGCGCAATTTAAATGGCCGCAGCGGGGAAAATCTCCTTAACGGGTTGCCGATAGTTGCCATGGTAGTGACGACTCATGTAATAATTCCAGTCGCTATCATGACGTAGTTCCTGTTACAGCCGGCTGTAACAAGAACGCAGCATTTCTGCTGATCAGAGCGGTGCAGCTCTGATCAACAGAAATGAACCAGCGATCAGACTGCTGATCTAGACAATTTAACCCCCCCCCCAACAAACTCAAGAGTTCAAATCACCCTCCATTCACCCCATTGAAAATTAAAGTGTTAAAAAAATAAAAAAAAGTTCAGAAATGCCCGATCTATGAAAATATAAGATCAATTAATCTGATTGGAATTTTTTTGCAGTTACGCCATGTACCAAACGACAAAATTATGTTTTTGGGTAGTTTCAAATTGTTGCATTTTGTGCACAACAGGCGATCAAAATGTAGCATCTGCACAAAAATAGCACCAAGAAAAAAAAAAAAAAAAAAAAAAATCAGCCGTCGCTGAGCCCCAGATCCCAAAAAATGAGAACGCTACAGGTAAAAGTAAACCTATACATGTTTGGTGTCTACGAACTCGCACCGACCTCAGCCATCACACCCACACATCAGTTTTAACATAGTTAACACGGTGAATAAAATACCCCAAAAACAATTGTGCAATTTTTCCGCACTTGAATTTTTTTTGCTCTTTTCCCCACACACTATATGGTAAAACTCATGGTTTCTTTTAAAAGTACAGCTCGTTTTGCAAAAAAATAAGCTCTCACACGGCGAGAGTTAGGGAAAAATTAAAAAGGTTACGGCTTTCGGAAGAAGGGGAGCCAAAACGAAAACAAAAATTGCCCGGGGGTGAAGGGGTTAAAGCAGACCCTTCACTTTACAGCTGCAGCCCCTTGTACAGATACATACAGATGGTCCTATTGTACATATTGGCATTTTTCGCCTTAACCTTCCTCGGTGAATAATCAGGGCTGTGCACCTCGGACAGATTCATCTCTTCCATCTCTGCCGGCGTGGGAGCCTTGAGCAGTATTCGGGGCCGAGCCCGCGGGGCCGCACCGTCCGGAACCGAGAGGTTCATACAAGACGTTGACTTCTTGTCAGCAGAACAGGCGTCCACAATACACGGGAGCGAGCCAAATCCTGAGAGAGGATAGAACAGAAGACATTGGGACACGTGCAGAGGACGTGTGAAGGAGAAGAACGGCTGTGAGCCCCGAATAGAGGAGAATGTCGCAACTCGATCGGATCTCACAAAACGGAGAAGATGGAGAAATTCTGGTCTCCATCTTCTCATCTGTGATACGAGAGAATCGGATCAAACTGACACTATTCAGGGTTTGCTCCGAGTGTCACATACTGGATCCGGTTCTCCGGCACACACACTACCCGCTCGTGTAACCCGTCCACACCGCACCTTTCTGTCCTCGTTTTTCCGTCTGCACCGGACGCAGTTTCGGTTCTTGTTTAATCTCCTCCAGAATCCTTTCATGGAGACTGATCTGTCTGAGCGGCAGCGGGGGAAGATTTCTTTTGGACACCTGCGGCGAACAGAACCGGTCAGTTTACAGATCGCGCTGCACAATGAGCGACGTAAGACAGCGCCTCACCGGCTTCAGAGGAGGACGGGACCTGATGAAGTCCAGGATCAGTTCATGGGCGTCCTTCTTCACCTTGGGAGGTATATCCCCTCCGATCTGCCGAGAAACAGAATTCAACACTAAGATTTCAAAAGCCACAACGATGAAACATGAGTTTTCTGAGCAGATTTTCCCCATAGATTTGCATTAGATGCAGAAAATCCGCATATGCGTTTTTTTTAGCGCAGTTACGCGCATCAAAGACGCATGGAATCCAACCCTAAAAAAAGTCAAATACCAGGAAGTTTAAACAAAATAAATATATATATAAAAAAAATTATATTAATATATATATATATATATATTAATATATATATATATATATATATATATATATATATACATACACATACACACATATATATATATATATATATATATATAAAAAAAATATATTTTAATTTTTTTTTTTTAAATAAATAAAAATAAAATCAGCTTTTATTTTAATTTTAAACATGACACCAAACAGAAAAAAAAACGCAGCTAAAAAAAAAAAACAATAATAATGCAAAAAAACAAAATTTACAGTATAGGAGCAAAAATTCTGCAAGATGAAAAACTCATTGTGGGAACGTATCTGTGTATTTTTTTGCAAACTAAAAGCACAATATGTTCGTTTTTGATACAAGTTGTGGATCAAATTGTCCCACTAAAGTCAATGAGAGTCAAGCACAGTGCTCCACTGATACCGGCAGTCCCATAGACAATGAATGCAGCAAAGATGGGGCCCCATTTTCTGGATTTCTGGGGGTACTAGGAGTTGGATCCACAGTAATCAGTTATCCCCTATGGGCCGTTTCACACATCAGGCATTTCGCCGGATTACCGGATCCGGCACACTCCAATACAGTGTTAATACTGTAGAATAGCATCGCAGCACGCTCCGGTCATATGACAGCATGTGACCGGAGGTTGCCGTGATGCTACTGTACTGTATTAACACTGTATTGGAGTGTGCTGGATCCGGTAATCCGGTGAAATGCCAGATGTGTGAAACGGCCCTAAAAACACTGACGTTTTGCACGGACCGTGTTGAAGGCGAGTATGGCCCTCGGTGTGCCGTGATTTTGGCACATGTAGGTTCTCCACCTGCTATCCGTGATAGCACACGGAGAGCAAGAACTTTATACTCGCCTGTTTCCGGCATTGCTGTCTTTGGTGCTGCTGCTTCCGCAGTAAATATTCATGAGCATAATGAGCGGGCCCGGAAGCAAGTGACAGCAGCGCCGAAGACAGGCGAGTATAGGAAATAATTTTATGTTATGACACATGTTTTCTCCAGTACGTGTCACACGGATCACATCAGTGTGCGGTCAGTATGACACCCGTGCTGCCGGAGAAAAACAGATATGTCGCCATGTGGAGCACACGGACACACAGTCCATTCCAAAAGACAGAGGCATGCGCCGACCCATTGATTTCTACTGGGTCTATGTGCGTCCGTGTCTCCAGGATATGTGATAACGGAGGTCATACCAGAAACACGAATGTGTGAAGGAGGCCTTATGAGTAGGGAATAACTTACCCATCTTGGAAAAAAAAAAAGCCCTTATACAAGCCCCATACTGGACAGGTGCCTATATGGTGGTTGTAAAATCCCAGCAAAACACTGCAACAAAACCACAGCACATGGCTGACATGAAACCACAAGAGTTCCTTTCTACTCACCATGACTTTGCGCAGTTTGTAGTTTCGTGCCCGGATGTCCTGCATAAGCATCTCAAAGGGCGTGAGCTGGTACTCCGTGGGCAAAGAGTTAAACGTCTTCTCCCGCACCTTCTTCAGCTGCACCCCATGCCGCAGATCTCTCATCAGCTGCACCCACAAACGTGCCTGTAGGAGGCAAGACACCAAGTGTGATGTGCACAGCATGGAGCACACCGTGGAGCGTGCGCAGCCGTGCAACACGCACACATAACACAGCATACACTGCACAGCACCCAGCAACGAGCACAGAGCCACACACACAGTGAATGTAGTACGGCGGGACACACAACGACTGCAAGACATGGGGATATACACAATGGGCAGCAGAGGCCATGCAGGATCACTCACACCATGCTCAGGGATATACACAGGTGCCTGTCTCAGGACTTCTCAGGGATTTACACAGGTGCCTGTCTCAGGACTTCTCAGGGATATACACCGGTGCCTGTCTCAGGACTTCTCAGGGATATACACAGGTGCCTGTCTCAGGACTTCTCAGGGATTTACACAGGTGCCTGTCTCAGGACTTCTCAGGGATTTACACAGGTGCCTGTCTCAGGACTTCTCAGGGATATACACCGGTGCCTGTCTCAGGACTTCTCAGGGATTTACACAGGTGCCTGTCTCAGGACTTCTCAGGGATTTACACAGGGGCCTGTCTCAGGACTTCTCAGGGATTTACACAGGTGCCTGTCTCAGGACTTCTCAGGGATTTACACCGGTGCATGTGTCAGGACTTCTCAGGGATTTACACCGGTGCATGTGTCAGGACTTCTCAGGGATTTACACCGGTGCCTGTCTCAGGACTTCTCAGGGATATACACAGGTGCCTGTCTCAGGACTTCTCAGGGATATACACAGGTGCCTGTCTCAGGACTTCTCAGGGATTTACACAGGTGCCTGTCTCAGGACTTCTCAGGGATATACACCGGTGCCTGCCTCAGGACTTCTCAGGGATTTACACAGGTGCCTTTCTCAGAACATCACATCCATCTGGTCTCATGTACAAGAAGCTTACTATCCCAACCAGGAGGCTACAAGGATGGGGAGCACTAAATTATATGAAGGCTGAGGCTCCGTTCCACCATGGTATTATGCACCGGCACCAAAAAAAACCCTTTAAATGAGACCATTCCATTTTGACACCTGTATTATGGCCGTAAGTTATCACAAATCATTACTCTACTGATCGGAACTGATGGTTTCATAAGGACTGGGTCGGGACTTGCAGATATACGTAATACTTGCACAAATATATGTCTGAAATATGGGTATTGGTTTGCATCCATATAGCTGTTTTAATCGATCAGCTATGGGGCTGTTTTTGCAACAAGTGCATGGATTTCTATGGCCACGTCATCATTGTCCTAGCCAAAGCCACCATGTAGGCTCCGATCTAATGTAAAGCCCCTCACCCAGTCTGTGTTCTGCAGGTTCACCAGTCCGTCCGATTCTGTCTCCTCCACCCTCATCTTCATCAGTATCTAAGAAATCAAAACCAATGTATTATCCAGGACATCGGTGGGGGGGGGGAAATATTGTCAGGGACCAGTCATGGTGGGCTTCACTCTCACCTCTTTGGCTTCTCGTATTTTGTGGAGAAAAGCTTGAAGCTCCACAGTCTCGCAAAGAGCGCCCTGCATACCGCCTGGTAGTGGATGGACGCCTCCTGGGGTCCGGGAGATGCGAGGCACAGAAGCGCAGAACTGCCGAAAAACTCCGCACCACCTTTGGAGGAGCTTCTTCATCTTCATCCTCTGTTCCTTCATAACCTTCGTCTGTCATGACCCCCTCAGATTCGCTGGCGGCCATGAGGTCGATGAGCTGCTCCAGTTGGGGGCTGAGCTCTCGCTCCTCGCTCTCATCGAGCCCCCAGTCCAGTGCCCGGTAGATGGTAAAGCCAAGACATTGCACCATCTGTAGGGGTAAGAAGGAGACGTAAGTGCCCAGTAGATGGTAAAGCCAAGACAGTGCACCATCTGTAGAGGTAAGAAGGAGACGTAAGTGCCCGGTAGATGGTAAAGCCAAGACAGTGCACCATCTGTAGAGGTAAGAAGTGCCCAGTAGATGGTAAAGCCAAGACAGTACACCATCTGTAGAGGTAAGAAGGAGACGTAAGTGCCCGGTAGATGGTAAAGCCAAGACAGTGCACCATCTGTAGAGGTAAGACGGAGACGTAAGTGCCCGGCAGATGGTGCAATGTCTTGGCTTTACCATCTGTAGAGGTAAGAAGGAGACGTAAGTGCCCGGTAGATGGTAAAGCCAAGACATTGCACCATCTATAGAGGTAACGGGGATCCTAACTCTCAACCAAAACCCCCAACATAAGTCGCCATTTTGCTATGACGAGCTGACTGAGCAAGACCCTGTGATGGGATGTCCTCGCCCTGTATCTTCAGGGCACTGCCCACAACATACCCATGTCTATCATTGCGTGAGCTGAAGATACAGAGAAGGGTCAGAAGATGGAAAGCACGAAAAGTAGATCTATAGGTGGCTGTAACCTCTTCTATTCTGGACTAGATGGAAGATCATAGCCGCCCGAAAGTCATTACCGGCTGCCCTACATTACACGTCCGCCATGGCCTATTTCCTATAAATTACTCTCATTGAGGTCCAGAAATACCATCAGGGTCGTTTTCATTGTATTAGGTCCGATTTAGTATACCAAGTCTTTACTCTAGAAAATCCCCTGGAACAATACAGCTATGTTCACACACAGTTCTTAGTTGGTTTTTTTTTTTTTTTTGCTGTTTTTTTCAACAGATCCACTCTTAGGCCGCTTTCACACATCAGTTTTTTGCCATCAGGCACAATCCGGCAAAAACATGACAAAACGGATCCGGTGTCTGTTGACGCCGGATCCGTTTTTCCCCCATAGACTTTCATTAGCGCCGGATTGTGCCGGATGGCCTTGCGTTTCATCCGTTTTTGCTGATAATTTACTTGTCCGGCGACCGGATGAAACGTTGAAGAGAACGTTTTTGTGTCCGGCAAAAAAACGGACCGCGCTGGATCCGGCGCCGTACGGCGTGTTTTATAATGGAAGCCTATGGACGTCTGTTCCGGCGTAATGCGGCAAAAAATGGATCCAGCCGCCGGATCCGTTTTTTTTTTTTTGTATTTTTTTTACTGAGCATGCTCAGTATCACACCGGATCTGTCAAAAACCTGAAGGAACTGATGGAAAAAACTGATGTAACTGAGCCGTTTTTTCGCCGGGTCCGTTGCATCAGTTTTTTTGCCGGATTGTGCCTGATTGCAAAAAACTGATGTTAAAATCCTCCTGGAAAAAAACAAACCGCTTGGAATTCTTTTTTTATTTGTTGCTATGGTAATTTCAATTTCAAATTCATACGCAATGTTTAAACACCTGGTGGAAAACTGTCCAATCAAAAGGCTGCAAAGAACATTCCAGGAAAAAACACTGTTCAAAGCAGCTACAAAAACTCCCCAAACTAGAAGCGTTTTCTGCATGAAAATCGTGTTGGCTCAAAAAACTGTGTGAACATAGCCACTAAAAGGGGTTCACAGATATGCAATCTAGCCTCAGGATTGGGGGTAGCTTATGTGGCATGTTTTTATTTTTGCATGGAAAATCAGCAACATTTTTCAATGTGTTTCGCCCAATCTCTTCCACCTGCTGTCTTTTTAGGGTATGTGCACACGATGCAGATTTGGTGCAGACATTTTCTGCACCTTCTGGCAGAAAAACGCATCGAAAAACACAAGCGTTTTTGGTGCGTTTTTTTTTTTTATGAAGTTAATGGCTGGTAGGGCTAAAAAAAAACAAAACAAAAAACGCCCCAACAATTGACAGATTTTTTTTTTTTCTGCACCAAATCTGCAAAGGAGAGGGGGGAAAAAAAGCAACGTGTTACAAGACTTCAGAAATCTCATGGCCTTTGCTGGCTTCAGGATAGGCATGCAGATTTCTCAAAAACCGCACTGTGTGTACAGCCTTATAGGTGCGGTATCAGCTTGCAAATTGCCCTTTGTTTTTGGTGTTACTGTACTTTATATACGCAGTACATCCACTTCTATTGCGGAAATGCACCTCCTTTTTTTTTTGAGCCAATCCCCCCCCCCCCCCCCCCCCCCGATTAATTTCAATGGGTGCATTTAAATCTGCGAGCTAAACAGACGGCCTGGCATTTCTTGGACATAAAAAGCGCATTAAAGGGAATCTGTCACCAGGTTTTTGCTCCCCCATCTGAGAGCAGCATAATGTAGAGACAGAGACCCTGATTCCAGCGATGTCACTTATTGAGCTGTTGGTCATTTTGATCAAATCAATGTTTTCTCTGCTGCAGATCTAGCAGTTATACAGAGCTCATGAATATGCTGGACTACTTGCAGCACGGCAAGTAGTCCTGTAATGATAATCTACTGCTGATTAAGCAATGATTTTATCAAAACTACACTAAGCATCTCAGTAAGTGACACACCACTGGAATCAGGATCTCTGTCTCTTTCTTTGCTGCAGATCTAGCAGTTATACAGAGCTCATGAATATGCTGGACTAACTGGCAGCACAAGTAGTCCTGTAATAATAATCTCCTGCTGATTAAACAATGATTTTATCAAAGCTACACTTACAGGATGTATGGCTTAGTGGTTAGCACAGCAGAAAGTGTGGCTCAGTGGTTAGCACTGTAGAACGTGTGGCTCAGCAGTTAGCACTGGAGGAAGTATGGCTCAGTGGTTAGCACTGCACAAAGTGTGTCTCAGTGGTTAGCACTGTATTAAGTATGGCTCAGTGGTTAGCACTGCAAAACATGTGGCTCAGTGATTAGCACAGCAGGAAGTGTGGCTTAGTTGTTAGCGCTGCAGAAAGTGTGGCTCAGTGGTTAGCACAGCAGAAAGTGTGGCTCAGTGGTTAGCACTGCAGGAAGTGTGGGTCAGTGGTTATCACAGCAGAAAGTGTGGCTCAGTGGTTAGCACTACAAAACGTGTGGCTTAGTTGTTAGCAGTGCAGGAAACGTGGCTCAGTGGTTAGCACTGCAGTCTTGCAGCACTGGGAGCCCTGGGTTTAATTCCCACCAAGGACAACATCTGCAAGTGTGTCGCCCTGGGCAAGCCAGGGGACACAGATAACAACACCACTACACCCCACACTCCAGGTAGGCACACCTGCTAACCAGAAATCCTTGTTGCCTCCCTCCAGGAGTCTGTGATGCACACCAGGGGGTGGGCCAGGCGGTTGGCTCCGCCCACCAAGGAGCTCACAACTCTGGAGGCAGGAAGTTACCAGGCAGTCGAGTCAGAGACATGAAGGAGTGAACAGCAGATTAGCCCAGTCAGGGCTTAAGTAAAGAAGCAGAGTAGCCCAGGCAGGGGCTAGAGGAAACAAACAAGAAGTGAAAGTGAAGGAAAGGAAAGTGGAAAAGGAGGAAAGCAAGAAGTGGTGACAGAGCAGAGAGAAGGAGAAGCCTGAAGGGTCCAGCTGTGTGTAGGGCTAGAACAGCAAGGTCAGCGACGGCGGTGACTGTCCGGAGGGGGACCGTTTTGAAGTTCCTTGAAGGACCCCGTTGGCTGTGTGCCCGGTGGTCTGGAGCAGTGTTCCGAAGGACAGTCAGCACCGGGGCAGGGGCCTCTCGGACCCCGGCAAGGCTAGGAGTCGCCCAATTTGCCGAATCCGTCAGTGAAGGGGACGCAGATCCCCCAGCAACAAAGTCCCGATTGACGGCAACAGCCCGACCATTACCGGGGAGACACCGCCACCGCCAAGGCACCAGTTTCCCCAGGGCCAGCGCCTGCGGGCAAAGTGTAGAGCTCCTCCGGCCCAGATTGCAGTCGGGGAGCGGGTAACCGGAGGGAATCCACCGCTACCATCAGTCAAACAGGTGCAAGGAAGAGAGACGTCACCGTCACCTACCGGGAGTGCAGGTGCAACCGTCTGTGGGACCGTCCTACCAGCCGTTGGTTTACCGTACAAACTGTGTCCGTGTCTCAGGCTGAGTGAGTACTACAGTGCCGCAAGGCATAGCGCTGCCCCCGCGTCCCTGCGCCCTCCAGGCCCTACACTTCACATCTCTTCACCGGGCCCCGGGATCACCAACCCCTACCCACGGAGGGGCAACACAACACCTGGCTGCTCCCATCACCATCCCCGGGACCCTCACACTGAGCAGCGGTGGTGCCATCACCACAACCGTGGGTGGCGTCACGAACTATAATCCCAACAAACACCCCCCTTTTCACTCACGGGCGAGGAGCGCCGCTAGAGAAACCCCCGGGATCCGGCCCACGGCTCGAGCCACCACTGAGCAGCCGCCGGACCCGAGCAGAAGGGGTGAGCGCGGTGTGCTGACACCCTCCTCCCCGCCCGCGACAACTTGGCGTCACGAACAGGATCTTACCGCTCTGCCGTCTGGTAGAGGTGCGCCTTGTTACCGCCGGAGGTATCCGGCAGAAAAATTTCAGAAGTCGCCATCTTTGGCGCGAAAAGTTCCCGCTCGAGCGTCTTCTCGAGCAGTAGAGGCGCGAAGGCCAAAACCCCGCCCCGAGAGAGGAGGGGCCGGAAAGAGCTAAGGGGGACGGAAACAAGATGTCTGCGCCCGACGAAGCCGCTGGAGGAGCGGTGGTCGCAGCCGCAGCGGCACCCGCGGATGGGAATGGGCCTGCCCAGGTCCCGGCCGTACTGGCGGGAGGTGCCGCGGCCCCCGCGCTTGCTCAGGTCATGCCGTTCTCCTTGCCCTATGCGCCCGGAGCTGCCTGGCTACCGCAGTATGACGGGAAACCGGATGCCTTGCAGGCCTTCCGGAAAAAGCTTAACCCGTTGCTAGAGCTGTACCCCCTGACTGATAAGCAACGTGCAGCGATAGTGCTAGGCCAGCTAACCGGTGCGGCGGAGCAGGAAGCGGAGACCTGGGCCGAGGGGGACCGGCTCTCTGTAGCCACCATCTTCGAGAAGCTACAGACTGCCTTCGAGACCCGGACTGAAGCTGAGCTGAGGATGCAGTTTTACCAGTGCCGGCAACGAGCTGGGGATAGCATTCGGGACTATGCTCTACGTCTGCAGGCCGCCCTCCGCACGCTAAAGCGGGTGAACGCTATTAATGAGGCGGATAGCAATAAGATGTTAGTGGAGCAATTTGCGCAGGGGATGAGGTCCCCTGAGGATCGTAAGCAACTCCGGCTGTGGGCCCTGGAACACCCTGATGTGGACTTCGCTGTGTTAAAGGAGCGGGCTATCAAAGCACTACAGCCCCCAGCTGCTGAAGCTCTGGAACCCGTCCCATGGCCCGTCGAGACAGCTCCCGTTGTGGCGGCCCCAGCCAAACCAACCTCCTTACTACCCGCAGCCTCGAGCAGCACAGTGGAAGAACTGGCAGCCCAGGTCCGTCGCCTGGACGGAGACCTTGCCAAAATCCTTGCTGCGCTTCAACCTCTGACCAGATCTCAGCCCCCAGCGCAGATACAGCTTGCTGACAGTCCCGAAGATGTTCCCTGGATGCAGCAGAGAAGCGCTAACAACCCGCGGAGCAGACCTCCAATCTGCTACAAGTGCCGTAAGCCGGGCCATGTTTACCGACAGTGCCCGTTAAACGAGCAACCCCTGGGGCCCCGGGCCAATCCTCAGGAGTAGAACACCGTGGCCCCCCGGACTGGCGAGACCGATACGTCGGGGCCCGCCCTATCATCCCTGTGGCTGTGGACGGCATACCCGTGATGGCTCTCTTGGACACTGGATCACAGGTAACGACCATACCGTACACATTGTATCAGCGATATTGGGCCACAGACGAGCTAGCGCCTCCAGACAATAGTATAAATTTGATTGCCGCTAATGGACTTCCATTGACCCAGGTGGGGTATAAAGAGGTGGCTATGACAGTGGGGCAAGCTGAACTGCAACACCAGGGTATGATTGTGATCATGAATGAGCCTAGTGATCATAACCCGAAAATAGTGTTGGGAACCAATGTGATGGAACACTGCATGGCTGATGTGCTGAACCTTTTGCAGCAGCTAGCCGCCACGGCGGCGGGGAGCCGGCAGAGGGCTGTGCAGCGTGAGATCCGCGCCCTGATGTACCGCCAGCATGTAAGCTCAACCGGAGGGGAGATTGGTGGAGTGAGAGTGATGGATGTTGCTCCATTGACTGTGCCCCCTAGGAGTGAGATGATGATCTGGTGTAGGGCAGCAGTAGGGCCTCAGGGGCGTGACTACCCTGCGATGATGGAGCCCATGCCTTCCGAGCACTGGCCCACTGTAGTGGCCGCCCGAGGGGTGGTAGATGTGAAGAAAGGGAGAGTGCCTGTGAGAGTGTTGAACTGTGGGGAGGAAGAAGTCAGGCTCCCCCGGTATGCCACCATTGCCAAGCTGCTCACCCTGGACCCTCACACTATCCAGGAAGCCCGTCCACCCACACTCCCACCTACCACCAGCACTTCCCCACCCCAGGGGGACACCAAGGAGTGGCACCAACAGCTACATGTGGGCACTGATGATACCCCTACACATCACAGGGCAGGGGTACACAGGGTAGTGCAGGAGTACGAACAGGTTTTCAGTAAGCACCCCCTAGACTTTGGGCAGATCAAGGGGGTCCAACACCACATTCCCACGGGTGAACATCCCCCTATCAAAGAGAGGTACAGACCTATTCCCCCTGCACATTATCAGTGTGCCAAGGATATGTTGAAGAATATGAAGGAGGCAGGGGTTATTCGGGACAGTTGTAGTCCCTGGGCCGCTCCGTTGGTACTGGTCAAGAAGAAGGATGGTACCATGCGGATGTGTGTGGACTACCGGAAGATCAACCAGATAACCCATAAAGATGCCTATCCATTGCCTCGTATTGAAGAATCTTTGGCTGCACTGAGAACTGCAAACTACTTCTTGACCCTTGACCTCACCAGCGGATACTGGCAAGTGGCCGTGGCCCCCGAGGACCGGGAGAAGACCGCCTTCACCACCCCGATGGGGCTATGCGAATTCAATAGCATGCCGTTTGGGCTGTGCAATGCCCCCGGGACTTTCCAACGATTGATGGAGTGCTGTCTGGGACATTTAAACTTCGAGACCGTCCTGCTGTATTTGGATGATGTGATTGTTTATTCCCAGACGTATGAGGCCCATCTGGAGCACCTGGCCGAGGTGT
Source organism: Anomaloglossus baeobatrachus (assembly GCF_048569485.1). Classification (NCBI taxonomy): domain Eukaryota; kingdom Metazoa; phylum Chordata; class Amphibia; order Anura; family Aromobatidae; genus Anomaloglossus; species Anomaloglossus baeobatrachus. Next base: position 187,229,164 of record NC_134362.1, on the reverse strand, counting down.
TCGCGTCCCTTGCCAAGTTCGGGATGAAGTTGAAGCCCTCGAAGTGCCATCTGCTGAAACCCAGGGTGCAGTATCTAGGACACGTGGTGAGTGCGGATGGTGTCGCCCCCGACCCTGAGAAGATCACTGCCATCCAGAGCTGGCCGAGACCAACCACAGTGAGGGAAGTAAGGCAGTTCCTGGGTCTGGTGGGGTACTATCGGCGCTTTATAAAGGGGTACACGAAGATGGCTGCCCCCATGCAAGATCTCCTCGTGGGACAGACCAAAGGTGGTAGACCTATTGGAGCCCCACTGTTGTGGGAGGACAAGCATGAGGAGTCCTTTGGCCAGTTGAAGGCGGCCTTGACCGGAGAAGAGGTCTTGGCGTACCCTGATTATGGGCGCCCGTTCATCCTCCACACAGACGCCAGTAACGTGGGGCTAGGAGCGGTCTTGTCCCAGGTCCAGGATGGGAAGGAGAAGGTGATTGCCTACGCCAGCCGAAAACTCCGGCCGACCGAAAGGAACCCTGAGAACTATAGCTCCTTCAAGCTCGAGCTATTGGCGTTGGTGTGGGCTATCACAGAGCGGTTCCGCCACTACCTGGCGGCGGCGAAATTCACCGCGTTTACGGACAACAATCCGCTAACTCACCTGGACACGGCCAAGTTGGGCGCGCTGGAGCAGCGGTGGGTAGCCCGGTTAGCCAACTATGATTTCACCATAAAGTACCGAGCTGGTCGTGTCAACATCAATGCAGATGCCCTCTCCCGGATGCCCCATTTGTCAGAAGAGGGGTGTGAGGATGACGACCTCGAGGAGATTGAGTTGCCTGCGTTTCACCAGCCGCCTACTGAGAGGGTACAAGTATGTCAGCAACGGGCGGACCTGGACCCGCGGCCCAGTCAAGAGTGGCAGGACGCCCAGGACCAAGCACCGGCTGTCCGCCTTGTCAAGACCCTGGTGGAACAAGGTGCTATGGGAATAGACCCTGCCGCTCCAGCCGAAGCCCAACGCTTGTGGAAAGAACGAAAACGGCTCTACCTACACCAAGGGAGGCTGTACCGTGAGCTGATCAACCCAAAGACCCATGAGAAAATATGCCAGTTGATCGTTCCTCAAGCTGAGGTTGCTACCGTCCTACGGGCATACCATGATGGTGCTGGCCACTTCGGGTGGAAGAAGCTGGAGATGCTGTTGCGGGAGCGGTTCTATTGGAGTGGGATGCGTGAATCGGTGGAAGCCTGGTGCCGAGAGTGCGGTCCTTGTACACTGAGGAGAAAGGACGAGACTAGCCAGAGGGCACCGTTACATCCCATAGTCACCCATCAGCCGCTGGAGCTGGTCGCCCTGGACCATGTTAAACTCACCCCTAGCCGAAGTGGGTACACCTACGCGTTGACCATGGTAGACCACTACTCAAGATTCATGGTGGTAGTCCCCGTTAAGGACTTGACTGGTCGAACCGCTGCCCGAGCGTTCCAGGCCTATTTTTGCCGACCCCATGGGTACCCCGAGAAGGTGCTGACTGACCAAGGCCCGGCTTTTGAAGCAGAAGTGTTTCACGAATTCTGCCAGTTGTACGGCTGCAAGAAGATCCGAACCACTCCGTACCACGCCCAAACCAACGGCATGTGCGAGAAAATGAATCACTTGGTCCTGGGGCTCCTCAAGACGCTACCGCTGGAAGAACGGAACATGTGGCCGGAAAAGTTACCCGACTTGGTCGACATGTACAATAATATCCCATCCAGCTCGACGAAGTGCACCCCAGCGTATCTGATGAGGGCCCGGCCTGGCCGCCTGCCGGTGGATCTGGAGATGGGGTTGGAGGCTCCGGAAGCACTCCCTTCAACGGCAGAGTGGGAAAGTCGGAGGAGGGCCCAGTACCGGCAAATCCAGGAGTATGTGGAGAAAAACCTCAGTCGAAGTCGAGAGCAGCAAGAGCACCGGTTCAACCAGAAGGCGCCTGCAGGTCCTTTCCAGCCCGGAGATGTGGTGCTGAAACGGAAGAGAAAAGCCCACAAACTGGATGACCAGTGGGAGCAAGTCCCTTACGTCGTACAACCCACCGAGTGGGACAATGGGAAGACCTACCAGATCAGTCGTGACCAAGGGGGCACCCTGGCCACAGTTTCTCGGGACCATCTGAAGAAATGCCCCCCAGCGTTAAAAGCAGAGGCTGAAGTACCGGTTCCTCCACCAGTGGAAAAGGCAGCAGAGGTGATCCACACTGTCATGGGTGACTTCCCAGCAAACTGGCCTACACAGAACGGCGCGGTGATACTTCCAGTGATACTGTTCCCACAACCCGTGGATGAAGAAGTAGTGGAAGCGGTTAACCGTGAGCCAGAACCAGTGCCAGTGCCCAGGGATGAACCTGTACCCAGCCCCCCTGCACCTCCGCCTGCCCCACACTATAGCAGGGAGGAGGAACCGATTGTTCCCTCTACCCCACTATCTAGCACCACTGACACCGGGCCCCGAAGTTCCACCCGTTCCAACCTAGGCAGACCCCCACTTAGGTACAGGGAGACCGTTCTATGAGTAAGAGGGGCCCGCAAATGTAAAAGAGTGTTGTGTGCTTGTTTGAAAAAGTTTGAAAGTTTTGCCAAAGATGATAAGTGAAATTACCGAAGAAGTCACCTGATTTGTTGTTGATTTGCAACCGGCTGGAGCCGGCACCGTTGTCCCCGTGGGGACCGTTTAAAGTTATGCATGAGAACTAGTGATGGACAAGCCCGTGAACTCTGCAGGGCAACCACAAACGTTAGTGGCTTGTAAATATGTTGGGTACCGTTACCGTTTCCGCAATGCCGCCTCCGGAGAGGCAGGTTGGAGGGAGGGCCCTGAGCAGAGCAGGCCAGGGCCCAGCCACCAAAGGGACCGGTGGCTACCCTCTGGAGGGAAGGACAGATCCCGCTCGGGTGACTTGTGCTGGACTGTGGGTCAAGGGGTGCTGCCTGGGTTTTAGGGGCAGCATCAGGGCCAGGTTGCTTGGGTGGGAGAGAGCGGAAACCGTGACCGTACACCGTTGAAACGTTAAAAGTAAAATGTGCCTCCCGTCTTGGGAAGAGTTGATTGAAAATGCTTATGTTATGTTTAACCTGTTATCCCCTTTTTTCAGAAAAATAAAACCGGTGTAGGACGGCAGCCCGCGGACGGTCTGCATTTTGCTAAGGGGGAATGTGTCGCCCTGGGCAAGCCAGGGGACACAGATAACAACACCACTACACCCCACACTCCAGGTAGGCACACCTGCTAACCAGAAATCCTTGTTGCCTCCCTCCAGGAGTCTGTGATGCACACCAGGGGGTGGGCCAGGCGGTTGGCTCCGCCCACCAAGGAGCTCACAACTCTGGAGGCAGGAAGTTACCAGGCAGTCGAGTCAGAGACATGAAGGAGTGAACAGCAGATTAGCCCAGTCAGGGCTTAAGTAAAGAAGCAGAGTAGCCCAGGCAGGGGCTAGAGGAAACAAACAAGAAGTGAAAGTGAAGGAAAGGAAAGTGGAAAAGGAGGAAAGCAAGAAGTGGTGACAGAGCAGAGAGAAGGAGAAGCCTGAGAGCCCAGCTGTGTGTAGGGCTAGAACAGCAAGGTCAGCGACGGCGGTGACTGTCCGGAGGGGGACCGTTTGGAAGTTCCTGGAAGGACCCCGTTGGCTGTGTGCCCGGTGGTCTGGAGCAGTGTTCCGAAGGACAGTCAGCACCGGGGCAGGGGCCTCTCGGACCCCGGCAAGGCTAGGAGTCGCCCAATTTGCCGAATCCGTCAGTGAAGGGGACGCAGATCCCCCAGCAACAAAGTCCCGATTGACGGCAACAGCCCGACCATTACCGGGGAGACACCGCCACCGCCAAGGCACCAGTTTCCCCAGGGCCAGCGCCTGCGGGCAAAGTGTAGAGCTCCTCCGGCCCAGATTGCAGTCGGGGAGCGGGTAACCGGAGGGAATCCACCGCTACCATCAGTCAAACAGGTGCAAGGAAGAGAGACGTCACCGTCACCTACCGGGAGTGCAGGTGCAACCGTCTGTGGGACCGTCCTACCAGCCGTTGGTTTACCGTACAAACTGTGTCCGTGTCTCAGGCTGAGTGAGTACTACAGTGCCGCAAGGCATAGCGCTGCCCCCGCGTCCCTGCGCCCTCCAGGCCCTACACTTCACATCTCTTCACCGGGCCCCGGGATCACCAACCCCTACCCACGGAGGGGCAACACAACACCTGGCTGCTCCCATCACCATCCCCGGGACCCTCACACTGAGCAGCGGTGGTGCCATCACCACAACCGTGGGTGGCGTCACGAACTATAATCCCAACAAACACCCCCCTTTTCACTCACGGGCGAGGAGCGCCGCTAGAGAAACCCCCGGGATCCGGCCCACGGCTCGAGCCACCACTGAGCAGCCGCCGGACCCGAGCAGAAGGGGTGAGCGCGGTGTGCTGACACCCTCCTCCCCGCCCGCGACACAAGGAGTTTGTATGTTCTCCCCGTGTTTACATGAGTTTCCTCCAAGTTCTCCACTTTCCTCCCACACTCCAAAGACATACAGATAGGGAATTTAGATTGTGACCCCCAATGGGGACAGTGTTCCTGATGTATGTAAAGCGCTGTGGAATGTATTGGCACTAAATAAATAAAGAAAGTATGTTGCCCTTTCAGGATATCTGACTTTTATTGCTGCACAGTGGCTCAGTGGTTAGCACTGCAGTCTTGCAGCGCTGGGGTCCTGAGTTCAAATCCCACCAAAGACATCTGTAAGGAGTTTGTATGTTCTCCCTGTGTTTGTGTGGATGTGATCTGGGGTGTTCGCTTTCCTCCCCCACTCCAAAGACACAGGGAATTTAGATTGTGAGCTCCAATGGGGACAGTCTTCCTATTCTATGTAAACTGTTGTGGAATATATTAGCGCTATATAAAGTATGTTGCCCTTTCAGGTATGTTGCCCCGTTGTGTTGCTGTAAGCTCTGGAAAATGTATAATCATGCGCCAGTTTGTTAATGCAAACGAGGGTTTTGCGGGATTATGGGAGGGGAAAGGGATAAATATTCATTTTGCATTAACAGCCGGCGCACGATTATAAATTTTCTTGGGATTACAGCAACACAACGGGGCAACATAGAGCAATAAAAGTTACATATCCTGAAAGGACTGCCCAAACCCTATTTCAGGATGCTATTACCATGGTATGCAAAAATGAACCGCAAATAGGGCTTATATTTTAAGTATACTTCAAAAAATCTTGTTGGGGCTTATTTTTGGGGTAGGTCTTATTTTCAGGGGAAACACAGTATGACTAAGGCTGTGATCAGACGAGCATAGGAAAAATCGTCCTTTTGTTTCTGAATTCCCATTTTTTACGTCCACAATTAAAACTATTAAAAGGCCCAGTTCATTTCCATACTAGAGTTGAGCAGATAGTGAAAAATCCGGTTCCGGTGGCAACCCGGCGGGTTGAGAAAGAAGTCCGGATCCGATCTGGAGTTCGGCCCCATATATGTCAATGGGGAGTGGAATCCGGGGACACGCGAGAGCCAGAGCGAGAGAGAGCCAGGGCGAGAGAGAGTGAGCGAGAGCCAGAGCTAGAGAGAGCACGAGAGAGAGAGCGAGAGCCAGAGAGCGAGAGAGAGCGAGAGCAAGAGCGAGAACGAGAGCCAAAGCGAGAGAGAGAGAGAGAGTGAGAGCGCGAGAACGAGAGCGAGAGCGAGCGAGAGAGAGAACGAGAGCAAGAGAGAGCGAGAGAGAGAACGAGAGCGAGAGCGCGAGAGAGCGAGCGATAGCCAGAGCGAGAACGAGAGCGCGAGAGAGTGAGCGAGAGCCAGAGCGAGAGAACGAGAGCGAGAACGAGAGAGCGAGCGCAAGAAAAAAAAAAAAAACGATCTGGATTGTGCACCTGGAATCCCACGTCCGGGGTCGAACGCGGATCTGTCGCTCAAACCGTGCAGATCCGGATTTTGCCAATCCGGGTCCGCTCAACACTATTCCATACGTGATCTTTGCAATGGATCCATTATGTCCAGATACCATCGGTGTCACAATCCGCTGCGTCCGTCTCTCCCCCCGGGTGGCCGTAGACCCCCAAAATCGACTTAGATACTCAGTGTACACAGACTAAAGAAAAACTCAACACTGAATATGTAGAAAAACCCCAATCTTTACTGCAGTGCGACATTGTATGACGAGTGCGGTCAGGGAGATGCAGTTACCCCAGATACATATACATTATATATATATTTACACAATCATTCAGTCTTTACATTTTTATTATTTTTTTTTATAATTTTCTTACAAAAATAGGATTTGAACCTCCTGAGGAAGGCCTGGGGTCTGGCGAAACGTTGCCCCGCAACAGTTAATCTCAACCCGGCCAGTCCTGAAGGGGGTTAAATCTCAGCCGGCGCGCCTGTACTTCTCCATATTAAGGTCCTATGTAGCGATACAGTCTGTACATATATATATCCAGAGGGAGTCCAGGAAGCAGACGGGATCGTTGGCTGCGAAAGCTCCGGATTAAAGGCAGTTCAGGGTGAGAGGCCGGCACATGCAATAGGGACAAGGCAGAGGAGGCGGTGAGGGTCCGACCGGCTCGGGAGTGGAACGTCCATGCCTTAAAGTGCAACTCAGAAATTCTTCTTTTTGCTTGGTCCAAAGTCTACACCCCAAAATCCTACTGACCTTGTGATAGGAGGACATCGGGGGATGGGTCGGGGGTCTCTACTGCTCTATATGAAGGACGTGACAACTCCATCTCCTGTACGGAACTGCTCACTTCTTTTGCATAGGAAAATACTGCCTCTACAGGTCACACTGAGTATTGCAGGACTATGAATTTATAATATATATATATATATATAGATGACAGGGTGATTATGACGATACCCCAGTGTCTTACATGTCACTGCCCTGGAGTAGCGCAGTACATAGTGGGGCGAAACACTTAGTGTCTTCACGGGTGCGCTTTAATAACCTCTCGCAACGTTCCCTTTAATCTTGCAGATTTGCTCAATAGTGATTCATTCACTCCCCAGCTATTGTAGAACTACAACTCCCAGCATGCCAAGCAGCCACAACTTCCTAACCACTTTTACCCCAGTGTAATAGGAGCACATTTCTGTGCCAGTGATGCGGCCAAATGTCTCGGCCCAGGTGTGGTTCTAAAGACCCGAAATTATAGGGGTGGGGGGGGGTCAAAGATGTGAGGAGACCCCCAATCATGCTGTGTAATTCATCCGTTATGTGAAACTAGACACAGGGGGCAGCAGCCGTTAGGGCATGCTGGGAGTTGTAGTTTGACCCTGCACCCCCATCACATGTAGGCTACAAAAGATTATTAGCTGGGTGGCTGCTGACAACCATTGGTGTCATTATGGGAGGGTATACCTTTGCAATTATTTTAGAAAGCTGCAATTTCCTAATTTTTCGATCAATTTTATAAAGAGCACCCGTCAATTGTCATAAGTGTAATTTATTCCCGCCATTCTCCTGAATCCGGCGATGTTTTTCTTGTCTTCCTGCTCCTTTCCGTTCCCAAGATACAGCCCCATATATAAATCCAGTAATTTTAGCCAAAAGGGTATGATCCTAGTCTCTGTGGGCGTTGTTCATGGGAACCACACCCACTTGGCTAAGAAGACTAAATTTCTATACAGGGAAGAAGTGGCCGTATCTCAGGAACGGAGAGGCGCAGGAAAAAAAGAAAAACATCGCCGGAATCAGGAGAAAAGCGGCGTCTATACAAGGTTGGTGAAAAAATGACAATGATGACGGGTCGGCTTTATGGACTATAGCAAATTTTTAGATCAGCGCACTACAGGAAAAACGTATGTAAATTGTGTCTATAGGTGGCGAGAGAGGAACGGTTTTGTAATGAAATGTAGATTTCGAGCAGTTTGGGCACAATATGATCCATCCGATGTCCCTGGTGGCCCCGCACCTTCCCTCCAGGACCAGCGATGACACCAGCGCAGCTCCTCTCCACAAGGCATCTGCTCACAGCGATGGGTTCATTCTGTAGAAGCTTAATATTATACACAGGAGAGGAAATAAGCACCTGGATTAGACCAGGATTCCTCCCACAGTACTCTACATTAGCGTGAGGAATTGGGGGGAGAGGGCGGTGTAGGTGCGACTGCTGCATCTCATCACAGTTTCTTGACTGTCCGATATTGGGGATGAGAGGTCTCCGGCCTGGGTCTGGTGTTTAGGATGTCCACGCTTTTACGGCTGGAGCAGACCACATCGCGGATGAAGCTGGCGCAGTCCGAACAGACGTCCTTCAGAGCAGAACCTTGAGCGTAGATGTGGGGAAACTGACCCTCCACGTTCTTCCAGGACAGACCGCTGCAGGACCTGGACAAAAGTGAAAAAGGAGGGGAGCGTTACTAGCGTAAAGGAGGAATGGGGGGGGGGAAGCGTTACTAGCGTAAAGGAGAGATGGGGGGGAGCGTTACTAGCGTAAAGGAGAGATGGGGGGGGAGATGGGAGGAGAAGCGTTACTAGCGTAAAGGAGAGATGGGGGGGGAGATGGGAGGAGAAGCGTTACTAGCGTAAAGGAGAGATGGGGGGGGAGATGGGAGGAGAAGCGTTACTAGCGTAAAGGAGAGATGGGGGGGAGCATTACTAGCATATAGGAGAGATGGGGGGGAGTGTTACTAGCGTAAAGGAGAAATAGGGGGGGGGAGCATTACTAACGTAAAGGAGGGGAGGGTGGGAGCGTAAAGGAGAGATGGGGGGAGAGTTACTAGCGTAAAGGAGAGATGGGGGCAGCGTTACTAGCGTAAAGGAGGAATGGGGGGGAGCGTTACTAGCGTAAAGGAGGGGAGGGTGGGAGCGTAAAGGAGAGATGGGGGAGAGTTACTAGCGTAAAGGAGAGGAGCATGATGCAAAATTTAAAGGGCAAATCCAGTTATGTATGAAAGTGTTTCTAGTGCACAGATCTGCCTGTAGGGGGCGCTATTATAGCAGTCAAAAGGGTTCTCATCTGACAAAGTGACTGTATGTTGCTTGGATCATTATGATCCGAGAACACAGAGAATGAAGGAACCACAACACTGGTGGAGCACGGCTCCCCTTCTACTGTTCTGCTCTGCATAAAAGGAGAAGAGCACTAAAAGTGCAGAGGGAGGAGAGCACTAAAAGTGCAGAGGGAGGAGAGCACTAAAAGCCAGTGGAGGGGAGCACTAAATGTGTAAAGGAGGAGGAGAGCGCTAAATGTGTAAAGGAGGAGGAGAGCACTAAAAGTGCAGAGGAGGAGGAGAGCACTAAAAGTGCAGAGGAGGAGGAGAGCACTAAATGTGTAAAGGAGGAGGAGAGCACTAAATGTGTAAAGGAGGAGGAGAGCACTAAATGTGTAAAGGAGGAGGAGAGCACTAAAATGTGTAAAGGAGGAGGAGAGCACTAAAAGTGTAAAGGAAGGAGAGCACTAAAAGTGCAGAGGAGGAGGAGAGCACTGAATGTGCAAAGGAGGAGGAGAGCACTAAAAGTGTAAAGGAAGGAGAGCACTAAAAGTGTAAAGGAAGGAGAGCACTAAAAGTGTAAAGGAAGGAGAGCACTAAAAGTGTAAAGGAAGGAGAGCACTAAAAGTGTAAAGGAAGGAGAGCACTAAATGTGTAAAGGAGGAGGAGAGCACTAAATGTGTAAAGGAGGAGGAGAGCACTAAAATGTGTAAAGGAGGAGGAGAGCACTAAAAGTGTAAAGGAAGGAGAGCACTAAAAGTGTAAAGCAAGGAGAGCACTAAAAGTGCAGAGGAGGAGAGCACTAAATGTGTAAAGGAGGAGGAGAGCACTAAATGTGTAAAGGAGGAGGAGAGCGCTAAATGTGTAAAGGAGGAGGAGAGCACTAAATGTGTAAAGGAGGAGGAGAGCACTAAATGTGTAAAGGAGGAGGAGAGCACTAAATGTGTAAAGGAGGAGGAGAGCACTAAATGTGTAAAGGAGGAGGAGAGCACTAAAATGTGTAAAGGAGGAGGAGAGCACTAAAATGTGTAAAGGAGGAGGAGAGCACTAAAAGTGTAAAGGAAGGAGAGCACTAAAAGTGCAGAGGAGGAGGAGAGCACTGAATGTGCAAAGGAGGAGGAGAGCACTAAAAGTGTAAAGGAAGGAGAGCACTAAAAGTGTAAAGGAAGGAGAGCACTAAAAGTGTAAAGGAAGGAGAGCACTAAAAGTGTAAAGGAAGGAGAGCACTAAATGTGTAAAGGAGGAGGAGAGCGCTAAATGTGTAAAGGAGGAGGAGAGCGCTAAATGTGTAAAGGAGGAGGAGAGCACTAAATGTGTAAAGGAGGAGGAGAGCACTAAATGTGTAAAGGAGGAGGAGAGCACTAAATGTGTAAAGGAGGAGGAGAGCACTAAAATGTGTAAAGGAGGAGGAGAGCACTAAAAGTGTAAAGGAAGGAGAGCACTAAAAGTGCAGAGGAGGAGGAGAGCACTGAATGTGCAAAGGAGGAGGAGAGCACTAAAATGTGTAAAGGAGGAGGAGAGCACTAAAAGTGTAAAGGAAGGAGAGCACTAAAAGTGCAGAGGAGGAGGAGAGCACTGAATGTGCAAAGGAGGAGGAGAGCACTAAAAGTGTAAAGGAAGGAGAGCACTAAAAGTGTAAAGGAAGGAGAGCACTAAAAGTGTAAAGGAAGGAGAGCACTAAAAGTGTAAAGGAAGGAGAGCACTAAAAGTGTAAAGGAAGGAGAGCACTAAATGTGTAAAGGAGGAGGAGAGCGCTAAATGTGTAAAGGAGGAGGAGAGCGCTAAATGTGTAAAGGAGGAGGAGAGCACTAAATGTGTAAAGGAGGAGGAGAGCACTAAAATGTGTAAAGGAGGAGGAGAGCACTAAAAGTGTAAAGGAAGGAGAGCACTAAAAGTGCAGAGGAGGAGGAGAGCACTGAATGTGCAAAGGAGGAGGAGAGCACTAAAATGTGTAAAGGAGGAGGAGAGCACTAAAAGTGTAAAGGAAGGAGAGCACTAAAAGTGCAGAGGAGGAGGAGAGCACTGAATGTGCAAAGGAGGAGGAGAGCACTAAAATGTGTAAAGGAGGAGGAGAGCACTAAAAGTGTAAAGGAAGGAGAGCACTAAAAGTGCAGAGGAGGAGGAGAGCACTGAATGTGCAAAGGAGGAGGAGAGCACTAAAAGTGTAAAGGAAGGAGAGCACTAAAAGTGTAAAGGAAGGAGAGCACTAAAAGTGTAAAGGAAGGAGAGCACTAAAAGTGTAAAGGAAGGAGAGCACTAAATGTGTAAAGGAGGAGGAGAGCACTAAATGTGTAAAGGAGGAGGAGAGCCCTAAAATGTGTAAAGGAGGAGGAGAGCACTAAAAGTGTAAAGGAAGGAGAGCACTAAAAGTGTAAAGGAAGGAGAGCACTAAAAGTGCAGAGGAGGAGAGCACTAAATGTGTAAAGGAAGGAGAGCACTAAAAGTGTAAAGGAAGGAGAGCACTAAAAGTGCAGAGGAGGAGAGCACTAAATGTGTAAAGGAGGAGGAGAGCACTAAATGTGTAAAGGAGGAGGAGAGCGCTAAATGTGTAAAGGAGGAGGAGAGCGCTAAATGTGTAAAGGAGGAGGAGAGCGCTAAATGTGTAAAGGAGGAGGAGAGCGCTAAATGTGTAAAGGAGGAGGAGAGCGCTAAATGTGTAAAGGAGGAGGAGAGCACTAAAAGTGTAAAGGAAGGAGAGCACTAAAAGTGTAAAGGAAGGAGAGCACTAAAAGTGCAGAGGAGGAGAGCACTAAATGTGTAAAGGAGGAGGAGAGCGCTAAATGTGTAAAGGAGGAGGAGAGCGCTAAATGTGTAAAGGAGGAGGAGAGCGCTAAATGTGTAAAGGAGGAGGAGAGCGCTAAATGTGTAAAGGAGGAGGAGAGCGCTAAATGTGTAAAGGAGGAGGAGAGCGCTAAATGTGTAAAGGAGGAGGAGAGCGCTAAATGTGTAAAGGAGGAGGAGAGCGCTAAATGTGTAAAGGAGGAGGAGAGCGCTAAATGTGTAAAGGAGGAGGAGAGCGCTAAATGTGTAAAGGAGGAGGAGAGCACTAAATGTGTAAAGGAGGAGGAGAGCACTAAAATGTGTAAAGGAGGAGGAGAGCACTAAAAGTGTAAAGGAAGGAGAGCACTAAAAGTGCAGAGGAGGAGGAGAGCACTAAATGTATAAAGGATGGAAGCACTAAAAGCGCAGAGGGAGGAGAGCCCTAAATGTATAGAGGAAGGGAGCGTTAATATCCTGGTACAATATTTAAAGGGCAAATCCAGTTATGTATGAAAGTGTTTCTACTGGACAGATCTGCCTGTAGGGGGCGCTATTATAGCAGGCAGAAGGGTCTTCTCATCTGATAAAGAAAGTGATTATATGTTGCTTAAATCATTCTGCTCCGAGACCACAGAAAATGAAGGAACCCCTGCACTGGTGATGTACGGCTCCCCATTTATTGTTCTGCTGTGCAGAGCTGCGCCCGGGCACCAGATGTGCAGGGAGCGGCACAGTTGGGTGTCCAAGAGCGCTGCTGTGAAGGGAAAGAGATGCAGCACTCAATCAGCACTGCAGTCATGCGATGCTGCAATACAACCCCATGGACATTCATTCGATGCAACGCTGCCTTCGCCATGAGCGATCCGTAACACCGATGTGACGGGCCAGTAATGGATACTCACTGGAAGGCGTCCCGCTTCTTGAGAGAATTTCCACTTGTGCTGATTACTCCTTGCGGGATCTCAAACCCCACGCTGTAGACTGGAATGTGCCCCAACTTCTTGGCGGGAAGCTTCATCTATCGGAGAAAATCAACGGATGACTATGAGCTGCAGCAACGGCACATGACCGGAAGTGATATATACATCATGCAGACAGGGAAAGAAATATTAGCACAGTGACTGACTCTTTGTGATTTCAGCTCTGCAGGTCATTAATTTTTATTTAAAATGAAACAACGGAGATGGAATTGAAGTGTAAACGTCCTGGTTTACTTAAATGGGATAAACAAAAATATCCTGTGAAATGTTTAGGAATTGCAGCCATTTTTCTACAGAACCTCCTCATTTCAGGGGCTCAAAAATAATTGGACAAATTAACTTTACCATAAATAAAATGTCATGGTTAATCCTTTGCAGAGAATCCTTTGCAGCAATGACGGCCTGAAATCTTTCGGCTGTGGAAGCCTCCATCGCTGGTTTCCTGCTTGTGAGGCTTTGCCGCCTTTCCTACTTGTTTCTGGGTTTTTCTGCCTTACTTTGTGTCATCTTCATGTGAGATGCAGCTGGATGGGCTGAGATCTGGTGAGGACTCGGCCATTGCAGAATATTCCACTTCTTGGTTTTTGCAGGATATTTTGGGTCATTTTCCATCCTTCTGTGAGACATCATCCAATCATTGCTGCATTTGGTGGAATCTGAGCAGAAAGTCTCACTCTGTGCACTTCATAATTCATCCGACTGCTTCTGTCTTCAGTCACATCATCAATAACCACTAGTTCCCCAGGCCATTGTTAGTCCTGCATGTCCGGCCATCACACCACCTCTGTCATGTGACACGGTGACCCCCACTCTCTAGTTGCCCCTTGCGGTGAGCCCCTCTGTATTTGCTCTGATGACGTCTTGTCTTTATGGTGGATTTTGATACTGAAACACCAAATTCCTGGAGAAAGTTCTTCACTTGGTGGATGTTGTGAAAGGTTTTTCTTCACCATGGAAGGGAATCTGATCATCCACCATTGTTGTCTTCCAGGGCCGTCCCAGCTTTTTTGAGTTACCACCTCACCAGTACGTTTTTTTTTTTTTTTTTCAGAATGTACTAAACTGTTGATGTTGCCGCTCCTAACATTTTTGCTCTCTCTGATGGATTTCTTCTTTTTCTCAGCCTAATGATGGTCGGTTTCTCTTCCTCTGACCTCACGTTGTGAGTTCACAGCAACAGCTTTCAAATGCAAATGCCGCACCTGGAATCAGCTCCAGACCTTTTACCTTCTTATGAGGATGGATTGCTGAGGGAATAGCTTATGCCGCCCATTAAAGGGCTTTTTGAGATAATTGTCCAAATTACTTTTGGTTCCTTGAAAAAGAAGCAGCTACATATTAAAGAGCTGTGATTCCTAAACCCCTTCCTCCAATTAGGATGTGAATCCCCTCAAACTAAGGCCTCTGCCACACTCACGTGAAATTCACGCACGTGCCGAGAGACACGTATTTTCCCTGCGTGTTGCGTGCAGGTAAGTACGTGTCTCTGGTACGTGCGTGACACGTGTGTTCTACGTGTGCTATCCGCGATAGCACACGTAGAACCGGTAATTATTATACTCACCTGGTCCTTCCTGATGTCCGCGCTGCTGTCCGTGGTGCTGATCCTCGGTCTCCAGCCCTCCCGTCTCCCCGCTGCTGCTGCTGCCAGGCAGTGAAGTGAATATTCTATGAGATTAATGAGCGGCGGTCGGCAGCAAGAGGCAGCAGCGGCAGAGACAGGAGGGCTGGAGAAGGTGAGTAAATGTTTTGTTTTTTTTTCAATGACATGTGTGTTTTCTCCGGCGCGTGTCACACGGGACCGCATCCACACTACACCCGTGTGGTGCGGGTGCGGGCCGTGTGACACCCGTGCTGCCGGTGAAAAAACGGACATGTCAGCGCTTTCAAAAACGCACACACGTACAAACGCACACGGACACACGTTCCGTGTGGTTTTACGTGTGTGTGCCTGCTACAATAGGGTAGCATTGGTTAAAGTGTCTCCGTGCCGCTGGTACGTGTAAAAAATGACAAACACGTGCCGAAGGCACGGATGTGTGGCGCAGGCCTAAAGCTGAGAGTCGGCACTTTAAGTCCAGGTTGAGTAAATCTAAATGCCACAACTTGTGTCACTGTCCAAAGATTTCTTGACCTAACCGTATATTGACTGGATTATCAGAAATGCCGGACTACTGGTGAGTGGAAAGAATCTGTAGTCCAACATGCGACTCTCAGGACCCAATACAGAAGAAGTCTGAATATATCTATGAACATGCATCATATATGGCTGGGTATTGTAGTTCTACAGAAACCATATGGCCACCTGCAATCTTACCTTAATGCTACAGGAGCCGCAAGCAGATCTAGAAAGGAGAAAAAGGAGTTTTAACATACATCAACTATCTCCGGTACTGATATATTTCAAGACAAGAGAGCGGAAAAAAAAGAGAGCGGAAAAAAAGAGAGCAGAAAAAAAGAGCGGAAAAAAAGAGCGGAAAAAAAGAGAGCGGAAAAAAAGAGAGCGGAAAAAAAGAGAGCGGAAAAAAAAGAGAGCGGAAAAAAAAGAGAGCGGAAAAAAAGAGAGCGGAAAAAAAGAGAGCAGAAAAAAAAAGCGGAAAAAAAGAGAGCGGAAAAAAAGAGCGGAAAAAAGAGCGGAAAAAAAGAGTGGAAAAAAAGAGCGGAAAAAAGAAAGGAGGAAGAAGAAAAAGAAAAAAAAAGAGGAAAAAGAAAAAAGAAAGAAAGAAAAAAAAAAAAAAAAAAAAAAAGGACAGTCTGATCTCTTCTCAGACTTCGTCTCCATGGATGAAGAAGAGAAAGTGCCCATATGACTGAAGGGGAGGGTGGGGAGTGCAGCAGCCATACACAGACTAAGAGGTGCCTGATATGTCAAGGACTTCTATAACCCACCTTGGAGGAGCCTCCAACCTCCACCATGGATGGACCCATATCCCAATTTTTATCACTTGGTTTGGCAACGCCAACATATACTTGGACTTGTCGATAAAGGTATTTTCTTTTAGAGAGCGAGCGTCGTGCGGGGGGGGGGGGGAGACCTGGCGCGCGAGGGGAAAAAAAAAAGACTTGGCGCGCGAGGGGAAAAAAAAAAAAAAGACTTGGCGCGCGAGGGGAAAAAAAAAGACTTGGCGCGCGAGGGGAAAAAAAGACTTGGCGCGCGAGGGGAAAAAAAGACTTGGCGCGCGAGGGGAAAAAAAGACTTGGCGCGCGAGGGGAAAAAAAGACTTGGCGCGCGAGGGGAAAAAAAGACTTGGCGCGCGAGGGGAAAAAAAGACTTGGCGCGCGAGGGGAAAAAAAGACTTGGCGCGCGAGGGGAAAAAAAGACTTGGCGCGCGAGGGGAAAAAAAGACTTGGCGCGCGAGGGGAAAAAAAGACTTGGCGCGCGAGGGGAAAAAAAGACTTGGCGCGCGAGGGGAAAAAAAGACTTGGTGCGTGAGGGGAAAAAAAAAAAAGACTTGGCGCGCGAGGGGAAAAAAAAAGACTTGGCGCGTGAGGGAAAAAGACAGGGCGCGCGAAGAGAAAAGAGAGCAAGACAGAAAGACCAAGAAAGAGAAATCTAATTGTGACTTGCATTTCCTCAAGCAGCCACTAGATGGCGTGCATATTCTCTTTGGAGGGAAGAAGGTTGAGCATTAACCTGGGAGAAGGCTGCAGACGTCCCACCACGGCTCTCATGTACAATAATGGCCATATCTCACCTTTTACAGAATAGGCAATTTGCCGGCCAAGAGAACAGAGGAAATTTCGTCCGGCAACAGCAGCAAACCTGAGGAGGCAGACACAAGCGCCATGATGATCTGTTCTGCACAAGTGCCCAGAAGGGAAGCCAATATGGCCACAAGTGGATTTTTGAGGCTGCGAGTGTTGTATGCGGGTCGGATTTGCGATGATGATGGCAGTGGTTGTCCTCCATACCTTTCCTTTCTTCAGGTTGGTGTACAGCTCTTTGCTCTGCAGAAACTTCTCCATCTCGGCCTTCACCAGCACCCGCCGCACGTTCATCACTTCTTCTACGGTCAACGCCAAGGTGTCCACAGGGTGACTGAACTCCTGCAGAGAGGACACAACCTTCAATCGCGCGGCTCTGAGAAGAAACGGACCGGTACCCTGCACTGCACACGGCACGTACCAGCCAGCGACGTCTGGAGCTGTTGTCTACGGCCGACTCCGGTTCTGCCTTCTCTTGCACGGAGCTGAGGCTGGGCGAGGGGCATCCAGAGCTGCCATAGTCCGAATAACACACTGGAAAAGGAAACCTGACATTAATGCACCCAATCCGTGTAATAACCCCCCGTCCACGGGAGGGGGGGTGGTGTGTTGGGGCGTGCGGACGCTTACTAGAATGCCGATGCAGGGGTCTGTGGGGGGTGTTCATGCTGCCCGATCGAGCACGAGACTCCGGTCCTCGTTCTTCTGGAGCCGTTTCCCTCTGTGGCCGGTGTCCCATCTCCGTCTGTAACTGCAACAGGTCCTGCTCCGAAAACGAGCGGTCACGTTTCAGGGGAAAAGGAGCACTAGTCACCCGCCGCAGCTCAGAATTGGGAGAGTCATCGTCCTGGAGTAAGATATGGCAGCAGAGTTATACATGTTGCTTTTAAGAAACACCAAACTTTCCTTAAAGGGAATCTGTCACCAGGTTTTTGCTCCCCCATCTGAGAGCAGTATAATGTAGAGACAGAGACCCTGATTCCAGCGATGTGTCACTTACTGGGCTGTTTGCTGGCATTTTGATAAAAATCACTGTTTTCTCTGCTGCAGATCTAGCAGTTATACAGAGCTCATGAATATGCTGGACTACCTGCAGCACGCCAAGTAGTCCTGTAATGATAATCTCCTGCTAATTAAACAGTTGTTTTAGCAAAACTATACAAAACAGCTCAGTAAGTGACATCGCTGGAATCAGGGTCTATCTCTACATTATGCTGCTCTCAGATTAGATGGCAAAAACCTGGTGACAGATTCCCTTTAATAATGCCTGACCTTATATTAATACTGCATCAAGCTTTACAGCTGTTCTAGCCATCAATCCCTTAGTATCTTTACATTTTATATTTCACAGACAATGTAGTTAGAAAGTACAATTACTGATCCTGAGTTACCTCCTGTATTATGCTCCAGAGCTGCGCTCACTATATACATACATTACATTACTGATCCTGTACTGATCCAGAGTTACCTCCTGTATTATACTCCAGAGCTGCACTCACTATTCTGCTGGTGCTGTCACTGTGTAAATACATTACATTGCTGATCCTATGTTACATCCAGTATTATACTCCAGAGCTGCACTCACTATTCAGCAGCTCTAGAGCATAATATAGGATCAGTATAGGATACAGAACGCAATAAACTCAATTTTTATGTAGATGAATGCTTTACAAAATGTCCACGACTGAGAACGTACCAATACGCTCAAAATCATAAAGGGGTAATCACCGCCGGCTGCTACGGTGAGCCGGCAGTGATCCCTGGACATGTCTGCTGGTCAAATCAGCAGATGTGTGCAGCTATCAGGCGTGGGTGGATCCACGATCCACCTGCGCCTGTCAACCCCTTAAATCGTGATGACATAATGTGACAGCGCAATTTAAATGGCCGCAGCGGGGAAATCTCCTTAACGGGTTGCCGATAGTTGCCATGGTAGTGACGACTCATGTAATAATTCCAGTCGCTATCATGACGTAGTTCCTGTTACAGCCGGCTGTAACAAGAACGCAGCATTTCTGCTGATCAGAGCGGTGCAGCTCTGATCAACAGAAATGAACCAGCGATCAGACTGCTGATCTAGACAATTTAACCCCCCCCCAACAAACTCAAGAGTTCAAATCACCCTCCATTCACCCCATTGAAAATTAAAGTGTTAAAAAAATAAAAAAAAGTTCAGAAATGCCCGATCTATGAAAATATAAGATCAATTAATCTGATTGGAATTTTTTTGCAGTTAAGCCATGTACCAAACGACAAAATTATGTTTTTGGGTAGTTTCAAATTGTTGCATTTTGTGCACAACAGGCGATCAAAATGTAGCATCTGCACAAAAATAGCACCAAAAAAAAAAAAAAAAAAAATCAGCCGTCGCTGAGCCCCAGATCCCAAAAAATGAGAACGCTACAGGTAAAAGTAAACCTATACATGTTTGGTGTCTACGAACTCGCACCGACCTCAGACATCACACCCACACATCAGTTTTAACATAGTTAACACGGTGAATAAAATACCCCAAAAACAATTGTGCAATTTTTCCGCACTTGAATTTTTTTTGCTCTTTTCCCCACACACTATATGGTAAAACTCATGGTTTCTTTTATAAAAGTACAGCTCTTTTTGCAAAAAAATAAGCTCTCACACGGCGAGAGTTAGGGAAAAATTAAAAAGGTTACGGCTTTCGGAAGAAGGGGAGCCAAAACGAAAACAAAAATTGCCCGGGGGTGAAGGGGTTAAAGCAGACCCTTCACTTTACAGCTGCAGCCCCTTGTACAGATACATACAGATGGTCCTATTGTACATATTGGCATTTTTTTGCCTTAACCTTCCTCGGTGAATAATCAGGGCTGTGCACCTCGGACAGATTCATCTCTTCCATCTCTGCCGGCGTGGGAGCCTTGAGCAGTATTCGGGGCCGAGCCCGCGGGGCCGCACCGTCCGGAACCGAGAGGTTCATACAAGACGTTGACTTCTTGTCAGCAGAACAGGCGTCCACAATACACGGGAGCGAGCCAAATCCTGAGAGAGGATAGAACAGAAGACATTGGGACACGTGCAGAGGACGTGTGAAGGAGAAGAACGGCTGTGAGCCCCGAATAGAGGAGAATGTCGCAACTCGATCGGATCTCACAAAACGGAGAAGATGGAGAAATTCTGGTCTCCATCTTCTCATCTGTGATACGAGAGAATCGGATCAAACTGACACTATTCAGGGTTTGCTCCGAGTGTCACATACTGGATCCGGTTCTCCGGCACACACACTACCCGCTCGTGTAACCCGTCCACACCGCACCTTTCTGTCCTCGTTTTTCCGTCTGCACCGGACGCAGTTTCGGTTCTTGTTTAATCTCCTCCAGAATCCTTTCATGGAGACTGATCTGTCTGAGCGGCAGCGGGGGAAGATTTCTTTTGGACACCTGCGGCGAACAGAACCGGTCAGTTTACAGATCGCGCTGCACAATGAGCGACGTAAGACAGCGCCTCACCGGCTTCAGAGGAGGACGGGACCTGATGAAGTCCAGGATCAGTTCATGGGCGTCCTTCTTCACCTTGGGAGGTATATCCCCTCCGATCTGCCGAGAAACAGAATTCAACACTAAGATTTCAAAAGCCACAACGATGAAACATGAGTTTTCTGAGCAGATTTTCCCCATAGATTTGCATTAGATGCAGAAAATCCGCATATGCGTTTTTTTTAGCGCAGTTACGCGCATCAAAGACGCATGGAATCCAACCCTAAAAAAAGTCAAATACCAGGAAGTTTAAACAAAATAAATATATATATAAAAAAAATTATATTAATATATATATATATATATACACACACACACACATACATACATACATACATACATACATACATACATACATACATACATCTATATATATAATTGCCTTATTCTGTCTGTCTGTCTGTCTGTCTGTCTATCTGTCTGTCTGTCTGTCTGTCATGCTCCGAAATTGTGTCCTTACGGGGACACAAAGCTGATTGGCCGCTGGGCTCGCCATGGCCCCGCCCCCCCACACGGATTGGCCTCTCGCCCCGGCTCTCTGCAGGCCCCGCCCCCCTCACGCAATGCACGCTCGCTGTGGCCCAACTGACACGGGGCTCCGATTCCCAGGTGAGTACACACACATCAGATCACACTCACTCTCACACACACCTCACACATCACATCCACACATCACATCCACACATCACATCCACACATCACATCCACACATCACATCCACACATCACATCCACACATCACATCCACACATCACATCCACACATCACATCCACACATCACATCCACACATCACATCCACACATCACATCATGCTGGGATATCGCTTGCTTCTACACCGGCTCCGTCAGGATCCCGGCAGCGCCAGACATAACCTTGCGATGCTGGGATCTTAACGGAGGCCGTGAAAGCTGGTAACCATTATACACATCGGGTAACTAAGGTCCCTTAGTTACCCGATGTGTATCATAGTTACCAGTGTACACCGGCTCACACTCACTCTCACACACACATCACACACACATCACATCGCATCCACACATCAAGGTCCTGCAGCGCCGGAAAATACAGACACATAACAGCACACACACACACATACACACACATAACAGCACACACATAACAGCACATACACAC